>NW_027286830.1:1492003-2092003 GCF_022747635.1 Hetaerina americana
CTCCCTCCAGAGTGCTGGGCCTTTCAGTAGCGCACTCCGAAAACCGAACGAAAAGCTTTTAATTTCCAACTCAGGTGAAAGCGGCCACTTTGCGTTTGGCCGCGGAACTTTTTGAGCCTGTTTCTTCAGCTGTTTGCTTTTAATCACAGTTCATTGCCCATTATCATAAGCCCTTTGGATCCGATTAGTTACCTAAAAAAAGGAGCGAAGAAGGGGTCGAAATAGCTAGCTTTCCCGGAAGATTTTTCTCTCGACAGTTCCTTAATGCACCCCTGGAAGAGGCTGGTCTTTCCGAGGGGGTTCCCTCAGGCGATTAGTCATTATCCAGGGTTCGCGGAACCCCCATCCTCCGGGATTGATTAGCATTCTTTTGAAAGAACCTTTGAGCCAGAGAAGGGGGAAGTACTGTTATCGCCTGAGGCCCAATGCGTATTCATGGTATTATTCTAAGGAATATTTTTTTTCGCTGCTTTTTCCGATTCAGGGTTTTAGACTTCGCGGCGAGGAGAATAACTACGTAGAGTTAGCGTCAAGTAGACCTACGGAATCATTGAACCCTCTATGTTTAACAAATAAACTATGCAAATAACGATTCATGTCTGAATATGCATGTTATAATTTATCTTTCATTTATGTCCTCCAAATAATTACTTAGATGATAAAATAATAATTATACTTAATTCATTTGGACAAATGGTACAACCATATTAAATATCGTCAATATAAACATTATTTAACATACAAATATAAGTTCTTAAATGTGATGAAGATCGCCATAAAAGATTCATCCAATGAGTAAAGTGGGTGAGCAAGCAACCAGGTATATACCCTATTCTTGAAACTCTGGATAAAGTTTGATTTCAACTGAGTTGGCAGATGGACGCAAATGTATTACTTTCATTAATGGCCGCATGGGTAAAACTATTCTAAGTGGTTCCCCCATCTTGAATCAAAGAATGGCCACTCTTTGCCCTTTTTAAACGTGTCACAGGGATGATACCTCAAATTTTGTTTATCCAGAGCCTTTGTAAATGTTCCAAATGGCCATGGTAATTTGTTTGCTTGTGAAGAAGACTGGAATTGGCGTTTTATAAAAGAAGACGGTGATGTACTCTGTGCATCACAATCCCTTGGGTGGCGCGCTTATATAAGTAGTAGCAGCAGCAGGATTATGGTATTACCATATAATAATGCTTTTATAACTGTAGAAAACTAAGAACAGATTTTTTATCAAGCACACATGAAATGACTAACTGATGACAACAAAACATCCACAAAATATAGGAACTTAATAATTCGTTTTGTGTTAGAAGGAAATTGAATTGCCGAGTATTTTCCAAAATGTCTCTTATCTTTCTGGGGGATACAAGTGACTTGAAATAATAGGCTGCACTTCTATCTCGGGATTAAAATTCATAGGTTGAGGATATTTTCGGAAATTCCAATTTCTTGAGGGACATAATGGAAGTGAATTTACGATAAATGGTAAAATACAATTAAAATTTAAAGAAATGAATGTAGAAACGGTTTTAATTGTATTTCTTTTAATTAATGTTGAAAGAAAGAAAAAAATTGATGTTTCTCGTGAGAGTTCTGTTAGTCGTGGTAAATACTTTTTAATTGAGTCATTAAGTCTCCGTGAATTATGACTTTTCATGTCCATTTTTATGTAGCATATAGTGAAGAATAGCCAGTGGTAGCCAAAAGATTTGTCAATAGTCACAGCTAATGAATTCAGAATTGAATATCGTTGAATGAAATGCACTGGAGCGTAGAATCGAACCAAGTGCCTTTCGTGTGTCGGGGTGAATGTGCACATCACGATTCCGATTGTAATTTTAAGAAATTCGTTTCTGGATTTAAGGGAGCCTCGAACCTTGCCCTTGCCCATCAAAACTTCCTAAATCAACCCTGGAATTTGAGCCGTACTCGTCCATATGCTCATCGGTTCGGTGGGCCTAAGTTGTAACCATCGCTAGGGCGAACGATTATACAAGAAAGCGTATGATCGTTTATCCCACCTCATCTCTCTCTCCCGGACAACAAACCCAATCGTTATTTACTTAACCGAGTCCTTTTTGAAGGGAGAACTTAACTACATTGATCTGTCTGGAGCGTGATTTACGGCGTCTTCGAGGGGACGGGCAAGCTTGAGAGCTTCCAAAAAGGAATAAAATAAACTCAATTAAAATGAATAAAGGGTGGGCACTGCTAATTTTTTTTAATTTAATTTTTCAACAAACCGCTTTGCCGGAAGAAATAACAAGTCGATCAACCTTTTATCCCAACGCTCCCGCATGCTCGAGACTTAATCTTTTAATCGCCAAAAACGTGGTTCTCCTCCCTCCCTTGCTTTTCCTCTCCCCCGCCTCCTCTCACATCTATCTTCCCTCTCCCGCCCATACCCTCGCCTCCGAATCGACCCTCATCCACTCCTTCCTTCCCCCACCCCCTTCTCGATCCCCTCGCCATCTCACGCGCACACTCAACACCACCCAGCACTCTTTCGCTTTAATTCCCCCTCTTTTCGCTTTTTAAAAATCCATTTCTTTCCTCTTCCATTATCGCCGTCAATCCCCGCCAACACTTCACTCCTCCCTGCTCCAAAAAGACCCGCAATTCCCTCAGCCAATTTTTTTTTTTTAATCTTAGCACTCATTCCACCCTTCCTTCCTCACCCCTTTCATCCCACACCCCACCCCTCGGTTTCTCTTAGGAATGCACATGCATGCACCCGTGCATGCAAAGGTATTCATTCGCGTGAACATGTATTCGGGTGCGATCGGGGAATAAAAACAATACCACCTCCAACACCCGTCTCCACCCGTCAGCAAGCCTTGTTCGTTTTCTTCCAATCGACGTCGAATGATGGCAATTCTTGAGCGATTCGGAATGGACTGGCAAAGCACTACCACCAAGATATGAGGAATCATGCATTCCAGAAGCTTAGAACGTCACAAATAAGTAACACATAGGGAATATTTGTAACTTTTTAATTTATTGGAAAGGTCATGATATTGACTGTATTGCACGTGTCTATCTAGTGCGTAATCAATGTTCTTAATGTAACGTAGTTCATGCAGTTCATGAAGTTGACAGCCGGATCAGCTAGTTGTCCACCGTGAGCAATCGCGGCACCCATCGGGCCGACAATTTTTTTCATCGCCAACTTATCATGTAAAATATTAATTGCCGTTCCGGTCGACACACTCACGACCTCTGCTACTTCGCGCACTTTCGTTCGTCGATCAGCGAGAATCATGGCGTGGACTTTTTGAATGCTTTCCTCAGTAACCACGTCTGCTGGGCGTCCTGGTCGCTCCTCATAAAAAAACAGATGTTCGCCCACGTTTAAATTCGTTGAACCAATATCTAACTGTGGTCATAGATGGTGAAGTGTCCCCATAAACAGCATACAACTTTGCTTTTATCGCCTCGCATTTCTTCCCATCCAAAAACAAAAAGCGAATTACCGAACGATACTGCTCTTTTTCCATCTTAGAGAAAATCACGAAACGCGTCTTACTCGAATGGCTGCCAAATCCAAACTAACCTTTAAATCAGTCTGATTTTTTTTACCGTCGTTTGATAGATGGCAGCACACGATGATAACATAAACTTCCCTCAGGAACGCCCTTTGTTGTCAAACACGGGCACTTATTGAACCGCCCTCGTATGCTATGACGCCTAGAACTTATTACTGCCTTACCATCGCTGAGCTTCGGATAGTTTGCGTAAATACCGTGTCCTACCACTGGAGTCCGTTCACCCTTATAACGCCACGCGTATGCATAAATAATGCTGAGTCTTTCACCGTGTTCCTTTCTTTAGTTTGGAGAATATCTATAACGGAATGTAAAACTTCGTCGATTCAATTTTTCCTGTCACTGTATTTTCTTCTTTTTTGATAATAGATAAAAAAAACCCTATGGAACCTAGAATATATGAAATCGTGGGATAAGTTTCTGAAAAGAAATATTTAGGAAGGATGGTGCCCTCAGATTGACATATCATAAGGGAACTTTGAAATAATTAGTAGATGACACAATCTTAATAATACTGGCATTGAAGGTGTTATCAAGGTAACCAGGCCCTTATAAAGTCACCAAATGGCGCTAGCTTCAATAAATAGTGATTACTGATCTTCATAATATTTGTAATTTGAGAATAGTAGTTATGAAGGCAAGGTTAACTGAGAAACGAAGGGAAATACATTTTTCTTTGCTTACAATGCCAGATTTCATTGTTACATTTACGCATGAAAATAATTTTAACAGATATCTTGTCTGGATGTACACGTATTCTTATAAAGTAATAAACTTAGTGCTACTTTTAAATAGTACTACCACCACTGATTACTAACGGATTTCTCAGTGTTGGAAATGAAAAGCTTAGTCAGCAATATTTACTTCATTCGGCATAATTAACGGGGTGCTCATGAATGGTAATGCATTCTAGTTCCAGGGAAAGTATTTTGTCCATTCATGAAAACTATCGAATTCGGTAATTCCAACGCAAGCCAACGATCGGCCGCCAGAACCATTCGACCATTTTCTTGATGACCCTTGATCCTGCGCATGTGATAGTTATTATCCTAGCACGGCTACTCAAAAATAGTTCATCTGCATTGTGGGATATGGCTATTTTAAAATTGACCCCAATGTTTTGGTGTAAATTAAAGTTGGTAATAATCTATCCAGTGTTTGCATTCATACATATTTGAGATTATAAAACTAATATTACTAAATTAAATTATTATTAATTACTAAACTACCTATTTCATTATAACTTTCATAAACTATTTCATTTTTCCTCTAAGTAAATAATTATCTTCGGCATTGGCCTCAGAAAAAATTTTATGTGATATATATTCCGTGAGATATTTCAATTCATTTCCGGCCAATTTTATGCATATAATACTTATTTAATAATATGATGACTGGAGGTAGCAATCGGGCCATATGGTAAGTATTTCACCATACATTATTTACCTCCCATCCAAATGTTAAATTGTTTGTATGAAATGAGTAAATGGAGATGACGGTAGATCCCTAATCCAAAATATCCATAAATTTTACCATTTTTGGAGGTACATCGTCTGAGACTTCCGCCCGAAACGAAACATATTATGTATTTGGTTATAAGAGGATATGTAAGAATAGATAGTTATTTCTTCTCACGGAACTTTATAGTAAAATAGGAACATTAATGGAAATAATAACGAAGGCAATTAGCAAGCGGGAAGTGATGTTATTTTAATGTTTTTCTTTTCATTGCGCTTACATCTATTAGGGATATATAGCGACCGTCATTTATTGTATTTTTATGTTATTTTATGTTAGCTTTATCGCTAGGGTTGTCATATGTATGAAGAAAGTGTGGTCCATAAATGCTCTACCCTTAACATATTTGGACCTTATATCAAAATATGCGGACAAAATTATTCGCCAATGTAATGGTCTATTCATTTAATACCATTTATGTATCACACTCATATATTTATCTCTCATTTCCTTCTGTTAATATCAATTTTTCTCCGTATACACAAGACATCCTTGTATGTGTGTGCCAGGTTAATAATGAACTTTGGGTCCCTCATAGTTGGTTAATGGGTTTCGGCTCAAGAGAATACCTGGTGGTGTTGCTCTCAGGATGGCGAGGTTCCAGGAGGAGGCATTCTTTGACCGAGGCGTAACGATAGATCAATCGTATCACATTGCGCTGCCTGGGAATTTCCTTGGAGGCTGAGTTAACGCCATAATTAAAGGATGGGATAGTTATTTTCTACTTTCGCTCCCGCACACATATGTGGTGCACCCGAATAACGTTTCCGGGATAAACGCTTTCTTTATGTCGGAATACAAAAATGTTAAAAATATACGAATTTACGTTGAATTCATTTAAAGAGTAGGTCACCGGATAATTTTTACATTAATGCAGATAAAATCCTGAGTGAAATTTCTCTGGTAAAACTTTATTCTGGGAGCATTAATATTTTGTATGCCTTTCCAGAGTTTAATTGAAAATCAGAACTCCGCATTAAAGTATTATAGACAATGGAGAACAGTGCCTGGATGCATCAGTTTAAAACTTCCTATGCTTAGTTGCTAAAAATATATTTTGTGTTCTGAATGTGTAACCCGTAAAATAAATTTTTTTAATACACATATATCCCTTTTACATCTAAATTCTGGGGAAGGAATGATAACCTTCACTAAAAACTGCAATTGAAATGAAGCTTCGATTATCTTTCAATCATTCAAACGACCCTTGTCATCTGTAATTGATCATAATATTTTGATTGATCCTGTCCAATTGCCATTACAACTAATCTTGAAAATAATATTACAGTATATCAGTACATTATTTTTATTAATTACACTCGCAAGAAGAGGAATGGCGGCGGATATTTTAGGTTCTCTATAAAGAAACTGGAAAAAGATGCTTGAGTAGATACCACCGTTTATTGATAAAAACCTTAGATGCGCATACTGATCTTCATAAAAATATCAAGGTCAAAATTCACCTCGGCCTCATCATCGTAAGGTATTTTTAACTATAGTAAAGTACACAAAATATTAGAACTAAAGTAATTAATTGCAGCATGGCTGGTTATTACTTCCTGTAATTAGGATTGCTTTGATTTTTCAGTTAAATCTATCCCAAAACTGCGAAATTTTGCTTCGTACTCGTACTAGTATTTTCCATAAAAGGCTCATTTTTTATACACATCTGCCCAAAAAGGAGTGAAATGTTTTCAGGGATAATGTTGTTTTTTTTTAGTTTTTATTCCTTTTTAACAGCTAAACGCCTCAATCAATTTGGATGAATGAGGTATCGTTGGAATACTTATATTATCCCTAGTAATATGGACTATGCGGTGTCGCACAAGAATCAAAATATATGTAGGGTGTAAGGAAGTACCGGATGTGTAGATTATTGTTATTGATATTCTACTTTTTATGGTAGGTTTTGGATGGACACAGGCTGACCAACGATATATTTCTTTGCCTCTACTAACATAACAAAATTAGCATCCTACATTACAATAAACTCTTCTTCCATTCCGCATAAGTTCCGCCTTTATTCATTCCTTCCTACATGCTTATCCTTTTCCTACCCTTTCCTTGCTTATCTAGCGTTATCCCCTGTATCACCATCTTCAAAATTACGTACAGATTGTTAAAATAAAAATATTTCAAAATGATGAAAAGTTATCTGATTCAGTTGATGATGTAGAATGATCTATGCATATGATTGCAATTTTGTGATAAAAAATGGTGATATTGTATTTTATTGGTTCGCATTTTTCGTGCAGTCATTTTTCTTATTTTTTTTAAATTATCTCTACTTTTTACGTACATGACACCTCAATATTGCACCATCCCTTGATCACCGTTATGCTCTTTTGTGATGTCTATTTTTTCAGGTCATACTGGGTCCTTATTTGAGCTTGTACACAAGTGAAAGGCAATTAATCCTCTGTTCCAGATACTTGAGTTTTATTTTCTTAATTTAGAATTTCGTTAAGAAATTTAAGTTTACCTTTTCTGCTTTCTTCATAAATTTAGTAAATTTTAATGCTTTCTGTCTTTGCTTCACATTTCAAGCACTGGTTTCTCGTTTTAATATCTACGGTGTCTCACTTGGGTGTAATTTCATCATTCATTTCAATTTATGAGTTCTATTCCGTAGGAGAGTAAGTATTGTTATTTTGGAGTAGGGATGGCGATTTTTAATTTAACGTAAAAATAAACCGCCAACAATGCGTTTGTCGAAATTTCAACGAATTACTGATATTACCGTTAAAATAGAGAGAATTTTACTTATGTTAACACTAAAATATGGTTTTGGAACGAATGCATTTTTGTTGAATCAAGTATTTATATACTTAATGAACTTTTTCCCCACATTAAGTACTCTTACATTTTTTTTGGCGAACTTCAGAAATGACGCCGACATATATGTGTGGTATATCTCTTGAAACTCTCCTTTTTGCACAGACGGTCCTTAAAAATATATTTCTCCCCTTCTCTTGCTTATTGGATGTCCCATAAGTCCAGCCGAGTGGAAAATTAGATAGCCCACAAGATTATACGAAATTAAAATCTTCTTGAAAAATTGCCTCAGCGTTAAATTAAAAAAAATATATAAGATGCGTTATCAAATCCGCTAGCCATAATACGCTCTAACTCAGCAACACACACTCATCCACCTCGCCATCACCTGGGGCCCCTCGTTTAAATCTAATTTTGTTTTTCATAATAGCCACTGCCTCACACTAACACAGCGATCGTATTTAGGCCTGCCTCAAGCACGACAAGAAAGCAAATATATTTCAATCAATCACGAAAATGAAATGTTTTTTTCGTTCATTTTTCAATGTACACGTACTAAACAATATTCAACGGAAGCATTACTAGAAGAAAGTCTGCAATTTTTATGAAAAGGAATTACTAATTATTTTTTAATTGAACACCCCTAGGAAGCGTACCACTCATTTGAGTGGTCTATATTCTACAGAACTCTAGAAAGCACCCGAAAATTAGAAGATAGATCTACATGTTTTTATGAAGGTTCCTATTTTAGCAGTCTTCAAAACAAAGTATAAATGTAATAGATGAGTGTAGGGGGTTCACCCCAGGGAAAAAGTAAGATGTAGCTTTCTTTCCCTGTGAAGCCTGCACCATCTATGGTGTCTCAGATAAACCTGGCACCGCGAATATCTATTCTATCCCACATCCCATATTCGGCTGTGAGTGGCCAAAGGCATCACCCGGATTTAAATCCTTTATCCCCCCAGGCCAAATACTCTGCTCTACACATTTATGTTACCTCGTCGCTCTATAAAATTTAATGGATTTCAATTTCTGGAGGCCCAGAGTTTAAATCAGTTTTTCCGCACAAAATATCCCTCTTAGAAAATTCACTAGTCATCATAATTTAGATGACGGCGTAATACTCGAAATTCGTTTTCGAATATTCGTTTCTCGAAAATGTAAATTTTTATTATTTTTCCCATGAACGCGTAAAGAATTATGACTTAGCTTCAGTGTCTATTTGACTAAGTTAGTGCTCATAATTAACTTATTTAATTTTTTCATAGGATTTCAATGGTTTAATACGCTGCTGATGAACATTAGAGAATACATTTACCGCCAAGGTTTTGGTATTTTTGGCGAGAAATAATCGGCACCATGCATCGGCGGTATTGGTACGTTAGAATAGGGTCTTTTGGTAGATTTAGAACTGAGAGAAATGAGGTAAATGTAACTTTTATTTTGAACCGGAATCAGGTATGTTGAAGAGCTGAAAAGTAGCTCAAAGGTCAAATACATGAAATGTTGAAACATATTGGAACGAAGCAATAATTAGGACTACTTTTGTGTCTATAGCGGAAATAATTAGAAAAATGATATTGAGAATGATCAGTACAAAAAAAAAACAAATTGACCGATAAAGTAGCTTTACTTCATTCGAAGTCGACTTGAAATTTATGTTTTATTTTTTTATTTCGTGACCGCAACACCCTTGACAACATCGTTACGTAAAAATAAAGTCGATTGAATTAATTTTGATCATTAATTCACTGCATGGAAAGTTTTTCTTCACAAACTGATGTCAATTTAACCTTCCCTTCAACGAACCCATCTACTTAGGGTCAGAAAAGAATCCCATATTATTATCAGGATTTCCGCAATTATTTTTTTCGGAAGTGATGATGGGAAGGAAGCGGCCGGAGTAAAAGTTGGGGAAACTCTTCCCTAACCCTCCCCCACCCTGTTTCATCCCCAATCGCAAGGCGTTTTCGGTGGAAGGGGGCTTTTTATTATTATAAGCGGCGTATTTATTTGTGAGTGCCGAGTTACCCGATGGGTCGTGTGGGAAGCCCGGGCTCTCATATATTCTCTTTTCTCATCCAGCGGAGAAGCGGTGCATTGCGCGCGTGGAGATAGGAGGCCTCTCTCTCTCTCTCTCCCCCCTCGCGGGAATGAGTTTAGTCCCTTCCCACTGCATCTCCTCCCTCAACTACCATCCTCCGTCCACCCCCGGCCGTTCTCTTTTAGGAAGATTCCCTCGCGTTTCATTTTTTTGCGCCCTTTCCGGGATTTGTGACGACGGGTGGGAGGGAAGGCGTTTAAGCGCAAGCCTTAGAATATTGAATGATATGGGGCAACATTTTAGAATCGTGCAATTTTTTGCGCCATTTCCGCCCATTAAATTAAATCGAAATGTTCTCTTTGGAGACACTGCAACCGAGACGGCGTCATTCCTAGTGAGAGCTCTGACTTGGCACTTTTAGGTAAATTCAGAATAGGTGAGTCAATCCAATTTTTAAAAATTCATAAGACTGAAGAGACCATCATATTTATTCCTATTCTAATGATATCTGAAATTTAGGTTCACTTTCTGGATTTGATATCAAATTATGGATATAAGTTAAAAGCACACGGTGCAAACCGGGTGAAATTTCTACTACGGTGAAATACAGTCGGATTGAGGCAGGAAGCGTCAGTTTGTGTACGTTTCTTTCTATGCCTAGACCTTAAGCAGTCGTGTACCGAGGTGATTTCAGCATCGTAGTCCGAATGTGCCTCTTCTTGCCATATTATTTTATGACGCCCGATATTTTCCGTAGTAGTTAAGGTCGTAGTAAAAATAACATCGAGTTTGACGTATATAATGGATGTTTTATTAATCCTTTGTCTCTTGTAGAAAATATTTTGCAAGAGATTTTTTTCTAAAATTGGGCACTGACATATAAACGGGTTTGTGTATGTATGTGTGTGTGTGTGTGTACATACATGCATACGTACAGAAAAACACACGTTCAAACACGAAAATCCACCGAATGGCGAAAACATATTCATTCACATGGATGTAGATATAAGGAAAAGGGATGAGAACACACATAAAAGACAAACACGTGAATGGTGGAGAAGGTTGAGTTGAGCGGATCACAAGCGTAAAACAGTTTCCTTTCCTTGCTCAATTGGTTAGAGCATCGTCCCGGCAAGTGGAATATCCATGATTCAAGTCATGTTGAGTTCCTGTCCCTTTTCTTGATATTTTTATCCAATGGAATGTGGGTATACACATACATGTGTTTGTGTCCATATGGTGTATATGTATATAATTATATATATATATATATATATATATATATATATATATATATATATATAAACCATAACAGTAATCAGCCCGAAGGTCAGTTTGGTAGGTCATGGTAGAGTTCACTCAGTACTAAGCCCGACGGCGTGTGAAATTCACATGTATGAAACACTTTTTTGAAAGTCTCACGGACGTGAATAATGATAAATAAAATTTACCACCAATGGGCACAGACGAAAACTCAGAAACACACAAAATAGAAAAGAAACTCACTAAGTTTCGAATTTGCGGTGGTCGCAGCCACCTTCCTTAAGGAAGAGAAGGATCGAATTGCTATTTTATATATATATATATATATATATATATATATATATATATATATATATATATATATATATATAGTATAGTATAGTATAAGTAGTTTTCTTGATATTTCGACGGAAACAATCCGTCTTCCTCTGAAGATATAGAAGTAATGTCATTACTTCTATATCTTCAGAGGAAGACGGATTGTTTCCGTCGAAATATCAAGAAAATACGTGTGAGTGTTCTCTTTTTTTGTGTTTCTATATTATGTGTTACTGTGTATTATACTATTCGGCACTTCCGTGTTACGTCTATGAAAGCATATATATATATATACATAATAGCAATACCATACCCTCAAATTATAGGTTGAAAAATAGGCGTGATAATGGACAAACCCGGTTTTACCCCTCTTCCTAACAATGAAATGAAATGACAATGAATGAAATTTACACCATCCCGATGAAACATCCACAACTCGAACCTGAGCAGTCTGTTATACACGCATCCACGGAATGCAGAGGCCTCATATCCCTTCAATTAAATCCAATGTCCTCTATGTTCCTCTCCACTAATATATATATATATATATATATATATATATATATATATATATATATATATATATATATATATATATATATATATATCTGGGTCTCGGATGTTGCAATAGTTGCGGTGAGCAGATTGTTTTCCTTTCCGATTTTGTGTCAATTCCACCTCCTCTCTCCCCTCCTTCCCTACCTCCGCTCCCCTCTAGCCTCTCCTCTTCCTTTCCTCTCCCCAACCATTCCTCTTACCCCTCCTCCACCTCCCGTTCTCCCCTTCCCCTGGCCCCCTTCCCTTGCTCTCGCACCCCTCACCTCTACTATTCCAGCAGTCACTACTTCTCCATCTTCCGATGAAGACGGAGCAGAATTCCGTCGAAATGATCAAGAAATAACGTGTGAGTGATCTTTTTATGGGTGTCTATATTGTTTGTTTCTGTCCAATTTATTATTCAACACTTCCGTGTTACGTCGACGAAATCATATATATATATATATATATATATATATATATATATATATATATATATATATATATATATATATATATATATATATATGTGTTTTTATATATTTGTGCGTCGCCGAAGAGCGTTCCATTTCGAAGATGTATATATATATATATATATATATATATATATATATATATATATATATATATATAAACAAGAAGAATAACCTTAATGACGTAAAAATCACTAACGTTGAGGCTGGAAGGAAAGAGCGGGAAAAGTCTCATTTTATTATTTTTTTAGTACCATTTCCACTGATACTTCGTGACGAATCACATCGCGGTAAAATCCAGTCAGATAATTTCGTAATTTTTACCTTCTACCTGTAATAATAAGTCCAATTTCACCAGCGAATGCCGATCCAGGAAACTTCATAAAAATTAAATCTGAGCTTCAACCTTTCCCTCCCGTACTGCAATCCTATAAAAAACTGTAGGCCGCACAGGGAGAAATTTCTTTCACTCATTCTTATTTTTTTTACTTCCGGGAAATTCACAAAAAATGACGCACACGCGGCGAGACCCGATCTCCCGCGGAAGAATTTGAAGCGGAAAAAGATTATTTCGACGATTTTTTATTGCATTGCCTCTCCCGCGCCACGAAGCATTAAAAAAACTCCTTCCAGCGTCACTTACCCTTGAATTCGAGCAAAACCATCGGGAAGTCGACTTGCAATTTATTCACTTGTTAGTGGGAGCAAAAAAATAATTAAATTTACGCGACATTTTGTAGAATTTATCCATTATAGTGTTACACTGTGCTTCCAATTATTCGGCCTAACAATTCTAAAAGTGGAACTCAATAGGGATGTTAAAAGCTGTGCTAATCCTGGAATAGATTGTGCGTTAAAAAATTAAGAGTAAACATGGCAACCTAGCCAAGTACAGGCGTTAGTTGCTTTTTTTATGTAAGGATATATGAAAAACTTGTTCAAAGACAACTTCCTAAAATAATAAAACAATGACAACAAGCAACAATTGGAAATGGAAATACATCACTGCTGCCAAGCTAGCCTGTCTCTAAGTCTAATTATCCTAAGAAACATTTAGTTGTCTCTTGACTAAATATATCATAGTTTTATTTTCAACGGTAATAATATATTTTAATTATCTTTGAGAATTTTTTTTCCCTGAAGAAATAATTGTTCCTTATGATCCCTAATAATAAAGATATTAGCTAGTATATTCGCAGCGATTTAATTGAATCGGCAACATTTTCTTTTGCAATTATGTTTTTTTACATGTTTTTGTCGGTATTGTATGGCAATATAATTGAGCAATTTGGATAAGTCAATAACATGAATTTTCTTTGGGTGATGATCGTCATTCAAAGGACGTAATACGTCAGTGGGGAACGCGGGAATGTTGTCCTAATTGTGACACCCAAATTCTAAAATCAAGGTATGGAGCCTGGATGTACAGAGGATCTTTTCCTCTGATGTAAGCGGCAATTAACTCTGTATCTCTCGGGTGCGTTCAAGCGTGACCTGCCACTCTGTCGTAAATGAAATCGCAAGATATTCCGTGAAATTTTTTTTGCCGTCAGATTTCCTCACTTGCAAATTTACAAGGCGTACCATGTTTGAATGCCAACAATTGTATCTCTGAGTGACGATGTCAAAATGACGGGAGAAAAAATATAAGACCAACGAACGCATTTTATGAGATACAGCAGAGTATATGAAGGCTACCTTCCCTTATCCAAGTCCTCGTCCTTCAAAAAGACAATCCAAGCGGATTCGTTCTCTCTGCAAAGAGCAACGACAAAAATTTCGGTTTTCATTTTCACGGGTCCAATAGAACCACGGACGCGAGAGAGTCGCCAAAACATGTGGACACCTGACTGCTTGCTTACACGGTATCCTACCAAAAATTACGAATAAGGGAAATACGGTAGTCGGGCAGCGAAAGGGGAGGACTCACGGCAGCTTGGAGACTGACAGCCGACCGATTGGGATCTCTTTTAAATGGGGATGTGATGGGCAGGAGGGTATGGAAAGCAGTCGAGTTAACTGCGAGAGCCGATAAAGTTTTGCGCGACTCGATGCACGCGGTCTAAGCCACCCACACCACAGCAGCGAGCATACGCAGCTACTGTGATGCTTCCTTTCCCGTAAAACAGGCTCGAAAGGGAACGCCGGAGTGGACGATTAGAGGTGGCGGAAAAGTGAAATGGCGAGCGCGCACGACTGGCGACAGGATAAAGGAGAAAGTGACCATCGGAACCGCGAATTTACTCGCGAATTCACAGAGAGACGCTGATTCTGTGTCGTCGTGTCCATTTGTTTTTACGAGCTCGAGTCCACGTTTACTCATTCGTCGCCGGTTACGCACGCTGACTTTGTACATCAGATGAAAATATGCCTCTTACCGCAAAGGTCAGTACAAGGAGGTGTAATATATATATATATATATATATATATATATATATATATATATATATATATATATATATATAATAACAACCTAATGTGAAAGTCTCGCGGATGTGAATAATAATCTATATGGTGTTAACACTTATAAATACAAAACCGCGAAACACACAAAAATGAAAAGAAACTCACACGTTTTCGAATTTTCGGTGGTCAAGTCACCCCTCTAACGGATGAGAAGGAAGGAACTGAGGAGAAAGCGGAAGGGGCTGGAGACACTGGATGGGGACATATAGGGGAAGGTGGGGAAAGGTTTGCGAGGGGAGAGTTAGGAGGAGAATATTTAGAAGTGTGGGGATAATAAGGAAGGTTTTTGGAGCGGAGTACGGATTAAAAAATGTGAAGATAGGGGTGATTAATGTCTAAAATTAATACTTGGTTCATTCCAGGAATCAAGGAGCCAAATGAACGCCTGCTCCATAGTTTTGAGTTTGAATGGACGGTCAGAGAGTGGGAGAGATGCTAAATGTAGACACTATAGTATTTATCAAAGGGACTGTTGTGTTCGGAGCTGTGTATTGGCATTGGGAGCATCCCGATCAGGGAAGGATTCTTCCATGAGGCCCGGTGGTTATTGATTCTAATGATAAGGGGTGTGGTACAGTGTTCAATATAAAAGGCAGGGAAATGTTGGCACTTCAGAAGGTAAACTACATTGCTGGATGTACATAAGGAGTAGGGAATTGTTGGGAGGATTTAAAAATGGGTGGGAGGGAGATGGGGTTCAGTTTTTGAAAGTAGGACATGTTTTGCATCTAGGTATATTGAAGGGCACGGGAGTGGCTTTGGGACGGGGTGGGGATTTGAGGAGTGTTATGGTTGATTTAAGGAGAACTGATGAATTGCTGAGGCGTTTGAAAGTATCGGAGGGGGATTTGGGAAATAAGTTGTTGGTAGAATTATGGTTTTTGAGGATAGGGTAGAGGTTTGTTAGGATTGATCTCAGGGACTAGGCCAGGAAAGTATGCGGTACAAATTTTCCACCATGTTTGTACATATATGTGTGTGTGTGTGTGTATATATACACACACACACACACACACACACACACACACACACACACACACACACACACACACACACACACATATATATATATATATATATATATATACATATATGTGTATATATATATACATATATATATATATATATATATATATATATATATATATATATATATATATAAAATATCTTCGAAATGGAACGCTCTTCGGCGACGCACAAATATGTAAAAACACAGATTTAGATTTTTAGAATATAGAAACTCAAAGAAAGGACACTCACAATTTGTTATTTGACGTTTCGACAGCACGACACGTTCTGAAGACGACAGCCGTGCTGTCGAAACGTCATATATATATATATATATATATATATATATATATATATATATATATATACATACATACATACATATAAACATATATGTAACAATGTGAAAGTCTCACGGATGTGAAGAATAATGTATCTGAAGTTATCTCCGTTATTTTTCGTAGCTAAAGATAGTTCAATGAATCTGGTGGCATCTGGATTGCAGAAAATGATTATTGCAGGGTACCTATTCCTGAAAAATTTAACAAACACAACTCTATCGTATGGAAGACGTTGTGGCGTTTAATCTTATTATCATTTGAATTTTACTTTTTATCTTTTCCTAATCGTTTTCAGGGAAAACTTTCTGTAAAATCATAAAATTTTGACAATCCATTACAGAGAATGATATTTTCTTTATTTCGCCATGTGTTCACATGGGGGCAGGGTAATATTTTCTAAAGCCCCAAAGCTCTGAGATGCTCAATTTCCATTTTTCTTCCTTGGACTTCGTAAGACGCGCTAAACTTAGCCCAAATTTTTCGTATTAAGTTGTCTTTTTTGATTGACTTGGATAAGATCGTTTTTGATTAATTAATAGTCCACTGATAAACCGGCAACAAGGACCCATTCACCTTCGACTTATTAATATGGAGGAATTCGGGTGGGTTATCGTAGTTAATTGATAGAAACAGAGGCAGTCAGGGCGCTTGGATGGCGATGAATGGTGCCACGGAAGGGAGATAACGTCACATCATTACGACTCTTGGGGGCTTGGATGGTGTGGATCGGGAATTTAATCAACATTCCCTCCTAATCCACAGATCCGTGATAAAAACCTCCTAAATATAAAAGTGATAATCCTACCCACCCACTCGCCTCTTCTTTAGCGTTTTCCATCATCCGGAGAGTTAGTTGCTTCTATCTCTCGGCACTCGAAACCGTTTTACCCCTCCCCCCTCCTCTCCTTCCACTCGTCCTTCCTAGCCTTGGTAATCTCGACTCCCCTCTGAATCTCGCACAACCCTTTTGTCGCAACTTTTGGGTTGAGCAGAAGGAAATCTATAAGATGAAACAAGCGATATTTTCCGCGGTCCATTGAAAAATCCATTTTTCCAAATTTGTGAATCGATTTGAATAAGTAACGTATTTTTAATGCGCATCTGTCCACGGTGACCTTTTTTTACAAAGATTTATTAGATTAGATTTTATACATGGCTCCTCACCCCATATAGGATTTCTCTGGCCAAGTAATAAGTCCTGACTTGTCACCTAATAACCGATACACATAAGCAGCATAATTTTAGAGTTCATTTTTATTTTTGGTAGTTGAAATTAGGCAGAGCGTTTTACTGCAGTTGTGGATGAAATTGAATCATCCGTAGTTTTCCATTCCATTAGCAACGACTATTAGACTTTTAAAAATGAAATATAACTGGCCAAAACTTGTTCAAATAGAAGTCTCAGCTAACATTTCCTATCATCATCATTGAGTCTAATTATATTATTGATTGCCGTATCATAAGTTAAGAGCTTTTGCGGTACTTTTCATATCAGTGATACTTGAAATTAGGTCATTTTAATGCACATCTACTTTATTCGGTCCATTAGGCATTAAATTACCCAACAAGATACTCAAGACTGATAACCTTTCTCGTTCGAAATATTAATGTCTTTCTTAAGTTTAGAGTTCATTTCATTTTTTCATCCCCATTGAAGCACCTTTGACTTCATCTCTATGGTGATATTGATTTGATGAATACTATTAATGAATGCCTGATTGTTTATTCAAAGTTTTTGAACGGGTTTGTTGAAAATTTTCTGTCTCTTCTCTGCCGAATCCAAGTTTTTTACCTTACCGTCGTCTCTCGCTCAGGAAAATACGGGCGGTGAAAATACCGTGAATTGTTACTTCCAAGTTTATTAATTAGATTTCCTTTCTTTATGTGTGCCCTGCTGTTTCCTGAGTGATTTGTTATCCATAATTTCATGCATTTTAAGTTCACCTGTGGCATAAGCTGAGTCTCCATAGGCACTACTATGATTTGAGTCTGGAGCTCACCTTTTGGCAGTCATATGCTCTAGTCATTACATCCAAGTCGCTGCGAATGATTTGTTAACTGAAATAAATCTAAAATTATATTGTATCCTGCTAAATCTTGTGACTAGATTTTTGTTGAATTAAATACCAATGTGGTTGTAGATATCACAATTCTGTATTCAAAACAATCATTTTAATTCGTAGCTTATGCGTCTTGCACGGCGTATTCTATCCAGTGTTACTTATGGCCATCGTGAAAAAGGGCGATTTTATATTTATGCATATGTCTGTGATATCTGCGACGGAAAAATTGCATTTGTTTCCTATCAATAATGGTACAACTTCCTGTCAGGGGCGATGATAATGTTTTAAATATCTAACTATTTTGAATCGAATGATTTATTTCATGGCATACACAAGTCTTGACCATACAGGGAAATGAATTTGCGAACTAACAATTGTTTTTATATTGTGATTGTCTTCGAAAATTAGGCTTTCCTCCGATCCTTTCCGATCGCACTTTCGAAACGGCTTCAATGTGCTTCATCTCTCCCTGTCTACCTGTAATACTCTTCATCATAGTCATCTTTGAATTCTCTCATTCTCCTCCTCGACCCTTCTCCTTTCCCCTGTTCACCTTCTTCCAACTGTTTGAGTTTCCTCTTTCAACCTCTTCCCTCTTTACCTTTTACCCTCGCTCTTAACCTCGCTAACCCCCACCAGCCCTCCAATGACAGGCCCGCCGTCCTCCCCCACACTATCCATCCCCCCCAACTTCCTCCACCTCTCTCTCCCCCCCACCCACACACACATTCTCTCTCTCACCCCTTGGCATCCTTGGAAGTGGTTTCCCGGAGCGTCTGCAGCTCTGTGATAGTGTCTCCCTCTCCGCTTCCCTGTCTCCCTCACTCTCACGTTCGCCGTACATCGGGTGCCTGCCGGTGGGGGCGAAAGGGATACTCACCCCCTCCCTTTACCTCCCTTTCCCCGCCTAAACCTTTCATTCCTCGCTTACACTCTCCTATACCCTCCTCAGCCAGACACCACTCTCCTCCCTCTATAGCTGCGGGGAAGCCCAGAGGGGTGCTTCGTTTGGGGTGGAAGAGGGTTGAAAATGCGAAGCTGCGAATTTTTTATCATTCCTCTTTTATTTCCTCACTTTTTCTCATTCAACGTTTTTCTCCTTCTTTTGGCGCTGTTTATTTTTTCACGCCCCCCTCTACATCCTCAAAGGCCTCACTCGGTTATCGTGCGCAAAGGAATCGTTCGACTGAAATAGCAGCATTATTTTTCATCGCGACGGGTAATAAATAAGGTGAGAAATCATTCCTTGCTGGGAGATGACAGATGTAACTGGTTGTCTCTTTAACCCCTGCAGTGAATTAGAGCGGGAAGAATGACCCCAAGTGATTTTGCCGTCTTTATTTTTGCGATGTATTTCTTCTTAAAGACAATTTAAATTTCCAGAATAATTTCGAAGCATCCAGTTACGTATTTAGTTTATCCGTCCCTACGGTGAGCATCTGTGGTTATTTGTGATTTCGATAGACTGAAATTAATTTCCAATTTAGGATTAAAGCGGGCCTCCCGGAGGAACTTGATTAGGTTCGAAATGCGTTACTTAGTTATCGTAAATTTTAAAAAACTTGTACTTTTAGCAGAGATATACAACAATAAAAGAGTGTACCAGCGAAGAATAGAAGTCTGTGAAACATGGTGGGGGGGGGAGGATAGTGAATAAGAAAAGATAGTAACAACTATCCGCTAGATAAGTTTAACAGTACCACGGGGTTTAGATGTATTAAATCATCTTCAGATCTCTACCTGAAGATGATGTAATGCGTCGCAACCCGGTCGTACTGTGAAACTGATCTCGTGAAACATTGCTACTATCTTTCCTTTATTATGCTCTAATTCCTCCTCATCATGCCTGAAACTACTCAATTTGAGAATAGTGAGGATGAAATGTGCATATAAAGTCTGGAACGTGGAAGCATATAGAAAAGGAAAGAGCTATATGGAGGATTCTACAGCGAAGGAATAAAATGGATTGGATACTCCTTGAAGCACAACGAATTAGTTAGAAACCTAACGATAGGAAACAATTGATGGAAAGATCCCACAAGAAAGACCGAGAGATAAGTTCTTAGAACAAATTAAGAAGGACGTATCTCGGAAAAGCTGTCAAGGAATCGGGGAATTGACATTGAATAGAAAAGAATGCAAGGCTATAGGAAATCAATCTTAGAATTGATATACATAGATCATGATGATCACTCTTAGTTAAGATGGCGGCCCAGTGAGTGCTCTATTACTGACTGAAGAGTCCATGGGTAATAGGAGGTAAAATTTATAGGTGGGATCTACCTGGTAAGACTGAGTTGTTTGATTCACAGAAAGGTGCTGAAGCTTTCCCCCACAGATGTGTGAATTTCATTCGTTTAAGTGATTAGTATTTTGTCTTCCCTCAAATTTCATACGGACCTTTGTTTTATAACTGGCACGTTGTAGGTAGGGCGACCGTGCCTCAAGCTATTTAACCTTTAGTCGGACCAACATACATGAAATAATGATGTTACCTTGGCGTTACGATTTTCAGCCTCCTCAGGCAGGGTAGCATGCATATTTTAATATACATACTGCAAACCCTAATGAGACTTTACAATGATACCTTAAAATTGTTTGCAATGCGATGTCTGTTGCAAAAAATGCAATATTTGTTCGAAATATAAGTTGGGAATTCAAGTATTTTCTCTTGTGCGAACCAGTTAAATCTTGACAATTTGTAAAAAAAAACTTTTTACCGGTCCGGGTGACTAGTGAATATTAGTTTATAATGTTGTACAATATTAGTTCCCCTCCTAGCAGTTTATTGGAATTTCATCAACATCTATTTAACTGATGTTAATTTTCATTTGATAGAAAAGTAACTATTTACCAAAACTTCGCATGCAAAATATCTGTTGGCATTTTTACGGGTACCAAAGTCTTGCTTCCTATGAAGTTGTATAAAATAAAATTGCAATCACAATTAATTAAAGAAGCAACGATGATGGAGGGTATATGTTGTGTGAGAGTGTCGGTGAACATACCAATTCATAATTCCTACGCACGTTTTGACAAGTTCTTGTGAATACTTTTGCAATTTGACCTAGATGGCACGCGTAAAAATATAGCTCAGCCTTCTTCTTTTCGAAGTTTCCCATGGCCTCCCGATACTATTTTATGGAATAAGTCAATCCTCATTTTTAGGGCCAAACCTATTTTGGCTCGTTTATCTGGTTAAATCTGAATTATGTGTTTCTTAAGTTTGGATTTCATGAATCATTTTGTTAGAGAATTTTCGTTCTTGTTACTTTTGGATGCACATATATTTGGATTTTGGTTTAAAATGAGTGTACTTTACCCTAATTACTAAATCCAAGAAACTGCGGGTGATGCCGCAACAGTAACTTTTAACGGAGTCATCCGTTAATATCAATTTTAATGCATCAATTTCAAAGTGTAAAATCGCGGCCAAGGCAAATAATTTTTACACTCTGAGATTGTTGCACTGATGACTAATATTGACAAAACATTTTTGAGCAAACCACGTCGTGAAACCATACGGATTTTTCCATTAAAGTTCAAGGTTCTGTAGGAAGTTGAATTTATGAAGAGACGAAATTAAATAATGCTAAACGCTATATTTTTGTAAATTACTAATATAATAACACTGAATTATTTTGAATTGAATAAAATTATTTCTATAGCGATCGCATGCTATCTTTTTACTCTAGCAAGAGATTTATACAAAGCACAAAACATTAGTTCATAAATTGGAGCCTGTATCATCAAAACGAATTGATATACATTTTTCTATAAGACTTAGAAGTTAATAACAGACGAAAGAATTGTTTTTGATCTCAAATATCCGTATGCAAACATTATAATTCAGTTACGTTGGGGCCCAGATATAAGTTACAAAAGATGCCAGCTTTTGTCCATTTCAACTGGTTTCAATCGATGACTGAAACACATTATTGTACATAATTCCGTATTGAAAGGCTTGGGGACATATTTTTTGCACGATTCGATACCCGACGGATGATTTTCAGAATGCGCTACGAATTTTCATCAGCTCTCACCCCTTATTAAATCAAAAACCTATGATGATATTCTAAGGGAAAGGATCGAAGGGGTTATGAATTAAATTAACCTAACTGAATGATGAAAGAAAGAGTATAGTGCAAAAAAAGTGGAAACGCGGAGTTAGCATAAAAATCGCTCATGACAAACGGAATCGTTGTTAAATATAGGTCTAATTTTTTCCTTATTTACTGATTTTTTGATTTTACGTAATGCACCTGGAAAAACTGGGAATGCATAAAAGAGAGGTCTGCATCGAATCAGAAGTCCTAAAATTCATTTTCGATGTCATACCCCTCCTCGAGTCGGAAGGCAATGAATTAGAGACCGCGCGGCGATTTCTCTTCCTATTAGGTGTCCTCCCCGGAATGCATAAAAAAATATCATCTCTCGTCCCCCATTCACTCGTTTGCGTACCCTTATTATCCCGCCTCCCGACACCACCTCATTCTCCAGCCCTCCTCCCTTTTAACACCCAAATCCACCCCAGGCTTCCCATCACTTCGCGGCGAAGTTCTCTCCTCCCTTCTAGCGGGGGAGCCCGGGAGGATGAGGGGCGGCAGGGTGGTTTTAGGGGTGATCCGTGGGAGAGGATGGAGAATGTTGGGGGATGAGGTTGGTACTGGTTGAGTGGGTGGGTGTGCGGGCGTGGGAGATCCTGGATGGTTTGGGAGAGCCAGATAGAGTGAGAGAGAGAGAGCGAGCGAGTTGGAGGGGTGGGAAGTGGCAGAGGGAAGGAGTGTAGGTGTGTTTGGGACCTGAAGATATCTCCTCGCTGCCAAACCGGCCCGCTCCCCGCCCACTTACCGCCGCCCACTCCACCCTCTGCCCTCACTCCCCTCGCCAGCTCTCCTGCATTCGCCCCAGCAATCACGCTCCTCCGCACTCCCTCTCGCCTTTGGTACTCATTCCACCGCCTCCCCCTCCCACCCACGTTCTCTCTGCCCCCTTCCAGCCCTCGGCTACGTGCTTACCTTTTGCTTGCCTCAGATTTTTTTTTCTTTACACATTTCCCCTCCCTTTGTTTTAGCTCCGTCGACGGCCACTCTCTCAAATCTCACAAACACTTTTAGTAAGTATATCGCGATGGATAGGTGAGTTCCGAACTATTCTTAATCACGTGAAACATATGTGCGTTTATAAACTTAAAAATATGTTCTATAATTATTTCCTTTTCACCATGAGGATGCGTGACTCTGAGAAATGTTTCTATGGACATAGTATACTGAAGCTAATTGTTCGTCTTCCGCCATAAAATATGGTGGTAAAATATACCATTTTGTAGATATTGATGAGCATCGGGCCGGACTGTGAGAGACGTGGGTCCGATTCCGGACATGTCTTTGGGCATAGACCTATTCAAAATTCAGTCGGTGAGATTTGCTGGTCACCAGAGCTTCGAGTGAAACTTAATGATGACATAGGCTAGGAAACTGCTCTCTCTATATCTTGATTGTGTGCATGGAACACACATTATTTAGTTCGGGTGAAGCTCTACCTTTACTTATTAAAATGCCCATTTGATGAATCATTACGATGGTGAATACCAAAAAATAATTTTCTTCAAATGAGGTTGCACGAATTTTTTCAGAAACACGATGTTAGCAATCGTGAATATTAGCCAAGTATTGACCTATCATTCGGACTGTTTATGTGTGAAAACATTTTCCAGCTGAATGTTTGGAGTTCGATGTTGGTCGAAATTTTCCTTTGCCATTTCTTTCTTCTCTAATTTTAAAATATGAATGTGAAATTTTAAGTGTACAAATATGTATGCCCAGTTTTAGTCGACTAAGATGTCTAATTTAATGAAATCTGAATCGTAAGCTTATTTGCAAACTAACTGTTAATGTTGGCTCTTTATTCGCTCATACAATTGTTTTGGGATGATTCCTCGGCGAATTCTACAATAGGTCAGGTGGATGATTGAATTATGAGTCCACTTCTATGAATTTAACATAAAAATTAATATTGGTAGAGTATAAGTTCGAAAGATGGTAATTTTAATTTAGCAGAACTTTGATTGCCAGACAAGATATGTAATTACGATGGTAGGCCGTTTGGAAGGTGTACAGACTCTATAGTAATCAGGTGACGTTCAACCACGGAGATCATTTCCGCCCAGAGGAATGGAGGGGAACGGTTATCTTTGGAAGTTAAAGTTAAATTACGTACCTTTTCTCTCCCACTCCGTCACCCCTTAGCTGTGACTTTCACGGTATCTTGTAGATGTCAATGATGGGGAGCTCTGGAGAGGACGTGAAACTACGGTCTAAGATAAAAAAGTAGTGAAAGGAGATGGGATACGATGGGAGCATAATGGCTATGAGGGTTGCTGCACACCAGGTCTAGGACTCTCATGCCTATAATGATGTTGATGATGCTTACTTGGGTTAACCGGGAAGTGTACTTCGTGTAATCCGTTTGATTAAACTCATTGAAGTCTCGGACCAAATTTAGTTTACAGGAGGCGGATATAAATGCAAGCATTCTCTGCATCTTTTTTTCCACTAAGAGAATAGGGAATGATAGAAATATCATTTATCACGAATCTACGTACGATGAACATATTATAATATAATGGGGGGACTGGAAATACACATCGCATTAGTATGGCGCCGGGCGTATGGAAGTAAAGAGGGTCAAAGGAGGATGAGCAACTGTTACACTTCAATTAATTCAGACGGAGTGCATCAATTTTTGTCTTAAAAAGCTCTCTTTCCCGGGTTAATTTCAGCAATGTCAGTAATAAATGGTTTTTTCGGGTGTTAAAATTAATTTCACTATTTAGGTTCGGCTAATATTTGGTATAATGTAATAATTTATGAACGATTTTTAACTGAAGGAGCATCGTGCTTCGGATTTAGCCAACTCGAATATATCCTAGACTAGAGGAATTAGGGAGAAATTGAGCAGTAAGCAGCACTGCAGTGCTTCTAACTCTATAATAAAACATCAACTACTAAGTTATGTTTGTTACTAAGTTAATCATGACAACGTTTTATAAATCTAGCTCCACTGCACTGCACGGGATCCAATTTGGCAATCAATCCATCTTCGTGAGGATCCCATACATTTGCAGCAAATTCTAAATGAGGCCTAACCGACGGTAGATAAAATTTTTCTTTGACCTTTCCATCATATTTACCCAGTGCTCTTCTAATTGATCCTATTTTTTTATTAGCTTGCCCATGTATTCCCTGTTTATGTTTCACCGACCTCATTTGAAGAACATCCATTCTTTTTGGATTCTTTTATGCTCTTCATACTTCAAAAGGTCTCTGATCATCGTCATTATCAATGGTGTTGGTCCTCTACCACTTATGTAAATGCTTTATATTATATTATATATATATTCCTTTAATGTGAATTTTTATTTATCCTTGGGTTTACGGTTCCCTTTATCTTCGAGGTTTATCGTTTTTCATCTTTCTTCATCCTTTACTTTCTTTATCTTGTATCTCAAGTGTGTGTCTGCGATCATTTGTTTAAAATAAAGAAATTGTGTTTATTATTTGCTTTCAATGTTATAGCTTTATAAATTTGTCCGTAGGTAAGATTAAAATGATATTAATAAATATAGTTGATTTTTTTGCCTTTACACTTTTTTGCAGCCAATTCAGAGAAATTTTAATGAGAGAGATGCTAAAATTTTACGATTCATACCTAGCTACAAAATGGATATAATAATTTCTAAGTCACAAGAAATAATTGGTAGAAGTACCCTAAATGTTAATTGGTCTATGTGACAAACCTTTATGAAACGAGAGTATGAACCACTGTGCCAAGCACATATTAGTTTCATAGGACTCTTAGAATTACCAGAAGGTATTGTTTAGTTTTTTTACCCCGGTGATTTTCTCCTGGGATTAATATTATATTGATTTCTACCTATATCCACGCGTATTTTACATATTTTTATAGCCGACTGATGTAAGTTCCAATTTAATTCCGAATTAAAACGGACCAGCAATAGCGGAGACAACAGTTAGCTATCTCCTCACGTTTTCTATTTCGGGTAACGAAATGAAATTCAATTTGCATGAATCGAGGAGGTTAAAAGCATGGCGTTGCATATTTCCTCTCTTTCCTCGACTAAATGTAGAGATTTGATTTCGAAAAAAAACACCGACTGCCTCGGTGTATTGTTATTGTTTTATTGACAGTTCTTGCCCTCGAGGGTTTATTCCCTGTATTTTTCATTCCCGATGGAAATCGAAAAGCATTACACGGATTTAATTAATTTTCAATCCAAACCGCGGGAGGATAGTAAAAGTACAAGGGATATATTTTTCTTCGATCTCTTCATCTCTGTCGCTGTCTCTCTCTCTACCTCTCACCCCCCCCCCCTCTCTCTCTCTCCTTGCAATTTTTAACATTTTTATCCCTCTGGCGTGGCGATAATCAAAGAGGTGTAGCGGTTATACCCAATATTCTAAAATATACTCCATTATGTTAATTCTCTTGCTCCGTCGTCGGATGATTTACCTTGCTTGCCCAAAGATCAGCTATATTAAGTTACCGGAGAATAAAACAAACATTTTGGGATAACAATTCTTGCAACCTCAAAATGCAGAAAGATGTGGTAATTCAAAGTCTATTTATATAGTCATATCGCCAGTCTTAAAAGTATATTGTTATGTTAAAATAAACGCCAATGTGGAAGAAAGGTTACTCTAGATCAGATTTATCATTTAATAGAAATGGCGATATGGCAGTTGTTTTAGCATTAATTCTCTTGAGGTAATTAATAGCAAATGGATGGTAATGCAAATGCAACGGTAACTTTCTCGTCATCATTCACGTATCACAGATGTAGTTTGTTTGAATTTTAAACTCATATTTCGGTAACCAAATTAATCAGGCAAATGTTGAATGAATACTTTGTACGTGTTTTTAACAATTCCGGTGAAATATTACAATTATTAATTAAATTTAAACTTTAATTCTTTTTTCCACGTTTTTTATTTCTAGCTAATAATTTTAATGAAAAACAGATATTTTCATTTGCAACTTTATTCCCATTTGATGAAATAAAACTATGAAGTTGCTAAATTTATCAATATTACTTTTATTTTCACGCTGGCAGTCGATTTTGTAAAGGTAGCTTTATAGAACTACGGCAATTATATGTCTGTCTCCCTTCACCAATTTCTTTACCAGCCACCGCTTAAAATACTTATTAGTTCATCACACTAATCTTAGAGTTTATATAACCTACTTTATTAAAGATATAAAAAAAAATTAAGCGTTTAGAAATTCGTGTCGGTGAAAAAAGTGCGTGAATTGGCCTCAGGGCGCGACGAAATATTTTACAATTTATCTAATCTGCTGATGGATTATTCCATGAGTTATGAAACTTTGAATAAAATTCTTCCCAGTACCAGGGGAGTCCTCTAAATCTAGAAAATCCTCTTGATTTTCTATGGAAAACAAACCAAATGCAAAAGTTTAAATAATCTTATTATATACAAACGAAAGAGACGATAGACTACTCCCTCTCCGAGTTTTTCAACGGAGTGTAATAGATCACGGAGGGAAACCTGGATGTGGCCATAAAATTGGTGCTAATATTGGAAAACACATTTACGGTATATACCTGGTGGAGTAAACATTTGTGAATTTCTTGGCAAAAGAGCGATTAATAAAAGAAAGTGACCTTTTCTGCATTGAAATACGCGCTTCCAGTATCGCTCCATTTATATCAGGAAATTATAACACATGAATTTAACAAAGTACTGAGAAAGACGCATGGTTCGTCACATTTTTTATGGAAGGGCACATTTAGTTATTACACGGCACACGCAGTTATTACAAAATCTGAGACGGGAGCCCTTTGGACTCAAAGATTTTATTCTAGATTGAAGAGAACGCCAGGGTATTATTTGCGTATTTTTGTCACATAATCGAGGAAGTAATGCCCGTTTTGTCCCAATTTGATTCGGCTGGAAATTTAGACAGAATTAACGAGATAGTCAGTCAAGTGGATGGGATCGAAGTTTCTTTTTCCCCAGGCATAATTCACTATTACGCCACAAAATGACGGAAGCACCAGTCTATTGGAATGTATCTCCACTGTCACAGCCTTATTTCTCTCTTTCTCGAGGCTATCGCCCTCAATCCCTTGGGCAACATGTATCACACGCTCATACAAAGGCTTGAGGCGCAGTTTCCAATTTTATGTTTATCCTATGGAACAATCAGTGCTTTATTTTGGACTTATTATGCCGTGTCCTCACTTACATAGGGGATGTTTTCTTTTATTTCTGAAAAGTCGAACTGCCGTATTCAAACGCGATTGTTAAATATAAAATTTCTATTTGGTAAAAAACAAATCCGTTAACGAATAAAATATCTTCCACATAAACGAGTGCTCTTTTTTGGATTAGATAAAATCGGTGTCGTAATTTTTCCTTTACTATTCAATACCTTTTGGCATTCTCCTCAACAGTTTTTTCTGAAGGTGATACAATTTTTGGTATAAAAATATTGACGTCAGTTAATTCTTTATAAAAATGAAAAACTCAGACCATTCTATGAATATCAAGACGGTCTATAGTAAAGTGAATCATTATTTCCTTAGAGTTAATGAAGTAGAGAGACAGCTGAGACTTTTTCTATCCATCATTATTCTACTTAGAATGATGATGGACAGAAATCGTTTATTGGTTTCTGTAATACTTTTAAGAGTGTAAATTGAAGTTATGCAACAGTTGCAATACTGTTACCCCTTCATATTAATTTTCCATGAATAATCCTTGCTAAATACTGAAAAGAAGATATTTGCAAGACTTGTGCATAAACCTAAAACTTTATGCCTTGTGTTACTGAAAAAGTGTCATGTTATAAAAATCTCTACCAATTACAGAATATCCATGCCCTTGATTAGGTTTGATTTCTCAAGTATTCATTAGGGTTCAAACGGAGATAGAAGTGATTACGATTAATTTTCATTATTTCAAGTGTAGATAGCATCGTCATTTCGAGTTTGAACATTTTTACGACACAAGTGATTTTCTCCGCCGCCTTACTTCCTTAAACGTTTTATATTCAGAAGCGCATGCTCGCATTGCTTTTTTTTAATTCAGCGCTGCTAATTGGCTTGCATTTTTTTAACGGGATGCGCTATTTTCATCAAGAAGCAATTGAAATAACGTCCCTTATGCTTCCTCTCCCACTCCTTCGAGTCAATATAGGCACCGATTTGCTTTCAGAAACTGCTTAACTGTGAGAAGCACAGGGTTTTCCGTCAGCCGCAACATGCATTGCTTGTGTAAATACTTGACTAGCTCCATTCCGCCCTCCCGCGGCAGCTGTTTTCCCTGAGCTCGGAGAGATAGTCTCCCTCTCTCACTCTCGAGGAATTCCAACGCCCAAAACGCCGAAGCCTTTTCGACCCCGACCCCCTCCCCCACCCCTTTCACCTCCCCCGAGGTATCAAAGGGGGTGGCGGGAGGGTTTGGGGTGGGAGTGAGCGAACGAGAGAGGGAGGGCCGAGATGTGCCTTCCCACCCCAACGAGCACACCCACACACCCCACTCCTACAATGGCTCATCTCGGAATTACATCCCTTTCCCAATTATTCGTGCTTTGGTTGCTTCATCCGTTCCCGCCCCCTTTCCGTTCATGAGGTCTTCCGCCTCCGCTATCCTCTCTCCCCTCACCCTCAACTCTCTGTCTATGCCTGTCTCCTCTCGTAAGCTTCGGTAGCTACATCTCCCCTTTACCCCCTCGGAGGTGAGGAGGAGTCGGTTCTCCTGTTTTTGCATCCCAAAGGAGGTTGGTTCGTTGGGGGGGTGGTGGGTAAAGGGGAGGAGGATGGTATAGGGACGGAATGTGTCTCTCGTGGTTATACTGCATGCGGGGCAGGAGGGGTGATGGGAGTGAGGAGAGAGGGGGTTGATGGGATGGCGGGGAAGAGGGGGATGTTTAATCGATTGGAAAGTTGGAACACTTGTCGAGGCTCGCGTTCGTTCCCATCCACCTGTCCAAACCCCGCTCCCTCCCCTGACCCCCTCGCCTCCCGTTCCCTCTTCATCTTTCCTCCCTTCCCCTCTCTCTCCCGGGCTCTCTTCAGCCCACTACAAGTGCCCTCACACTCCCTCTCCCTTCTCCCCGTTTCCCCTCTTCTTCTCTCCCTCCCTGCAGCTAAATCGTTCCTTCCCTCCCCGTCTGATTCGCAAAGGGTTAAATGTTAAATGGGGGCTAGGAGGAAAGGGGAGATCGAATGGACCCTGAGGTCTCAATTTCGTCCAAACAAAGCCGTTTGTTTTCACCCTCCTTCGCTCGTGGAGAGAGAGATAGGATGAGGGGTAAGGGCTCTCCGTTCTTCCTAGCCATGCCCTTTCTCCCTCCCTTCCATTTTGCTCCCAAGGCCTCGTTTCCATACCTCGGCCTCTCAATTTTTTCTGGGGATTTCTGATCACTAGGGATGCTACTAAAAACATATCCCATTTTCTTATTGAGAGAGTTGTTCTTCCTCAAGATCGGTACGTTCTTTTGGAACCTGTCAAGTAATATGTCATCATCCATCTCCTTCATCTTTCATTAGTTACATTCATTTCACAAGTTTCTATCCATACAGGGTTCAAGGAGCGGCACGAAAATGTCTATATAATCGAAACTGGATTTTGAAGTGAAATTACGTGCTTTAGGGTATCAGTTCTCTCGTGTTATACTACAAGAAGGTTGATCGGAATTTTTTGGCACCAAGAGGGTAATTTTCTTTAAAATTAATTTGCTTTGCGTATTGTGAGACGGGTTGCGAGGATGCCATCATATGATAATTTTTAGTCCATGTCAATATTTAGTCTTGATGACATTTTTCAGTTGTCCATAATATTCACTATTGATTCGAATATAATAAATATCTGAAACTAAATACGGCGCAAGGAGCCATTTTCCTCCTCCAGTTCAAAAACAAAGTTGACAGTGAAGTTGTTGTAGAATTACCAAAGGGCATGAGGTTATATTTCAGAACTCCACAAAAACGAAATTTTTGTGTTAAAAATCAAGGAAAAATATTGGATTCCACATGAATGGTAATAATGGTTATGTTCAATCAGAAATTTTTCTCTATCATTCCGTTAACTTTTTTTATGCTTGTGGTTGACAACTCATTTTAAGGAGTCAGTCAGTTTCAATAGGTATATGAGAACATTAAGTGCTTTTACCTGTTATAAATCTAGCTTTTAATCATATTGGCTGATAATTACGACAATGTGCTTTTCTGAATAGAATGCGTATAAAAAGGGATTTTTTGATGAAAACTCATTCATGGGGCAAATACCTATGGTAGAAATACGTGAAGATAACAGTCGAATTTTGAGTACTTCGCTTTTATTTTTATATCAGAACAATGTGATGATCTAATGGAATTGATAATATTACGATGAGTAAAAATTATATAATTGCGCGGTTAAGTGGCGTGTTGTTTCAGCTCCGTTATCTACTGTAACTCCTTGTATTCATAGGCATGAAGTTACAGTGGAACTTATGGGAATATATATATATATATATATATATACATATATATATATATATATATGTATTTATATATATATATATATATATATGTATTTATATATATATATATATATATATATATATATATATATATATATATATATATATATATATATAGTTATTTACATGTATATTCGCGTTCAAATTCATTTTTTGCGTTACAGCTTCACTGTTGAGGTGGATGTGTTACGACTATGACATTTATAAAATTTCACCTTTTCGAGTTGTACCTGTAGATTTGGATTCATGGATTTAATAGAAAATATTTTCATTCTTCAGCTTACACTAATCTCCGTGCACATGGGCACAAATCCTATTTGATTGTGTATACATGCGTACGTAATCAAGATCTGTATTATATATATATATATACAGATCTTGATTACGAACAGCGGAAAGCGTGCACGTGACACGTGTCAACAGTTGATATGATATGTTCAATAAATGATATTTACAGACTTAAAGCTCTTATATTTGGCAAAACAAATGTTTGGCATGCACGCAAATTTCCATGCCAAATTAAATATGTAAGTTTGCCTCTTGCGAATCGAATTTAAGTAGAATGATTACTATTTGTAAAGTTCCATGTAAATGTAATTAACTGGTAACAGTAGGCGTCATGTATCATTCAGCTGAATTTATTTTTATATTAAGTTGTTATTCCTCTATTCTGACTTTTCTGTTTTTTTATTTGGGTAGCGTATTCTTTAATTTCATCACATGTGTTAGTCACTAAGCTTGCTGAGTTATGAAATATCCAGGCCTAACTATGTGGATTTTCTCTAGTTCCTTGCAATACATGTAATTGTAAGGAATGGTAAAACAAAACCCGAAATTCTATAACGAAAACTTTATTATTATCACCTGATTATTCCGCGTGGTAGTGAAACCATGGTCGTGTGTCAATAAATTGTGAAATATTAAACTGTCGTGTTTTTTACCATTCCTTGTAGCCATTATGGCACCCGATTAATTTCCCATTTTATTTAATCGGTGATTATATAAAACAATCACTTCTGTGCAAATACCCCAGTTCATAGTACCAAACATTCTGCGATTATTTTCCACGCCCCTTATATTTTTCAGTCCGACGAACTACTTTTCCGGAAACTTTATGCATACAGTTCTTCCTATCTTTTTAAAATAAAGGACATGTTATACCTATGAATATCAAATCTGTCAACGCATTTTCATAGAAGTAATCTTATTTCCTCATCAAGTTACCCTTAATTCTTGAACTACGAGGAAAGCTTCGACCGAAAGCGTCGTGCTTTTTTAATCCCATTCAAGTGTGGTAGGAGTGAAACCGAGAAGACTTAGGCCACTGGTACGATTGCTTGATTCGGCTCTCACCCGCTTCCATCCCCTGCAACACCTTCTACAGGCGGAAATACTCCCACGTCCCGTGTCGGACGAGTTCGGGAGACTGATTCGCGCCGTCTTTAGCTGGAGGGAAAGGGACGGAGAGGCGAAAGGGGGGATGTGGGAGGGAGGAAGGAAGGGCAGGCGGTTGGTGGAGGATATCTGGTGATTTCGAGATTGTGGTAGCACGGAGGAGGAACAGCGGGAGGTGGCGTGTAATAATATTACGTGGGGGATAGAGTGTGAAAGGGAGATGGATGGAAGGGTTATAGGAGACGCACCACAGGGGCGGGAAGAAGAGGGAGGCACGGGGTGAGATGATGGTGTCAGTGTGTGTGGCCACAAAACGGGACCGGGTTACGGGGGCGGGAAAAGTTTGCGCTGGTCACCGCCGATGGGAGTGGGGACGGAGTGTATTTGGGGGGGGGGGAGCGGTGTCCGATGGAGGAAAGGGTGTGAGGAGGGAGAGAGAGGGTGGGTGGAAGGGGGTAGCCGTGTGGGGATGGGGAGGTATAAATGACGGAGGGGAGTGGGGTATTGGGGGTGTTCGCTTGAGGGGGAGTAGGCGGGAAAGGAATGGACGAATTTCTATCGATTGACCCGTTCACCCCCTCCATCTTTCACCTTCCCACACCACGTCCGGATCCCTCACGCCACCTCCCCTCCCACTTCCATCCCCTCCTCCCCCCCATAGCCTCCTCGCCGTCCTATCGGAGAGCCCGCGGGTTAGGAAAACTGCTGGGGCGTGGGAAGCGACACATGCGTTTTCTGTCTCTCTCTCTCTCTCTCCCCCCGATCCCTCCCTCCACTCCCTTGCTTCTTTCCCCTACCCCCTTTGACCCTCCCCCACTCCTCCTTCCAAAGCGGTACATCTTCCCCTCCCCTCTCCATCGCCCCCACCTCACAGTCCCACCTGCACTCGTTCCTTCCTTTCCCAGAATGCCTCGCTCCACACACCCTCATCGGACTCCTCTCTCCCCCTTCCCACTGTATTATCCCGCCGTCCTCGTCTCTGCCTACCTATGCCTCCCCCGTGCCTGCGAAACTTCGTACTTCTGCCGGATATTTGGCTCAAACGCGGGAGAGGTTTACCGCGCCTCCGCGAGGCGTCTCCTTACCTCCCCGTCGCGGCGTCTCCTTCGCACTCACTCTTCCCCTGATTGGGATGGACGCCTTCTACTCCTGTATTACCCCTTCTCTTATGATTCACTATCGCGCTCATCCCGTTCTCTTCAACCGACACCCTGTGCCAATCTCCCTGCCCCCTCTCCCGCCCTCGCGCCCACTCCCCCTCTCCCAGTTTCCTCACTTGCTGTGGGCGTGGGCGGAAAGGGGACGAAGAGGGGGGGAGGAGGAGAAGGGGCGGCAAAAATGCTGGAAGCGCGTGCACCTGTGTTGCCTTTAAATCACCATCGGCGCGCTCGGCGGGCGTACTATTTCATTTGTTTTTTAAAAGGGTCGCGGCTGTTTGCGTGTGCTTGTGTTCCTGTGTGTATATTTCTCCCTCGTATTTGCGCGAACTCTTACGGTGGGAATGGGAATGAAGAAGAAAGGGCTTGTTTATCATACATCGTGCAGGGCCTTCATTTTTCGTGGGACTGGTGGAGGACATAATATATATACCTCCCCCACTTGGCCATTTATCCAGTTGGTAAGGAAGTTATCGATGGGTCCCCCGTGCGACGGTGTTGCGGAGATTTTTTATCTCCAAAATACTTTTTATTTCGCTCATGAACATTCCCAAATGGAGCCTTTCCCCGCTGGATGTTTTTAGCACAGCTTATATTCGAAATCGGTAGGAAGCGATAACTGCCACTCAGTCGCCTTGATCGTCAAGTGGTTTGCTAACTGCAGTCATCCGTGATTAGTAGGAGCTATCAGCAGTAGTCTACCACCTTTACCGCGCAGCCTTTATTTATACTTCTTTTATATTTTATGCAGACTCGTTGACTCACTGGATCATTTATAGAGAAATCTGTAGTTCGCAAAGAAATATTCTCGATGGCAAGTTCCTCGTGAAAGTGGAAAATCATTGATTTGTTCCCGTGTCGGACTCTCATGTTCTTTTTCTACTTCGAGGTACACTTGGAAGCAGATTAATTTTGGATAAGGTATCGTTTTTAGTGCCACCAATGATGCCATTCTCTTACCTCATAGGACTTCTAACTAGTGAAAAGAAGTGAGACGATGAGTTTGGTTCTTCTTAACTTAGGGGCAGATGTGATTAATGGAGAACAAGCTTTAAGAATCACATCGATATTCAATTTAATTAACGTACAAAAAGATTTTCGTTCGCTTTCTGACACTCTTAGTTTATAAAGGTATTTCTAGTTTATCATTGGCATGCTATCGTTTAAAAAAATTATCATCATATTTTATACTTTCGAAAATAATTTTTTTTGCCAATATCTTTTATATTAGTGCAGCTCCGGTGGCTAACGTACAGACCTCCTACCGAGAGGACCCAGGTTCAAATCCTGGAGACGACAAATATTTTTCAGTGGTATCCCGATCCTTACTTGAGGAGCTTTGTGGAGAGTACGATGTCCGTCGTATGGGATGTTAAACAGCGGACCCCTTGGCGCCTTTTCTTAAGAGTAGGCCTGATCCGGCGCCGGGTTTTTCTCCACCCTTGCTTTCCCATCCATTCCTAATTGCGCAAATGACGTTGTCTGTCGGGCGCCTCCTCTAAAACTGCTTCTATAAATGCAGCTCACTGATGGGTCCTTGGTGGAAATAACGATTATTCCCACAATTTTATGTATATTTGACTCTCATATTGTCATTATTGAATATTTAATTCATAATTATGAGTTTCGCAGTGGCACGGTCTCATTGGGTATACAGGTATAAGACATCTCTAGCATTTAAAAATAACGTTATGTATTCGGCAACGCCTTATCACGGAGAGATGAGCGATATTGCTTGTTGAATTCGGTTTAAAAGTATTGCATTATTTCATGTATTGATAAGCATGATGGTAATTCCACTGACAAGTATCGTGTGCTTCCGTTTGGGTACACCACGAGTTAAATTATTATTATTTTGAAATAAAAATTAAGGCTTATCAACTTCTGATTTATTTGATTATGTTTTGTCAATTTCATTTCAAATTCCCTGCGATATAGTACACATATAATGCTTTAGCTAATGACTTTAGACCCTAGCTTTTTTAGATCCACATGCCTAATGTTAATGAAGGGTCGCTGCAGGACAAGATCACCTCCATTTAAATATCACTGAGAATTTGTATAACCTAAGTCGGATAATACAACAAATACAATCCCCAGTGGATTAACTTAATTGTAGTTACTCTAGTAACACTACTTTTGTAATAAATGTATTATACTAATTTCTATTTATGACTTTAAAAAACGGTTAACCCCAGTAATAATTCAAAGGACCACAGTAATTTCACGCCTGAGGATTGAATGTTATTCAGGAGTAGTTGCCCCTACGATAAAATTAATTGCTTTAATTTAGCGAGCTTAAGATCCATGTATTCAGAATTCAAAAATAAAAATATAGCTGCAAGCTACTTCTGGTCCACTCGTTATTCAGTAGCGTTTATTCGTAAAAGTGTTTTAATACTCCTTTCCCAGATAAAGTATTGGAAACATTTCTCTGTTTAATTAGCAAGTCAGCAAGTCTCATCTTTTAGGTGTGAAAGTTAAGTCTCTATTTTCCGTTAGTCGAAAGAGCTTGACATTCTTGGATATTGCTCCACGCTCATTGTCCTACAGGTTTAATAGACTTCTCGAAGAGTGTATGTATGTGTGTGAGAGAGAGAGAGAGAGACTTGTGCTCTACGGCTCACGGACGGATCCCAACACTTTTTCGCCGGCGATATTAAAGGCGGAGTGATCGCATGTTTCATTTATCAAATCCAGAGTCCTAATTATTGAGCGGAAGGTGTCATTTCCCCCACCCACCCGTCCCTGATTGATGATGTCCCGGCCCAGATGCGCCGGGTATTTAGTCGTAAAAAAAAAGTTATATTTTTTCCCCTATGGACTCCATTCATAGTCTTTTAGAGTTAGTGAAGGGTTTTTGAAAATTACGGGGAAAAGTTTTCTTCTTTTTTTTTGGATTATGGTCTGACCATCAATCATGCGGGAAAGGCTCCTTTCGGAACAATTAGCGTATCCATTTCGCGCCTACAATTGCCTTCAAGCCGATCGGTATTATGACGTCACTCTGCGCTCTCTATGTTGCTACGTAATGTGTCTATACTCATTCGGGCACCAGCGTTAACTACCTCGTCCCACCGCGCGGTGCCACATAGGGATTTAAATCGCTATTAGCCATGGGCATCTTCCATTTTTTCATATGTACTCAATAGTCAATGTAAATGGTTCATGTCAAATATTATGCTGCGTGACAGCCTAGTGATACCTTAGCAATGCTGCAAAGGCTGCAGAGGCTGATTTCTTCGAGTTACATCAACATGGACACATTTCACTCCAACAAAGACGTTGCCACTATTTTTTTCCCGTAATAATGGACGGGAATCATGCACCCCGCATAAGATACATGCGTTTAGTATTTTTACTCATTTTCTTTGCAGATTTTCCATTACAAATTGTCCGAATACAACTCTATTTGGCGTGGATGATTAAAATTATGATCCGATGCTTCTTAAGCACGGCATTCATAAGGTTTATAGAGCTGTGGTAATAGTTTATAGTTCCAGCCTTTATTTTACGGAACCGTTTGGCAATTTTGGTGAGCCATTATCCATTCTCTTCAATTCCATTTTCAGGGATAAAAATATTGAATGAGTAATAGAAATTTAAATACGTATATTACTTTTTTTCTAGAACATCCCTACCAAATGGTACTTGTGTGGCGTTTTCAATCGATGTAATGTTGTGGGTTTACTTTCTTCATCTTTCATGCGAAACCCTTTTTGCTGCAGATCATCAGCGCCGTATTATACTTGCAACTCCTTTAACTTGAAGAAAACATTGCTACCGATGGAATGTCGATTGGGCCATAGCCATTCAGTTAAAACATATGTTTAGCCCTCCGAACTGCTGTTACTCCTCGCAATTAAATCTAATTGGATAAATATTTGCTTTAGAGGAACGCTCCACCTGCGAACGCAAATTGGCCTCCCTCGAAATCGATTGAATCGGCAGGAATATAAATTTATGCCACACTCTACGGAAGAGAACGGCAGACTAATTTATGTCAACGGAAATTAGCGATCGGTTGATAGAATCCGGGCGGGATACTTTGTTGCTCGTGCGCAATTTCTACGCTTTACGTTGGCTCCATGAAATTTTATTCATTGAATACTCTTTAAATGCAAGTTACAATCATATCCAGTGGGACTATTATTCATTCTACTCCATTAACGCTGTATAAACTCTGCTGTTACATTGATAGTTGGTCTTTCAGTGATCTCACACTTTCACTTTTCAAATATTGAAATCCTTGGCTGCATATCAATTATCATAATACATCAAGTATTACAACCAGAATTTTTTTTGCATTAATTCAATCCAATGTATAAAAATTTTTCACCTTTACATTTTCCCTTCACGTCTTCCCTTATGGCTTTTCTCTTCGTGAGTTATCATTATCGGTTCATGATTTTCCCCTTTTTGCTCTGACTGCATACTTTGTTGTGGCATAGCACGAAACCTGCCGAAGTTTTTCTTTTATGAATATTCCCAATGATTAATAATATACTTCCATCGATAACTGGCAGTTCTGTCCTTCTCTTCCTTGAGACGGGTGGCGTGGACCACTGAAAATTCAAAACCTGGTGAGTTTCTTTTCTTTTTGTGTGTTTTTGTCTTTGTCCATTAGTGCTAACTTCAAATAAATTTTATGTATATATATTATATATATACACATATATATGTTATTATTATTATTAGGCAATCTACGGGTCAAGGCAGGTTTTTGGATGGACACAGCTACCTAAATAAATATTTTGTGACTCCTAACAAAACACCATCCAGCAACCTAGTCTACATCAGGTCTCTCTTCATCTCTGAGTATATATATGTATATATATATATTATAAATAAATAAATAAATAAATATATATATATATATATATATACCATAAAACCATTAACACAGTAATCAACCCGAAGGTCGGTTTAGTAGGTGATGGTAGTCGAGAGGTAGATGAGTTCACCCAGTACTAAGCCCTATACGGCGTGTGAAACTCACACATCAGGGTAGGGGGGCCAGTTCCTTTCCCTGTGCCTGTTATGGTTTCCCAGAAAGATCTGGTACCCGAAAAATCACGGGAATCGAACCTGGGACCCTCCGGTCAGCAGTCCAACGCTCTACCCACTGGACTACCTCAACCCCCACACACACACACCCACACACACACACATACATATATATATATATATATATATATATATATATACATATATGTATACATATAGATATACATATATATATATATATATATATAATCATATTTACGGATTAAATTAAAATCAACCCCATAGTTATTTTATTTTGACCTTCACATGATCTCTCAAAATCCAGTATTGGATGTTTTAGAAATGTATTCTATTCTCCTTGTGAAGAAGTCTAATTTGTTAAGTTATGAGAAAAATGATTTTCTCTTGTGAATTGAACTTCTAATGCAACATTATAATCCTCTTCGGATCCATATGCAGATTATACTTAAAGTTTCGTTTCAGGTAGTTTATCTCTCATTGAAATATCTATGACGACGCTTTCGCGGAGTAGTAATTTATTGTGTATTTATACTATCACTGTAGAAATATATAGATATAGATGAATTGAACGATTTTTTACTGCATCATGAGATGTAATTATTTGTTAGTTGATAGTATATGTGCCTGTATGTAAGTTGAAGGGATTTTTGCATGAATGTATACGCCACTGTGAGTATAGATTTGCATGAATGTGTTGATTTTGCATGTCGTTTAGGTCTCTTTTACTGGTGGGGTGACCTAACACCCCCGCCTTTGCGGTGGCTTGCGGGGTATTATGTAGATATAGATGTATATCGAAGTGTAGGGGAAGGAAGTGCGTCAATGTATTCCTCTCTTTGCGAGTCCTTTGCTTTTTTTCTAAGGAGTCAGAATCGTGAGAGTCTGCCTGGGAGTCGTATTGCGACGTGCACCTGGTAGATAAATCGAATATTTAAAGCATTTCAGTGTTGCAGTTTTTTGTAACTCGGGAAGAAAGTTGTTCTAGAATGCCAGCTGTATACTTTCCCAGACTGCTATGAATAGGTGAATAGGTCATTAGTTGCCGTTGATAATTTGATATCATCCATCAAAATTTCATTTTTCGACTTATTTCTGATGCTAATTTGCACGTGTACTCTCAAATTGATAGTTTTAAGTCTAATGATAAAGACATGGTGCTATGCCACTAATTGATTTCAATTATCACTGCATTTCTTACTACTATCGTTAAAAGTTTTTCATAATCTTTAATATTCACATTTCCACGACCGTTATTCTGTTTTACGGGTGGTGACCTAACAACCCCCGCCACACACCCTTGCGGCGGCTTGCTGGGTATTATGCAGATGTAGATGACCGTATGCTATCTCCATGGATCAATTTTTATTTTTTTTAGTACTGAAGAAATTTGATTATTTAGATCGTCAGAAATTCTCCCGTTTTATGATCATTTTATTGCCATTCTTAATGTTTTATTATTTTAATTATAATAATATTCTTTTGTAAAAAAACATGGTCCCCTGGATAACAAATCTTTTTGTTGAAGGGCGAAGTTTATTTCTCTACCATTATTCGACATTTGGTTGCCCTGGGTTAAGAAGAACTGGAACAGTGGTAACTGTCCAAGGTCTGGTGAGCCCTTCCGTCTGGTCTCGGTAAGAATTTTGTGGGGAGTTAATGATAGAAAATTTATTGTTACGACTTCGTATGATATTTAAAACTAAAAATGTCAAATATTAAATTGCCCAAAGAAGGAAATATTTTGAAATCCTGAAATGTAGTAATACTATATATTAGATCAGTATGTAAGATTCTGCAATGGAAATAAGTTACGTGACCCGTAGTCCAAAAGGCTAGGTCCTGCTGGCAATGAGGTTAAACACTAGGGATAGCGAGGGCATGTCTCAGATCTGGGTATCTCTTGTTGAACCCTTTAGGGTTCGAAAGAAGGAACCCACGACCTGGGCTTTACCGTCGCCCAGCTCCGAGCTCGTTTTCGTTTCCTTTCCTCTCCTTATTTTTGTACGAGTTTTCATCGCTTTGGATTTTCAATAACGAAATGCATTGTTAGGTGTCGATAGGTAAATCTTTCCTCTCCCGTCATGAAAGGCACAGATGCTCAGTGGGGTAATTTGTAACAACCATGTTGTGCACGAATCACTAGGTCAAGATAATGCGTATCCAATTAATCGAAGATCATCAAAACAGGTTATTCGGATCCATATGAGCTACATAATAGTAAATTACTCTCCAGTTCGTGTAATGCGGGCATCAATCAGTCTTCTCTTGCACTCCAGGTTGTCTTGAACTGGTCCTCTTTGCAATCTGCAAGTGCGATGACGTCGTTCAGTGGCCGTCACTCGTGAAGCACCAATTCCTATTTATGTACGGTCAACTTCAGGAGAAGTTTGTATTAGGATTTCGAGAGTGCCTTCAAAATGGTTGACAGCATTAAACTACTGATGCGTTGCTATTCACAGTTCACAATTCTACTCCATTATCATTAGCGAAAACGTCTCTATTAGCAAACCGCTGGGCCAACTTTGTCGCTATTGCTATCCTTGGTGCACCTCATTACGTTAAAAAATGACTTCATAAGGGATTTGGTCTTTTTCAGCTGATAACAAATACAAACTGGAAAATATCTATCTTACGACCGTTGACTATTTCAGCTTCCAAAAAAATTATTTTCTGATTATCCCGGAGTAATTTTTTTCCAACTTTTCCCTCAATAATGGTTCCTACATCCAATAATATGCTGTGCCAGGCAGCAGCAGTGTCACCAGAAATCACTTGTGGCGAAGATCAAGAGGACTGCCGCGCTTGCGGGCGAGAGTGAAGTCCCCAGGAATCGGCTGAAATACCGTCATGTGGGAGGCCACTTGAAACGACCGCATAATATCCCCTATATGATGTAGCCTCGCATAAAATATGATATGATGGCATTCCTCGCGGTAAAATATTATGTAAAATAAATTATTCGGTGAATTAAAATAATCCTCCAGCCGGATCACCGGTTATGGACTCCTGTGAGGGATTAGTCAGAAAGTAAAAATGAAGGAGAGGAGCGTGGAATATAAAGCCCTTGGAAGTTAATGGCTGGATAATAATTATAGGGTAGAGAAGGGGGGGCTGCTGTCGAGCAATCTTCGGCCTGGAGGACTATTGATGATGATACAAAACGTTCGTGGAGGTCACAGAAATCTTGCTCCAAATCTCCGAGCTTAATTCAGGGTAGGCCAAGTCTCCGATCTGTGAAATCAGACCTTTCAAAACTTGAATATAGACATCGATTTTTATTGTACTATCTCGTGCGCAGTGTCATGCTTAGGTTTTGAATGCTGAGTTTTGCAAAATAATGTAGGTATATTTATAATTGTATATGCGTAGCCTGAGCTGTAAGCTCATTTTTTTAAATACTAATTAAGATCACTTGTGAATTAAAATCATGATCATGGAATGACAGTATTCACTTCCAGATGATGTCGAACTAATATTTTCATCAGGGGTGCATGGCCCTGGAATGGTTTTGTATTTTAATATACTCAGGGAATATTTCGTAGCAAAGTAAAGAAAATCAGAGTTTTAAAATATTTTTTTTCTTTCAAAAAATTCGCTCCGAAAGTTAATAATTTTCTTACAAACAAATTTTCGCGAATTCACGTTCGGAGATTTTCCGAAATATTTGTGTCTTTTAGGGCAATAGATTGGAAAGGAAAATGAAATGAAAACGCTGAGACAGAAAATGTGCGAGTTGGCGCACTTTGTCACACGAGGAAAAGCAGTCCAGATGATGCGTGATCAATCGGATAAAAGTTATCATGGGCAGAAAATCCTCGTCGACCAGCGTAAATAACTTCCTCCCCGCTGACCCGAGTTGTTCTATTTGTGTGTGCTCTTGAAAATTGCTCGTAAACTCTTCTAATGGTGCCGCATATGCTTCATGGGGAAAAAATATCTCAATCGAAAAACGGTTCGCAACACGAAATTAACGTTCACATCACCACGGGAAAGTAGTGGCCCTAAAAGTTTTTAATATGCAAATGAAGTACACTACTTACTTCCTTCGTGGATGCTTTAATATCCCGATTAAATGATGAGTAGATACGCCGTAAATTTTGGAGCTCCTCTTGCCGGAAATTCATGCTGCCTCGAGTGGGTCGCGCCTCAATTTGTGCGCGTGTTTTGTGTATGTGTGTGTGTACACATTTTGGGAGGTCGGACCTCTCGCAAATGGGTGCAACTGAATAACATCGAGGAGGAAGGTGAGAGATGCCGTCGTGGGTGTCAGTATTCATCTTCTGCCGAATGAAAGCGAAATTGCGCCCCTAATTGCCCCGGTCTCACTATTCTACCATTCCCTTTCACCCTTCATGCAACCCCCCCTCCCGTCCTCCCACTGAGCTCACGGTTGTCCAGCTTCCGCCGCCGAGAACTTACTCCAGGGGCCCCATTCCCTCTCCAACAACCAATGTCCCTAAACGTTGACCCTTAGACCTATTGGCCATTTCCTCCGTTGGCCCCATAACCCCTTGCAGGGTTATCCATTATCTCCTTTGCTCTAAACCATTATCACTATTGCCATTTAATCATTTCATTTCTTAGCATTCTGTCGCATGATTGGCAATTTCCTCTGCCCTGTCTTTGTTATTCCAGATTAACATCTACACCCCCACATTGCTCTCCCATCACCACCTTCTTGATTGAATCTAAGCATCTCCAGCAAATTTTAATTCTATGATCATCTCATATTTTACTCTCTACCTTCTGCGGGATTTATGTTTTGCTACACTTTGATATAGTAGTTAGCAATGATCATTTCTATATTTTTCTATCCCTCCTTAATTATTATATTTTCAATGTTGCTCCATTTTCATCTGATTTCAGCATAATTATCTTAAATATTTTTTAAAAATTAATATTTATGAATCCTTTTAAGAACATGAATATGTCTTACGCATGAAATTTTATGGCTCACAGATGATATCAAATGCTATTTATTCACGTGTAGTCCACTTGAGTTAATTGTACGATGCCGTGAATATTTTCCGCGTCACACGTCGAACAACTTTTTTTAAACTTCCGTCTGCATGCATGAGTATTACGGTAGCTGAGCAGTAGTTGTAGGGTTTCTAAATTGGACTTTACTATTAAAAATTATGCATCCATCATAAGGCAACTAAACAGTGAGCTATGATGTTATATGCTGGAGTGATTGTTTCTCATTTTTATCATCATTCTTCTGAAATCTTCCTCTTTATTCTAATTCCTCGACTGCGAAAGTTTCATATACCATTCCCTGCTCTCAATCCATTCTTTACCCTCTCCTCTTTTTCGAGTTCTCTCTGTCATCTTATTATTTCACTCCTTCCCTTCCTATCCTCCTCTTCCTTACCGTTTTCCACTCTCACGTTCTCTCTCCCCCTCCTCTTTCGATCGTTCTTCCTGTCTTTCTCCACACTGCCACAACACGTCCACTTCTTTCCCCTCCATCGCTTTTTTTTCTCCAAAAAACACCCCCCGAAGGTCTCAGGTGCTGTAATTCCCGACAAGTGTTTAAAAGAGGGAAGAGCAAGGGAGAAATAGGAAGGGAGGAAGAGGAGGGAATTGGAGAGAAAGAGGGGGGAGGCCCGGAAAGGAGATGGAGAAAGGTGGGGGGGGTGAGTTTGGAGGCGAGGACGGAAAAGAGCTCCCGCTGTTTCGGAGGCGATGTGACGAAGCGGGGTGCGGAGAGGATTCGGTGGGAAAGGGAAGATTTTTGAGTGAGCGAGGGAGAGAGGGACTCATGGTGGGCCACGTAAAGCTCGAGGCCTTGCGGCAAGGGTGTCGACGGGGAGGGAGAGAGGAGAAGGATTGGTGGTGGAGAGGGTGGGAGAGGGAAGCACGTTACCTAGGGCAGGTGTGAAGGGATGGGTTTTTTGGGGAGGGAGGGAGAAAAGGTGAACTCGAATGGTAGAGAGAGAGAGTCGGTTGGAGTAAGGAGGGGACGCTGGGAAAGGTTACGATGACCCCCGTCCCATCCTATGAGGGGGACTTCATTTCAGGAGATGGGGAGACGGCAGAGGCGTCAGCATGCGAGGGGTGATGTAAGTGCAGGCGGGGAAAGGTGAAGGCCGGGAGTGGGACGAGAGCTGAGGAATAGGGGGGAGAAGTGGAGAAAGTGAACGCTAGCTGGCTCAGGATGAAGAACGTAGTCTCCCTGGTAAAAGGTTAATGTAGCCAATATTTTGAGAAGTAACAATGGTTTCAAGAAAAGAGGTGGAGTTTGCAAGGGTATCCATGCGTACCCAAAAAATAACGAGATTGTGACACAGAGCTACTCACTCATTAGCTCTCTGTGTTGAGTTGAGTCATAGAATTTACAAAATGTCGTTCAAGATGCTAAAACTACGTTTGTTATGATGCAATATCGGATTCAATGGGCCGGAGGTGGCACTAACGGGAATGAACCAAGGATTTATCGACAAATACTTCGCCAGGCAGACAAAATAGTTTGCAGCCTGAACGGAAATATTAATACTCTAACCGAATTCATGAAGTGATTTCCTAAAACTCTCCTTGATTATTATGTCTCATATAATCGAACAATAACCCATTCATAGTCGCCGTATTGTAGCTCATTTTTTCTACCTAAATCTGTAGTCAATTACAAAAGACTCAGAAGTTCAATTTTAAATCATTAGTCTGTTTTTATTATCTTGAATTGGATCGGATGTTACGAGCCAATAAGTGACTATCCGAATTTGAATTGGATAAAAATCAACCTAAGATGGAATTCGATTGAGCATTATTAATACGTGATAATTAAACGGGCATAACGGAGGGCTAAATGGGCCGATAGTACATAGCCGGCGCAATAGTTTACCACTTGTAGTAACATCAAATATTTCCTTTATTTATATCGATAAAATATTTTGAATTAAATATCGGAAATCTAATTCTGGTTCATCAGGACTGCACTGAATCATTTGAACTCAGGAAGTGTCTCCTTCAGGGGTGCGAAATTAAACTGACGCCTATAAAATAGCAGCTTTTTTAATATGATGCATGTTAATTTCAGATTTAGTTATTTGAGAGCATATGCTCTCGAAAGCAAAGTTGCAGTTGCACTCAAAAGCGCACCTTGTCGTAAATCTTTAAAAATATTTCTATTGAAAACTTTTCGATCTCAATTACCTTGCTTCTTCGGATCAGTGAATGAAAAAGTACTTGAAAGTCCTGATATATTATGTAATTGCTGTGCGTCGCAGGAGTCTGTTGGATTAGTTTCGGGAGGATGTAACATAAACATTCCGTAGCTTCCTGGATATATTCTGAATGCAACGCTGAAATAGCACCACTGTAAAGTATGTTCCCTTAAGACTATGTGGTGAAACTGAGGGCGCTCGCTAGTTTATTGTTATCGTATTAGAAATTTATGAAGTATCATCGAAGAAGAAAATTGTGTTTAATTACCGATTAAATTAATAGTGTTGATCTGTACAGGGGATGGGCGTTATATCTGAGGCTAATGGGGTAGGGGAAGAGTGACTTGACTGAGTGGACTCGTGCGAGTGAAACCGGCTCTTTTATGACGGCTAAAATGTGATACGTCCGTCGATGATAATCGCTTCTAATTAAACTCGCTCCTTTAACAGCGATAGACCGACGGATGCGTATTTTGGCCTAATCCAAATTGAGACGCTTCGTCCCTCTGCAAACGGTGGTCCCTCTTCCGACGCGGAGGGGAGTCTCTCGGGTGTTGTTCTTTTCGTAGGTAATTAATCGCCATCGCGACCGGCGGTTTTGGGAGAGGAGGCGAAGGGAGGGGGGGAAGAGGGAGAGCAGTTTTCATAGCGCGCTCCGCATTCCCACGCTCTCATTAATGCCCCGGCACTCACTCAATCAGCAGTCCCTCCTCCACCACCCCTACCCTCCCATTCTCTCTCTTCCAAAACACCCTCGGACCGCCGACCGCGCCCGGATCCTTAGGCGCAGGGCATCCTAAAAGGGATCCATCTCTCTCCCTCGTCATCCCTTCTCTCCCACCTTCTCCTCATCATATCCTCCTCTATCGGCCCTTTTTGTCCGCCCTATCTCTCCCCATCTGCCTCCCTCTCTCTCACTCGATATCTTCCATTTCCGCTTTAGGGATATAAACAAACGGCCAATGCCGTGGGACCACGCGAGTGTGTGTGTGTGTATTGGATGTTTTGAGAGGGAGATAGGGCGAAAGAGTTGGGAGGTGGAAGGGGAGGGGGAAGGAAGAACACCCTTCATCGCGTCGCTTTCGTGGCCGGAATGGTGTATCGGTGGGAATTTTCTCCCGTTTGCCCCCCCTCCGGGATCCCAGGCCCACCTTTCTCCTCACTCCCTCATAGGTCTCGTTCGGTAACCTTCCTCTCTTGCGATCGTATGCGTATGCGTATTTGTGTGTGTAATGGCCCACGTATAGAACTGATCTTTGGAAAGCTCAAATCCTTTAACGAAGACCCACGTATGTTATTCCATCAATTTTCGGCTCGGGTGCTGTAGTAATTCCACATCGAGAACCAAAATATCTTTCAGAACAAATGGAAAATACAATGTATGTTCCTATTTCGATTAAACGCTATCTTGATTTTGCGAATTTTAGTTAACGACGCTATAGGTATGTAAATGTTTCATGATAAATTTACCTGCGAGCAGTGTTCCCTAAAGTTTGTTAGCCTATACTTTTTCCGCATGGAATTTGATTGAAATGCCCCATGTTTTTAATTCAGTATTTTTCTCTGCGCCTTTGTCTGAAAAATAAATCTGTAGCAATTTCCCTATTTCTAAAATAGCTGTTAGTACTCATGAAATGTTTCCCTTGTATTTCAATTAATGATAATTGACTATCTACCTATACCTGTTGTCATTGGGGGTATATTTCTTCATTGTGGAATATCCACGTCTATATTTTTTTCGATCATTTTTCCCAAAACTCAAAGTTTTTGCGGATTTCAATTGTGTCATAGATTCTGATTGTTGGTATCTGAATTATATTTTGCGTGAATTAACTGATATATTTCATTATCATGTAATTCGAAATATCCTTTCGACGCAAATAACTTCTCTTCTCATTTTGTGTATATTTTTGAAGCATTTAAAAACTTATCCACCACCGATGACAAGGTTACACAAGAACGCTGGTTATAAGGCTATTTCAAACTCTAAACAAAAGTTAAGGTCGTTTCGATGTTTAATGCCATTGCTTGTATTCAAAAACCCTCTTTGGGAGTAGAAAAATGTGAATTTTAAAATGCATCTTGTGTGAATAAGATGCAATATATTTTGCGTTATGCATTCGAGGATTTATCTGTGGTTTCAGAACATTTGTAGTTTTTAATGGAAATTTTACATCACCTGACATTTTGGTTAATATTCAGAGAGAATTACATATAATTTCTAAATGACTTGTTCGTATGATATACTGATAAGCATGGATATAAACATATAATCCCAGGAAATTTAAAAAATGTAATGGGCAAAAAAGTTATGTGTCATTCACATATCAGAAGTGTTCTGGAAATAATTAATGCATTAAATAGGGGTGGAGGTTAATTTCTGGGTGTAATTTACGCCAAAACATTATCCTGCAATTGCAAATTCATCTAATTGGAGGATTTAACTAAGAGTGCATGACTAGGAAGTGTATGGACCAATTCCATATTACCCTTACTGGTTTTCTGGGTGGACTAAAACTCCTCCGGGAATTGACTACTATAAAGCACGTTTCAAAAAAACCAATTCTATTATGTTGTGGTTTGGCTACCTTATAGCTACCAGCCATTGAATAATAAGAATAAAGAGTAGAATTAAGAGTTAAAAACAATTAGAGAACAACTTGCATTATTCTTACGCATTAAGTGAAGAGTTGAAACTTTAACCATTTCATGCGACTAAATTTGTCATGCGTGCAATGTAATTCTTTATGACATACAGTTGTACCCTAGTTTGGAAATAAAATTTCGCCGCTAGCGACTTATGATGATTTAGGTGAACTTATGAGAATCTATTATCCGTATCAATAGAAAATATTTCCAGGAATGTGTGTATTTTATTCCGGAACTGTTCATCAATAAATCATATACATATGTGTGTGTGTTTATATATATATATATATATATATATATATATATATATATATATATATATATATATATATATATATATATATATATACATACCATAAACACCGTAATCATCCCGAAGGTCGGTTTGGTAGGTGATGATATAGTTCACCCTGTACCGAACCCGACAGCGTGTGAAATTCACGCATCAAGGTTCAGGGGGGGGGGGTTCCCTTCCCTGTTACGTTTATGGTTTCCTAGGAAGCTCTGGTATCCGAAAAATTACATAGCTTGTATGGAGCTGCAGGCGCCCAGAGAGGCTTGTCGGGGAATCAAACTCCGGTCAGTAGTCCAACGCTCGACCCACTTTATATATATATATATATATATATATATATATATATATATATAGATGCGTTTATGTATACATATTTAATACCTGGTACGTAACAAATAATTTTTAAAAATTTTGTAGGATAACATTTGTCATGCACGTACTACGTGAATGATTGACGGCTGGAATACGTATCAAATTGATGGATATTTTCAATCTTGTTCCAATGAAATTCGTTCAGTGAGTGTGTGTTTGATTTAGTTAGGAATGTCTAGCATTGGGGCATTAATTAGTAGGAACTCACTTTCGTCTCCAATTGGCGGGATCGTTTGTTATCGCCACAATTATGCTCCTCCGCTATTCTCCTCCCCTTCCGCCGTCCCATTTCCTTACTTTGCTCGAGATTCGAACATCCTCTGTGGAGGCGGGGTCGGAGGGGATCACCTGTCGTGCCGGAACGGCGACGGATGGAATTTGAATCTGACGTCGATTACGGTTTTAGTTTCGCCGATGCGCGGGCAAAGGGGCAGGATGTGATGCTCGGGAGGCAGATGGATGGCGGGCGGGTAGGGGTGGATGAGCGGAAGTGCATGGGATGCGATGTGAGTGAGACGGGGGTTACAGGCGGCGAGATTGATGTGGTGGAGGCAGGTGGAGGGAGGGGGGCCTTTCGGCTGTTTTCGTCTCCTCTTTTACGTCCTCTCTCCCCCTCTCCCATTTCTCCCCGCATCCCGGCGCCCCGAAACCGTTGAGCCCCTTGGATATATGCAGGCGGCACATCCGGCGCGAGTTGGATGGAAGCAGAAGTTTCAGGTGCGGACGCACCTGATGCGCAGATGTCGAACGGTTTCCCAAGGGAGTTCCCGCCGGCTCAACCTACCCGTTCGCTCCCTCTCTCTCTCTCTCTCTCAGCCTCCCCGCCTCCGTGACCATTTACGGCTCCGCATCCCAAAACACTACCTTCGACCCCGAAATGCACCACGGTCACCCTTTTCCCCTGGACATTCCATGAGTGTGTGTGAGCGTGATCTAGTTTCGCGCGCGCGAGGTGGGAGGTAATGACCGATGCCTGCGAGGGCGTGCTGCGTTTACGTGTGAGTGTGTTTGTGTGTGCGTGTGAGCGATTAGTGCGGGAGTCGAGGATGTGTGCGTTCGTGTGTGTGGTTATGGCGCGGTATTGGGGGATGAGGTGGGCAAGGTTAAATATGGTAGCTATATCCCCCATGCTCTCCCGCACAAGCCGCCCCCAAAACATCCTCTTCTCTCCTGTCCGCCGAGTGGCGGGGGGGAGGGGGGAGGCGGGCCCTGGCTACCCTTCCCGGCCCCTCGTCCCCGAAATGGTCGGCGCGTGCTTGGAAGCGGGTATCCCCGGACAGGCTGGCGGGGGAGGGATAATTGCGTGCACCCGGGTCGATCCTCCTATTTTTCGCGTACTAGCCCACACCATTCACATATGCCTTTTTTACTTCCCTTTTTTTAATACTTCGCCCTCATTTTTTATTTTATTTTTTTAAATGATCACATCCCACCTCATGCTCAAGGACGAGGATTCCTCCTTCACTCCCTCCCAATCTCTCGGAAAAATATTTTCCTTACCTCAAAATATATTTTTTTCTTTCTTTTTTACGTATTTCCCAGTTGAATCCGCAGTGGGATGGTTTTTTCCATCTTCATTTTATCACCTTTTTTTATCCACGTCCCACCGTGTCCGCATGTGAGCGAGGACGAGTGTGAAGGGCAGGGTTTTTGATTAAAATGGTGTGGACCGTAGCTGGGCGTCTGCAAAGTGACGCGCACGATCGCTTGTGCGGGTGCAGCCGATGTGCTGAATCGGTTTGTAATGCGTCCCCCGTCTCTCCCTCCCTCCCCCTCGCGAAGGCTTGCGGGCGGGCTTTTGGGGGAGATGGGATTCAAGGGGGTGGGCGGAGCGGAGGGAGGGGGAGATGAGAGCCTGGTATGGGAAGAGGCACAGGGGGAGTGGGTGGGAGAGAGACGGTATCCGGGGAAAGGGGAGTAGATGAGATGCGCGCTGGTTGGTCTGCCTGACGGATTCGGAGGGCATGGAAAGAAAAAAATTAGGGATGGCACTAGGTTACTCCATACTCCCAAAGGGGTCCCTATGGGCATAACTGTTTACTCTTGTGGGTATTTATTGTGAATATTACCCTTTAACTTTTTGTTTTCACCTGCTCACTTTTTATAAAAGTAAAATATTTTTTTTATCACATGCATGCATAGTTTCTTTGTTTTAATACATACCCAATATATATATATATATATATATATATATATATATATATATATATATATATATATATATATATATATATATCTGTGTGTGTGTGTGTGTTTGGGTCGCGGTAGTCCAGGGGGTAGAGAGTTGGATTGCTGACCGAAGGGTCCCGGGTTCGATTCACGGGCGAGGCATTCTGGGCACCTGCAGGTCCACCCAAGCCAAAGTGATTTTCCGAGTACCAGATCTTCCTGGGAAACCATGACTGGCACAGGGAAAGGAACTGGCTCCCCTACCCTGGTGTGTGAATTTCACACGCCTATAGGGCTTAGTACTGGGTGAACTCTACCTTCATATATATATATATATATATATATATATATAGTCGTCTTCATGTATTTATTTATTTATTTATCGACTTAATTAGGCGAGGTTGAGACTAATAGTCCCTTCTTCCACCTAACCAACATTACAGACATTATATTGAAGACAATCACATACAACCAAGCCCTAGATGGAAGGAAATCCACCTAGGCGGGAATCGAACCCGCGACCTTTGGGTTGATAGGCGAAGACGTTACCCCGCCGCCACCGAGGCCGGCAAGGCATGGCATGGCATGGCATGGCATGGCATGGCATGGCAAGGCAAGGCATGTATAAGGTCTTGCCAGGTGACCGCATCATCTGGCAAGAATTTTATTCATTTTGCAGGATGTAAATAGACGATTTAGACCTAAACCGGCGATAAATACCTGGTCTTAGTACTCGTCACTTGGCAGGCGACTAGGTGATGTGTAATTTAAGCTAAATAACAGTTGAATATTTTTGGATAATTTAATTTGAGCACATCAGTATCATTTTCTATTAAACAAATCCGGTTAGCGCCTGATAAATTCACTGTAAATCTGAAATGTTTTCTTCTGCATGAAAATATAAGCAGACACTGAATTTTCTTTTTCTGTATCCTTGGCATCGCAACCACTCTAGAATACATAGCACAGTAAGACCGCCATACAATGCAATGGTTTTTGTCTTCAAAATCAAATTTTCGTTGCTATCTCTGCATCTACATAATCTACATAATACCCCGCAAGCCGCCGCAAGGGCGTGTGGCGGGGGGTGTTATCTCTGGAGAGAGAAGGGCTGGCGTATGCGTGAAACATAGCATATTAAGCCTGGTTTCACCAGTAGCACAATTGATACTTATTATCTTAAATAAGGGGATGGAAAAGAGGTGTTATCATAACTGCGAGGATCATTAGGTTAAGGAAGGACAGATGACGTGATGGTACTGCTGTATCCGTATTTATGTATCTGTATTTATGTATGTTATTTATGTATCTGTATTTATGGGACACATAAAGATCCTCTAAAATTGAAACCAAAACACAATTACGTAGCGCTTTAGTGGACTTTAAACGCATAGTACTTTGCGAGCACTTGGACACTGACCCCAAAGCTTTCTGGCCATATGTTAGGGAAGTAAATGGGAGTCATGGATTTGGGGTGGGAATCATTGGCTGAGAGACGATTCAATGCAAGATTGAAATTATTAAATAAATTTAGATCCGCATGTTTCAGCACCGAGGTCTCGCAAATTATTCGTACTCCTACATACATTGGTCGCTTGGATCATGCATATAAAATTCGGGAAATAGATGCCAGAACTAGCCGACTCAAGGACTCCTTCTTCCCACGGACAATATGGGATAGCAACTGCAGGGTTATAGATAGCAAAAATTCCACTTGCCACCCTCAGCGTCTAAAAAATAATTAGTTGTATTTAAATGCATGCTCTTCCACTAACCTTATGTGTTTTGCTATAATAACCCATTCTTTCCGAATGACCTCATTCATGTTCTGTTCATCTGTTTTTAAGTTTCCCTTTCAATCCCTCGTCCCTCTCCGCGGGGGCAAATTCCTGCTACCTGCAACGTTGGGTCGCATTCCCTGCCAATTAGAGACTCTTTGGGGGTAGAGTGTTTCGTGGTGCATTTTCATGTGGTAGTGATGTTTCAATTTCTTGCTTGTTGTGTCCTGGCTTCCGTGTTGTAGGATGGCTTTCGTGCTGCATCATGGGGTGCAGTTTTTTAGTTGTTTTGCGGTATATGTGTTTGCATGAGTATTGGATGAAGGGATTTTTGCATGAGTGTGTGCGCTGCTGTGGGTGTAATTTTCCGTGTTGTTTTTTTTGCATGTGGTATTTTTCTTTTTTACGGTTGGTGACCTAACACCCCCCGCCACACGCCCTTGCGGCGGCTTGCGGGGTATGATGTAGATGTAGATGTATCTAGATGACTTATTCAGAGGAACTGAGATTATAATGAGTATATATTTGCGTATTTTATAGACTTTGACAAGGCGTTATGTAGAGAAAGGTGGATAGACGTAATGGATTTATTACAGAAAATAGGAGTAAATTGGAAGAATAAGCGACTTATACTCAACCTGCACGTGTCTCAGTGTGCTGGAATGTGGGTGGGGAATGGAGAACATGGAGGTACTGTGCTATGATGTGGAAGAAGCACGGGTGTCTGTTATCACGCGTGCTTATCAACGTGCGGTGTGTATCGTGTATTGAGGAAGTGATTAAAATGGTATGAACTGAAAATCAGATTGTTAGTCGGTGGGGAACTCATTATATAGTTTTTACGGAGGATCAAGTTTGGGTGTGTCAATCAGCAAGTTTTACAGCCATTGCTGAGCTTATTAGAAAATCAGTCTGATAGGTATGCAATGCGAATCAATGTAAGCAAAACCAAGGTTATGGGGTTTTCGAGGAGGAGAGCTGAGTTAAACGTTAAAACAAAATGGCGAAAATTGGAGCAGGTGGAATATTTTACGTTAGTAGTGATTTCAGAGGAAGAATTGCGTTAGGCAATTTGTGGCAGGGACGTTAAGAAAAGACAAGTGAAAACTTTGATATAGAGCGTGGTTTTGTAAGGTTTGGATACTTGGTCGTTGACGCAAAATGATAGGTGTTAATTTAAGACTTTTAAGATGCGCGTCCGGAGAAGGATGGAAATGGTACAATGAACTGATATGAAATCAAAAGAACAAGTACTAGACATGGGGGGGAAGGAGAGAGCGTGGTTGGGAGAAATCCAAAGAAAGCATGAAAAATGTTAGTCAAACGAGCACGGGTAGAAAAAGGAAAAGAACGTTGGATGGAATGAGGTTAGGTCGAATGTACATGGTTTGTATATAAAGTAACGAAATATTTTCGGAAAAATAGATATATTTCCGATATTGCTGCAATGTCTCAAAACTCTTCACACTACACCCCTTTTGCCACAATTTGGTCTGAAGCATCTACGTGACTCGAAAACTCCCTTGTAGGCAGATTCCGGAAGGTTGTTAAGGGTGCGCGTCCAAGCTTCTTTGACAGCATTTAGGGTCCCATGGTGGTATCCTTTGAGGAAGGATTCAACTTTTGGGAATAGAGAATAGTCTGCTAGGGCCAAGTCGGTACTGAAAGGGAGTTGGGGAATCGTCGTGGTATCGTTGCAGAACGTCTTCGCAAGGAGACACTCGACTTAATAATAATAATAATTGGGCCCGTTCGAGCACGATCGGGCATTTATTGTTTCAATTTGTTTTTTGGGGTGCCTTATGTTTAAACCCCCAGTACAATTTCGTAAATTTTACAAAATACAAAATATGAGTTACATGCCATTCCTTTCCGTTACTCTCCCCGTTCTTACTTTATCTTTTGTTAATAAATCTTTCCAATATTTTCCTAATCGGTTCCTCATGTAGGTATTGCCCAATTTGTTGGACGTTGTGCAAATACCCAAGGATAGCTTCCAGTTCGCGTCTTTCCTCGGCATAAATTGGGCAATAAAGGATTGCCGTGTCCTCCTCCATCATGCATTCACACGTCCCCTCCTTTTTTTTCCCTATTTTCTTGAGGTATGATCTAAACTCCCCGTGGCCCGTTAAAATTTGCGTAATACCGTTGTAAGTTTTAAAGTTGATCTTCATTCTTTCCTTCACGCTAGGTAAAAATTGTCTGGTTGTTTTACCCTTTTCTAATGTTTCCCATTCCCGTTCCCACATATCCAGGAAATACGCTCTTATAAAATTCCTATTCCTGCTCCATTTCTCAGTTGGAGACAAAGCTACATCTCCCAGAGTAGCATCTTCCATCTGTTTCATCCGTACCTTGATTCTTCTTTCCTCTATTGAGAACGTTATCGGCTGTATCCCAGTTATTATTTGTAGAGCTTCATTACAGACCGTATTGTAGCTCCCGGATATTGCAATTAGGCAAGATCTTTGGGCCTCTTCCAGTTTTCTCCGGATTCTGCTGTAATTGAGTCTCTCTCCCCACACCTCACTGCCGTATGCCAATATTGGGATGGTGACTCCGTTGTATATAGTTCTTGAGCTATTAGTGGTGATGCCAAATCGGTTTCTGCACAGCCTTCTTAAGCAGTTAAATATTTTTTTGACCTTGCCTGCTGCGTAATTTGCGTGCTCTTGGAATGTTAGTCTCTCGTCGAATTCAATGCCCAGGTATCTGAATGTGGAGGATCTTTTGATGTTTTGACCATAGATTTTTATAGTTGGGTTTCGTGACAATTTTTTCCCGAATACGACGTACTTAGTCTTATTCACAGAAATTTTTAATTTCACTTTCGTACTCCATGACTCCACTATATGGCAACATTCTTTTGCGAGTTTTTCTATTCCTCTCCTGGAATTTGCAGGCATTGTGATCACAACGTCATCAGCATAGGCTGTCCATCTGCAGTTTCCAGGAAGGGGCTGATTCAGTAAATCGTTCATGGAGATGTTCCAAAGAAAAGGACCGAGTATGGATCCCTGTGGTGCCCCTTTTGTAATGTTCTTTTCAACTTCCAGATTATTTAGTTGTATTTTGGTGGTTCTATTCAAGAAATAGTTTTTAATAAGTTCTACTATTGGTCCCGGGACTTTATACCTTTTGAGCTGGTTTATGCAATGGGGCCACCATAATGAATCGAATGCTGCTTCGTAATCTATGAATAAGGCCACCTTATACTTATATTTACACTCGACTTAATTGGTAGTCCGTCAAGACCTTCGGGACGACTTTAGCGCAGACCTTTCGCATCGCCAAATTTTCAGTTATAATGGTGTGCACTGCCATTTAATCAATGCCAAATGATCATGTGCATACTTAACCGGCCGTCTGAATCCAGCGTTTCACTCACACGCCAGGAAGAAAATGTTACCGTTACTTTTTATGCAATCCTTGTTAGCGAAATTAAAGAACAGTTTACTGTTGTGTGGCGTGCCATATTTTTTCTCCTTGGGCAAACCTAAGAAATGAATAAAAGTATGGTTTGTGTACATCCAGAAATCTTTCTCAAAATTGTAGAATATCAACTTCGAGGACAAGAAATTTCGGAGTTTTTTGAGCCACGGGTCAACTTAAAAAGGAATTAGTTTCATGTTTTAAGAAATGCAGGCATTTTGTGTATTTATTTGTCATGATTACGGAATGTATGCAGAATAAAACTTACAGAGTATTTATGGTGTAATACATTCGTTATTATTATCTACATCTAAAATTAAGTCTTTGCTTTTCGAATCTCACACTGTTCATCTGTAGTTACTTAAATTCATCCTGGATTGAGAGAGAAAATTCAAATTTAACTGAAAAGCTGCTAATGCTCAGAAAATAATAAGTAAGGAAAACCTACTCTTGTTTCCCTTTTTAAAAATTTTCTATTCGTATTTCAATAAGGTTTAAATATGAATCAAAGTATACCCAAGTGTGTTCAAAAGTATTTCAAAACAAATTTATTTAATTTTTTATTTATAAAGTACGTTAATTGCATCGATTTAGTTTGCTAGACGCATGTGTTCGTTGTTCATGTATTAAGTTTCTATGGCAAAAATTCAATATTGGAAAATATAAAATTTCCTTTCGAGCTGAGAAACCTGCTGGAAGGGTATCAGGTGCAGCATGCCACCCATGAACAAAGAATCTCAGATTTTTTCGATTTGCCCACTGGGGAAACTCGAAAGAGTTTTCTCCTCCCATATTGGTTATTTTATCTCGTTCTATAACGGATTTCACCGAGTGTATTCTCTAAGTTTTTGCCGATTAGATAAACCCTGCAAGCACTGAACTCTTGTTTTTTCTTTATCAATAATTAATGAAGTTGTTATTGGTATTAACCAGTATTCACGCTTGTTGTATCTCCCTAGTGGAAGCTGCTAACGGAGAACTGCTTAGTTTTCATGGACTGGTGTTTTCACTAAGATGCCGGAATTGATCAGCTTCTTTTTTATGAACAAATATTCGATTTATTTAAGCCATCACACTTTTTGAAATATTTTTCACTGATAGCACGATGTCACAGTGTATTAAACACATTTTGTCATCCAAATAAACACCATTAAATTTTTCACGTTCATCCGTTCGGTAATAAAACTATCCTACTTTCATAGCAAAGTTTTCTTTATATTATCTCATATAATTGATGCAGTTTTTGTCATCAGTTTGCCGTCATATTACAATTAATAGGATAAGATATCATAAATGAAATCAGCCTCCGGAAATGGGAGACGGGCATTTATTTCAGTCTTATCATTCGAGCAGAAATTCTCAGTCCTATCCCTCCGCTCTGGGGCATACTATTTGCAGCTGGCTTTTTTGGCAGAAAGTCCCATCCATACATTATACAAATTTTGTCATTTCTTTTAAAAATTCATAGACTCGGTCGTCACAGGTTTTTTTTACGTCGCTCGAGCCAGGCAGGCGAGCGCACGGTCCCTTCGGGATAATTTTGGGAAAGTCGATTCTATTTTTGGTCGTCTTATTCCGTTGATTACAAGTTCGGAAATGATATGCCACGAGCCAATATGTCCACGGAGAAGAGAGCAGGGAGGGGTCGGTGGTTGGTGAGCGGGGGTGATTTGGCGGAGGATAAGAACGTGGGGATGGGTGGAAAGGCGGAGGAGGGAGCGAAGGGTGGAAAAGAGGTTGAGTGGACGGTGGGAAGGGAGTAGGGAGGCATTGAAAAAGGTCGTGCCCGCCCCAGCACTGCTTGGTTTCCTTGTCTTCCTTATCTCTCGGAAAGATCTGGCTGACTGAATCGAAAAAGGAGAAATGTAACGTTTTATCGTGGCCTTCAATTCTGTGCGGTTTTGTGTTACAATATCTTTGTCATGAAATGACTCATTCAAGGATACGGCGGATGGGACCAATAGGAAACGAAATGTCTCCCTAATCATCCCGGAAAATGTCTTTAAGACGATGGGCAATAATTTCCTTAAAATTTTTGGTCACATTTTCAATTACAGAGCTCAGCAAAATTGAAATATTTTCATCAAGGATTCAGGAAGATTTTTCAGTACTTATTTTTGATATACTTCATTATTTTTAGTTCGTTTCTCAAATCACATCTCATTTTTTACAGATAAGCCCATTTTTCGTTTGGAATAAGGTGAACCGTTGACTGGAAGATATTTAAGTCAGCACTACGTTCAAGTTCTCCTTGCTCATCAGACATGTCAATGAATAATATATATCCTAATGGTTATCTTATATCCAATAATAGCGTAAGATTTCCGAATTCTTTTCACGCAACATTAAAAATCAAATGATCTTATGTTTCCATAGAGCCAACTGGTAGAGTTCCCTCCAGCTCCAAACATATAGGCGTTTGCTGAAGCTCTCGTTTTTCAGTTCCTTTATCTGCGGACCGATGAAGATGACTTCTTTCGACTTGGCTACAGCTATTTTTGGAAATTTTCCACGACATATTCAGGAGATTTTAAACTTCCTCATGGCTAGGTTTTTTCACAAATTGTTTCATAAGACTAAACTATATGTGGAGCGGTGAAAGAAGTGAATTTTGTTGAGTAATCAATGGCTATGTTTATTTGACATTCCCAAGTTTTTAGACCATGCATTATTCAAGAAAGCCAGTCAAACTTCTCGAAACGAATACTTCCATATTACTCAACTATCTCAAAGTCATAAAAACTGTATTTTAGTTAGGTCTGGCTGCACTTACTTGAAAATAGCGATCAATTTTAAGCTCGCAAAACGTAGATTAGGGTTGTCATTTTTGTATATCACTGCAGCTAAGAGTAAATGAACGATTTGGTAACATTTCCTCCTATATCCTGAAAATCCTTCAGGTAGGAGTTCCTTGTTTCAAGTGTTCGGCAGTACTCCTCCCAACTTTTTCTTCGATGAATAATCTCTATTAAGATTGGTCATACTCCTAACATAAGTACGGTAATGTGTAGTTCATCAGATTTGTTGAAAAAACAGCATTTCATTTACCTTTTTAATACCCTTGCCTCCAATTTTTTTGCTTCTTTTCGGTGGACACGGATATTCTTCTGATGGGTGTTCCTCATGGATGGTTGAAGAGAGAAGGGTTCCTTGGTACATCACTTGTCTTAGTTATTTCAATGAATTTCAACTATTGTTTATGCTCTATATTTCTGACTTGTTTTGATTCCACTGGATAAATCACCTTTTTAATTAATTCAAATCCGTTTTCTTTACTACAGTTTGAAATAATGTTTAACTTAATAATGGGTAAACATCCATTGGCACAACTTGCAAATTCATCGGAAAATATTGCTTCATCGAGAAATAATCTGATGGGTGCATTTTGTATGAGAAAGTTAATCATTGATCTGTATTGATATGTAATATATAGTATGGGCCCTGTCACTCTTCATAAGTTGTGTTGAATCTGTCTTGTTTCAGGTGATGCCATAAACTACTAGTTTTTGTTTATGGTAAGATAAGAAACCCCTAATTCATTGAATCGCTATCGTATTAGTTCCAATAAAATTCACTTATTTTATTTTCCGTTTTGTGGTAACGAAGCCTTAGTAGGGAATTCTTTGTGATCTGAATTTACTGTATCCAACTGAGTATTCCTCAATATCCAAATTTTGGAGGATGGTGAATAAATAACCCAGGTTTATTTTACGCCCGCTGTACTTGTTCGAAATTCGTGTTGATATTGTATGAAGTGACCATGACATAAACTTTGTCTTACTTAATGTTACCCTTGTCGCTGGAATTAATATGAGCTACCTTTCAAAGGTGGATAAATGAACCGTCTATCATATATTAACGGAGTAAATACCTATTGTAAACTGCAGTGTCTTTGGCAAGTTCCTATACCAATCTCGCAGGAATTTCTACCATACCTTGGATCGCGGTACCGATCGTTTGGGATTTCTTTGCTATTTATTTCTGTGATATTTCTTATCGGCTCAATAGCATCAGGTATTGAAAGTCTTTGATTGTTGCGCTATTATTTTTAAGTTATTTCGTGTGAGTGTATTGTACGCCAATATAAAATCTACTGAGAAGGATTGCAGAAAGAGCATTTTAACAGGACTATATATAATGAAGGGATGCCGTGGGAGTATGATTATTTGAAGCGTCAATGAGTTTATAATACTCGCCTCGACTTCTTGATAATTATGTAGTTATTTTATGATTAGACGCACATACAACGACAGTATAGTTTGATATTATATTAAAATATTTAAAATATAATAAAGAGGTTAACAGACGCCTATAATAATTCAAGGCCCTAATTTCAGCACGAGCTCAGATGAGGTCCTGATAAAAAGTTTTTATTTATTTATATTAATCTTATAATATATTTTCATACATTGTATAATTTTCAATTCCAATACATGTCTTTAATTTAAGTTCGTTATATCAATCATTTTTTACTCACTATTAAAAATGAGGTAATAGACTTCAAGGAAGGGATGACACTTTTTTGCATTATTTTCATTCAATGCTGAGTTAATTTTCTATATATAGGAGATTAGCTAGTTATTGTCCAAATATAAAGAACCCCACTCCTCAAATACATCTACATCTACATCTACTCAATACCCCGCAAGCCGCCGCAAGGGCGTGTGGCGGGGGGTGCTAGGACACCACCCATAAATTAGAAAAGAAAAATAATAAAAAAAAATCGCATGCAATAACGACAAAATCATATATAAAAAAAAAACATGGCATACATTCATGCATGAACTCTTACACCCCACACACATGCAAACACTCAAACTACCAACTAACATACACATGCACCTGAAAGTATACCTAACATCTCTATAGTGTTTAATTTTGTTCCGACTTGTAAATTCAAAGTTTTTAATATTTCTAAAGTGACTTCGGTTTCTTGCTATTATGATTACTGATTGTTCGGGGAAAGAATGAGTATTTGTACCTATCTGTCTTGGAATCTATCTCCCTTAGTTTATCTTTGTGGTCTGATCTACCTAAGTAGTGTGGGGCCATTATAATTCCTTCAGTGTCATATTTAAACACGTTTGTTCTGAACCTTTCTAAAAGTCTAAGCCTCGCTTGTTCTCTCCGCACTTCAAGTGGTTCCCAGCCTAAATCCCCTAAGAGACCTGTCACACTTGTGTTTTTATCATAACAATTTTTAACAAATCTAGCGGATTTTCTCTGGACTTTATCTAATTCTTTTTGCCAAATTTTCTCCCACGGATCCCAAATACTTGCGGCATATTCCAAATGAGGTCTAACTAGAGCAAAATAACACCTCTCTTTAACTTTTTCATTACATTTCCCCACCACCCGTTTTATGAAGCCAAGTTTCTTTAAAGCTGATCCGCATATTGTCCTGATATGTGCTCCCCATGAAAGGCGTGGTGTTAGAACAACCCCCAAATATTTAACTTGATTTGCCGTAGTCAATACTGAACCCTCTATTTTGTAGTTTATATCCTGTTCCTCGCTTCCTTTATTCCAAAATTTCAAAACTGCACATTTATCTATATTAAGTGTTAATCCCCATTTATTGCACCATCCCGAGATATTGTCTAAGTCTCTAGAGAGTAGCTCGCGATCTAGTTGGCTCCTTATTTCCCTGTATATCACCGTGTCGTCAGCAAATAACCTTAGATTGCTACTAACGTGTGTGCTTAAGTCATTTATGTATATTAAGAACAGAAGAGGCCCTATTACACTTCCCTGGGGGACGCCCGAAGTAACATCTCTCTCCGTTGAGCACAACCCATCTATGACTACTATTTGTTTGCGGTTTGACAAGAAGTCCCTAATCCAATTAATTATTTTCTCATTGATCCCATAGTATTTAAGTTTGTGTAACAATTTATTGTGTGGGACTTTGTATAAGGGAAATACAGGGACTATGTATTGGGAAATACAGGGTGCGGCAAAATAACTTCCTTTTTTCAAAAGCAAAACCCCTCTAAAAAGGAAGTTATGTTGCCGCGTCAGAAGTCTATAATCCATTTTCAAATTATCTTTTCCAAAATTCCTACGCGTATCTTGTATTAAGATTAATTTGCCCTGAGATGCGTAATAGAATTAGAAGGATCAAAACCTTCTACGTATAATGAGATGTCGATTCTAATAAAAATGGTTCATGTGCTAACTGGACCGCGACAACTGAAATTATAATAGTGAATGTAGGAGGGCAACCTCAGCAAATATAGCTTGATTCTGCATGAGTACCCGATGCATCGAGCAGCGTATCCGCATTGTCCGACACACACACACACCCACACACACACACACACATATATATATATATATATATATATATATATATATATATATATATAAATGTATTTTTCTCGTGTATATATACACCCACGTGTGTGTGTGTGTATATATATATATATATATATATATATATATATATATAAATGTATTTTTCTCGTGTATATATACACCCACGTGTGTGTGTGTATATATATATATATATATATATATATATATATATACATACATACATACGTACACGCACACATATATGTATAGGAAGAGAGAGGGGAGGGAAAAACCGAGGAGAAGAAACCTCAAGAGTGTAAGACGGGTCTGGATTATGGAGGGTGGGAAAACAGGCTGGTTGCGCTCACAGGGTTAGAGGCAACGGCGAGGGAAGAGGTGAGGGGGCGAGGGGCAGGGTTAGACGAGGTGGGTGGGTGGTAAGGGAGTTCGCTGCTGGCGTTCCCCACTCGCGGAGGAGGTTGTAGAAAGGAATGGGAGGGAAGAGAGAGAGAGAAGTGCTGGGTTTGGGGCCAGAGACCGGAAGGAGCGCATTAGAGAAGAGGTGGGCGTGGCATCTGATGAGAAGACACCCTTCCTCTCCCTTCCTTTCTTTATCCTTCTCCCCCCCCCCATCACCCGAACCCTCACCCCCTTCCCCTCAACCCCTCGGAAAGGGGTGTGGGAGGAAGGGGGTTAGGAAAGGCATTTCTGGGGATTATAGCGTTCTGTGGTGGTTGGTGAGAGTAAGTGGGTGGGAAAGAGCGCAAGTGGGCACTGTGCTTCATTGAATTTTTTTGATCGGAAAAGGAGCGCCCAAAGGTGAAATCAGCCGTGTATGTTATATGAATGTGGTGCTTGGGTAAGATGAAACGTCAATACTTTCAGCACCATTGGACGTAAACCTGTGCAATAAAATATTCTTCGTGCATATCTTCGTTGCTGTTACCCAATATCTAGGTGGTTTGGAGGAGGAGGATATCTGATATCCGATGAGTACTACTCCTGTCCCAAATATTTTTATGAAACCTTGCAAAACTTTTGCAAGCCTAAAATCCAACTATACAAGACTAAGAGTGAAATATATGTCGCCAATTATAAAAAAAATAAGAAATTAAAATATATGGTCAGAATATTGTGCTAACCTAAGATAACCATGTTAGAAAATATCAGTAGTGAAATTTTGATATTTCAATTATCACTCTCATGAAAATAAACCTTAAGTCAGTAATTACTTCGATATCCGTAGGATGAGTATCTTTGTACTTCCTTGCACATGGAGTAATCTTTTCATATCGATAGCAATGGTAATAGAATAAATACATGTAGATGTTTCCATTTGTTGTTATGATTATAGAAAATGTTTAATTTCACTTGCAGCCTTTTAAGATAGATTTACGTTTTTTTAATGCAGCAATAATTTTGATTCCAGATATATTCATTGAATAGTAGTTTGTCATTTACTTATTTTATTCGACAAAACTAATCATTCAATTCCTAAATTAACAAATGTATGAAATGCGTTATGCTAAGCTCTAGGTTTGAGATTGATAAGATTCGTTTTTCTGCCAAGACAATCGTAAGTGGAGTTTCATACTATAGTTTTGAACATCAAGCTTAATGCAGTTTTCATAGATTGTCCTTTCTCTATTTGCTTATTTTTCATGTGACACACGAACTATATAAATATTATTTTAAGTTTAGGATTTTTGGAAGTTGTTGTTGCTAATTTTTAGGTATAAGTGATTTCCAAAAATTGGAGTTTTAGAAAACAAAAATGATAAAACGGTAAAATGAGACCTAGCAAAATGCCATTCGATAGAATGAATTTTTTCTATAATCTATCTGATATGCAAACTGCAAAATTTATGTTGTAAATATTTAACTTAATACAGTGATGTCACGAAGGATTGAATGAATTGGTTGTATCAAACCTACTAATAACTCATGAATTGAATTTGAACCTTTGGGGATAAAAATTAGAATACCACTTAATATATCTCTTTTTTACAGGTAGGAAAACCAGTTTTTGGTGGGAATGCCCTGCAAATTTTCGGTGGGAAGTATCCTGTCTGTGAGTAACTTATCTTTTTCTGCTGTTTTTGGATTAATGAAAACATTTACCGCTTGGATAATTTCTGAACCCTCTAAAGCCTCTAACATTCCTCACGTCATTAGCAACAATGTCAAACATTCATGTCGTATAGAGTTTCATGATTGGTTTGCGAATGAAGTTTAAATTGATACGTACTTATAAGTAAAGGAGTGAAATGCTAGAATTTTTTATTCAATTGAAAACTATCTACACCTTCTTAATATATATTTCAATTTTTATTGAAAATCTTTGAATAGTTGAAAAATGTATTTTAAATTGAAAAAAAAACTTTTACCCCCGTCTCTTAAAGGGATGCCATCAGGCTTGACCTTTTGTGCGACCAAACGGTTGCGTTTATGTGTTGGTTATTATCTGTCACGGTTTCGTCTATGACCAAAGTTAGCTTTTTTACCGCTTGATATTTTTACCAATGGGCAGATCATTGTCTCCATGTTCTTAATTTAGCATAGAAATGTACGGGTAAAACTTTCAGTAACTTAAAAAATTTCAAATAAGTGCATCGTTGTCCAATCTTCTGAAAATGTCCTGTAAAAATGCTTTTTATATCTATGCATTTTTCATTAATTTTTCCATGTACATTTAGCGATTCTTCCATTCTGCTCATCATTCCGTAGTTTTTACGCTAGTTTACTTCAGCCGGTGCGTAATAATTTGAGCAAGTGCGTTGCATCATGGAGACCGGAACGTAATAACAAGATCTCAAAGCGACCCTCATAGCCATTCGAAAACATAAGGCCTCTCGCAGTTTGCTTTTAAAATGTTTTTGCTCGGAACTGAACCTGGTATGCTGGATTACTGTGTAGGTGTGCAGAACTACTGTGAAAATCCTGGAATTTCCTCCTCGCCCAGTATCCCGAGCGACCGTGCTTTCCTAGTGATTGTGTGGGCACAGCTGTTGGTTGGTTCGAATCAAATCTTGGCTCCATGTAATCGTCAATTGAACTTGTGATGGCATGTTTTTATTCTCTCTATCCCAGGTCTTGCTCTACACTCCCACTCTCCTTTTGAGCGGTTCCTCCCTTTTCTCTCATCCCCCCCAGATTTCTCTGTCCACCGAGGCTGGAGAAATTAGTTGAATTTTTCCCGCTCGTGCGCTGAAGGTCGACCGTTATCCACTAAAACATGGCTTTCCAAAGTCTTCCTGTCCTTTTACATGTAAGCACATATCTGTCGTTTTGTCTTGACGGTCAGGAGATAAATGGTTTATTTTATCTATATCGTTTGCCATTTTTCAAAAGTTGTATTGCTAGGCATGAGGAATATTTGGCTAAATAAATGAAACCGGCTTTGCTTAAGTATTTATATCTACATAATACATCGCGGGGTATTCATCTACATATGTAGATGAATACCCCGCAAATCGCCGAAAGGGCATGTGGTGGGGGTTGTTAGGCAACCAGCCGTTGATACAAGTAAATGACTATCCAGAATGTGATTGACGCAGGAGGCGATTGAACCATTTCAGAAGTCTACGCAAAAAAATGTTACCTTGTCTCCTTAAATCGTCTTTTAGTCGCTCAAACAGCTGGCAGGTCGATAGAGTGAGGTTTGATTGGTCAATTTTACCTCTTAATCATCGGAATTCATTAATAGGATAGTTCAGTGCTTCCGTTACGCTAAGAGGCCTTGGGGTCCATTTGCAATCTTCGATTTGATTTTCTTGCCTAAAAATCCTCACAAATTTCAAGTATTTACTTCTAATAGTTCATCCAGGTTTGACAATATACCAGAAAAATTCTGTTTACTTTTTGCCTTTCCATTGTTGATTATCGTCGCTTGGAAATGAAGGAGATGTCCGCCTGTTGGTTGCTGCTTATTTTAACACCGAAGGGTTTAGTTTTCTGTTTGGTGTGGTTAAAAATGGGTGATGGATACGTTACCTACTGTCTTAGAATTCTTCGATGACTTGTGCAAACCTTCGCCATTGTATTAACTGGTAAAATAGAGACTTAATTTGGATTGTGCACGCCCGGTGTGGAATCACTTCGTTCTTTACACCTTAGCTCAGGCTTGCAGGGTACCATGTAGATGTATCCATGCTATTTTAATACAGTTATAAAAAATGTATGGATTTTGTCAATTTTTTGGACTAAATATTTTAGCGAAGCAATCATTTTTACCAATAATGATTGCTTAGTTAGATTAATAGTATTAGCTAATTACATCTATATCTGCATAATACCCCGCAAACCACCGCAAGGGCTGTGGCGGGGGGTATACGGTCACCACCCGTAAAAAAGAACAAAACCACATGCAAAATCAACACATCCATGGAAACCTAATTAGTATATCCAGAAGAACTCTCAGAATTTCTTTACTCTGAAGAAAGTGTATTCTGCGTAAAATTATGGGTTATCTGAAGCAATATATCGCGTGTGCTTGGATCCTTTGTTTAGGAAGACGTAGAAAAAATATCCCACCTCTTCCAATTCTTCAAAGGTAGACGGGCGACCCTATCACATTACCTAGTCAAACACGCTCTTGTTATCCTTCAGGGAATCACGAAGATGTACCTCTCTCACTCTCTCCGTTGTTCCAACCTTCTGGGACCCCTTAAAACAACATTTTTTCTCAATCTTTCCTCCCTCGTTATCCCCCATTCAAACCCCCCTCACAACACCCCTCACTATGCCTATCCTTCGGCACACACGCGAATCCCCCAGGACCTGGTCGAGGTAGATCCTTCTTTTACCCCGGGACTCCCTCTTCACCGACCCCGACATGCTCCGTTCGCACCCCCGGAGGGAGGAGATGGGGTCTGACTGGTGGGGAAAGGGGGTGAGCGAAGTGGGGGAGGGACAGCCGACCTTCCGCCCTCTCATTCTGCCCTCGCCTTTATGTACTCGGCCGTAGCAAATTAAACACTGCTCATTTCATACTTATGCCAACATAAACATTTGGTGGTATTTTCAGCTTGCCAATTGGTACAATATTGCTTTAAGAGACGTGTTGGCGTCAGAGGTGGAACGATTCATTATAGGCCCAAGAGAACACAGGGTTCTAATAAGGATATCGCCTGAGGACATCCGGTAGAAAACTGTATGATAATCTAGGTATCTGATAATCCTGGATGATCCCAAGCGACATAGTGAACTTAATTCGGGCCGTGAATTTCACACCCTTGACCTTAGTGCAATGTTACTGTACCCTAGCAGTCGATCTATCCGTCAGATTGATGGCTTTGAAGCAGTTATTTTGTGATTACAGCTCTGAATTTATGTACATTCACACAATAAACCACAGACAGCCGCAAGGGCATGTGCATATGGGCATGCATGTGGCATATTCCATTTTCATGTAGCCTTAAATATATTGTACTGATAGCCTGGCGTCCCCATTTTTCATGGGAATGTATTCCAGTTTTTCAGTGAGAATCCCTATCTGGCAGAAGACAAAAATGTTGCTTTTCCAAATCTCTTCGAAATTTCGAGCGAGTAGTTAGATCACTCTGCCAGAATAATCATCCAATTTTGTTGTCAATGTATGTTAACAGAACATGCGATGAAACTTCTTTCAGTTCTTGATGACTATAGTGAATTCGAAGACTCATTGTTAGGATAACAGCAATTTGTTTGGAAAGTTAATCGAAAAACAAGCTGAAAGAGATTAAAATTCTAGACACACTGGCGGAAAAGATATCCAATACCAAATGGATGGAATATACCCTAGTAGCGTATATGAAGAGACAGGTAGATGAGCGTCGAAAGAAATGTATTTTTTACTCCGAGGAGAAACTACGCCAGCTATCTCAAACTTCAATGAGTTCTTGAAAATTATAAAGGGAGTTATGGAAAGCAGAATGAGAGATACACCATTGCAGAAATAATTATAAATTACAGACAGAATAACTACCAGGAAATTAAGTTACTAGATTCGTGAGAACTTCACGATTAGTGCAAAAGGAAATAATTCTGCTATTACTGAGTTTTGTACTGCGATAGCAGTTCAGTTTTCTCTCTCGAGCCCTAAACTTGGTGCCTCAGTCGCAATTTTACTCTTCCACATTTCCGATAAAGGGTCTCTCATTTATCTCATGAAGTAGGAGTCATTTCGAAGATGTGCGTTTCAATAGGCAAGGAAAGGATGAGATATGGGCCTTAATGCTTACACAATAGTTGCACAAAATATTTTTAAGGAAAGATTGAGTTTCATGGCCATAATGGTAAAAGTAATTTCAAATGTATTAATTGCGGAGTAAAAGTGATGGGACAACTCTGAACTGTAGTTTTCTTTCCTGGCGCAGATATATCATGGGACTGTTGTAATCGCAATCGTCTCAGAAATGTTAACTTAGCAATGAATATGCTCTACATTTGTATTGGAGATTATTTTTGACGTGCTAATTGTAAAAAAAAGCGTTCGAGATAGCGCATATCCCATGCATTTCATGCTTTCACGGAATCAAGTGAAGTGCTGAAAATAAAAAGGAGGCCTATTATTTGTAAAAAAAATTGTAATATAATCGAGCTACGTATAAATATCAATGCGATTGACAATTATAATTGAATATTAACAGGACTACGTCATCGCCGCAAGACTTTTATATCCGAAATCAATAGAATATTTTAATCGAAATTTAATCACCATTTATTCCTCCGAGGTATTTATTCGGAGCAGGCCGCCACGCTCCGTTTACGCTACTTCGCTCCGTCGTCCTGCCACCAGAAACGCCGCCCGAGCTCTACCGCCCTCCTTCCCCTCTCCTGCCCCTCCTCGTACAGTGGCAGACCACGATCGGCCCCTCGTTCTCCACGGAATGAATTCGTGGACACGGCGAGTAAAGTAAGCGCCTGTTCGGTGAAGGGGGACGTCGCGATACATGGGACTTGCTCTCTTTTTATCGGGGCGGCGAAGAAGGGCGCGCGAGGGAGCATTTCTTCCGGGTAATGTACTCGAGAATAATGGAACCGAGGGTCGGAAGGCATTGTTTGGGGAATGGTTCACGGGGGTGAAAGGGAGTGGGAATATCCTCTCTCTCCCCCCCCCATGGGATCACCGGGCTACTGGATCCCCTGGTGCCAGCTGACAGCGTTGTCGGTGGTCTTAAGCGATGATATCATGCGTGTAAGCGCATGAAATTAGTATTCATGTTTAGTGGATAAAGTTCTATCGCTAATGTTCAAGTATTGATGAAATATTTGGTTAATGATTGCTTTAATATTTTGTATAATTTCACAAAAATTTTCTGTTCAATCCGTTCACGTGCAATGGCTGATATTAAAAATTCCATTTTTGCATATTTAACCACCCTAGACAAACTCTAGGTATGGAATTGATTTACGCCGTGCTAGGGCAAATTTCATGTTTCATTTTCTTTTGTTCTTTTTAAAAGATATATGAACAGACATTTTATAATTGTTTCCTGTTTTTTCGCCGTTTTTAATGCCATAATAAACGAATAGAAATTTTTTTTTGCATTTTATAAAATTACGATTAATTTAATAATAATCTAATCTTTTTTTCGAGCAGTCAATTATTTGAATGTCTCTATCTACCAGAGGAATAAATGCAATATGATTAGATCTCAAACCTCTATTTCTTGTGAGATACTGTGAGCCAGTTTAATACTTTTTAACGGCATATTTGACAAATAAACACCTCATTTAAACGGTAGGACCAATGCTTTTATACCCACGGTTTGTTTCATTATATCATCACGGTTGTATCACTCTGTTAGCCACGTCCTGTGCGGAAGAGAAGCTTCTCACTACTACCTTTCTTCTCTACGCCGGGAATAACTATAGGCATAATTTTAAATTGCGTAGAGATTTCAAACAAGACAATTTGATGACCTAAGTGAAATCTGTGATAATTAAATTAGATTAAATACTGGGAACGTTGAAGCCTGTCACAAATTATTTTGTTGCCTTCCTCATTTTATCCGACCATTCCTTCATTTCACGACAGCTATTTTGTAAAATACCACTATGTATTTGCCATAATTACTTTAAGGACTACGTTATTTACGTACTGCTACTCCTAAAGTAACAATGCGTCATTCACACTTTACAAGTAGTATATGTATAAAATTATTTATTCGTGCATATTTATTTATTTTCCAATGTATTTACACCAATTGGACGTGATGAAAATGTGTATGTGATCGAAACGATGGGGAAATCTACATAATTTCATGCTAAATTTAATTGATAGTTGACGTGATTCATGTTTCCAGCCAAACTAGGAAAAGTGCCGGTCGCCTTGACCGTTATTCCGCCGTCCCCTCCGTCCTACCTCCTTCCCATCGCCCACCTCTAATATCACTCTCGCTCTTATCTGCCTCTCTATCTAAACCATCTCAAAACAAAGCCATCCCAGTGCTTAATAACCCTTACCCTCTCCCCTAACCTTAACCCCTCCCACACTCATCCTTTCATCAGAAGAAGCGACGACCTTTCCGACGAGAAATCCTTCACCCACCCCTCCGCCACCGCGTCCTGTCTCTCTCTGTCCACCCCGCCCCCTCCCCCCGTGGGGAGGGATCCTGGCCATTATCTCATCCTCGCCGCCCACCTCAAGGCCCCCTTCTCTATACTTTCCTCCCGGCAGCTTCCACCACCCGCCGCGCCTCAACCCTCCCCGTCTCCTTTCTCAAACCTCCCCTCCCGTCTATTCCTTCCCAAAAACCCTTTGCCTTTTTCGTTTTCTTTTTCCGCCGCAATCCCTTTCAAATCCCACGCCTCTCTCGTATCCTACCCTCCCACCTCCCTCCCTGGTCCAATCTCCTAACCCCCTCCCCGCATCATATTCCACGCACACAAACTCGGCCGAGAGACAGCCTTTTCTCTCATTCCCTCGTCCATTCTTAGACCCTCCATGTTTGTCAAACCAAGGGATATATTTTTCCTGAGTCCGGACGAAGAGTGTATTTATTACTTTTTTTAACCATTGCATGTGGCTAAATGGGTCGAGTCTTTTCAATCGAGAAATCACTACACGATTCCGTAAAAATTCGAGGATGTATTTTCTCGTCTCGTTCTCTATATCTTTACTGATACGGAAGCTCCCAAGGGGGTATTTTCATAGCGGTTGATATCACTTCGGTACACAGATAAGATGCACTGTACATAACTTATCCATATTTCCCTTCTTGCAATTTTTCGCCTTCTGGCCTGACCCCCGCTGTATTTATTTTTGTGAACAATGGAAAATTCCATTTCAGTTTTATAATACCTAAATGACTAAGATTAATATTTTTCTTCATTCTCTCTAAGTTAGGGTATTAACAATATCGCACTGATAAAATTAATTAAGAGAAAGGTGTGCTGTTGATCTGGCTAGACTAGTTCCTGAGATATATAATGCAATCAAGAATTCGCTCCGTAGTATTTTTAATGCTAATTGTAGAGGGGTAATATGGCCGCAATTAATAGTTTTTGATATATTCCTTGCATTTACACTTCTTCTCTGTGCGTACGCCTCACCACGTAAGGCATTTTACCATTTCATCTTGTCGATTAAATTATGCAAATCGCTTCCACCTATTCACCCTTTTTTTAAATTTCAGTATTCATCAAAAGATCAGGGGCCAGAATGAGCGTCATTGAAATCAGAAGTGAAACAAGTAGCTAGTTTAGGTATCCTATTTTGAAGTCATTGTATTATGCAATACTTTTTTGTAATTTATTGCATCTTGTTTGATGGATTTCTTCATCGCCGGTGGCGTAACAGTTTCTGTGGCAGAATGGAATGTGTGTGTGAAATATATATATATATATATTTTTTTTTTAAGGTAATCAAGGTAATCTACCGGTTAAGGTAGGTTTTTGGATGGACACAACTACCAAACAAATATTTTATTACTCCTACAAAACACAAAATCCATCATCCCACTCTACATCAGGCCTCCTTCATCTCTGCGTACCTTCTTCCTCCCTTCAACCCGTCCAACATTCCTATCCTGTTCCTTCCCTTTCCTCTTTTGCCCAATATTCTCCCCTCTATCACAGTTTTCAACATCCCACTGCCGGTCAACACCCCCTTCATCCACTTTTCCTGCCTCCATAGGATTGCTCCCAACAAACCCCTCTCTTCGTCCACCATACCAAGTACTTCCTCATTTGTTTTCTTCTCTGTCCATTTCACCTTCTCCATTCTTCTCCACACCCACATTTCAAAAGCCTCCAATCTACGTCTATCCTCCTGCTTCAATGACCACTTTTCTGCACCGTACATAGCTACGCTTCCTATCAAAGTTTTTACGAGTCTTTTCTTAACATCCTTACTCAAAGTCCCTGTCATCAACTCCCTCCTCCTTGTGAAAGCCTCTTTGCCTAGCGCAATTCTTCTCCTAACGTCCCTACTACTTTGACCGTGTTGGTCCAAAACACTACCGAGATACGTAAACTGTTCTACCTGCTCTAGTTTTTGCCCTCCTACTTTAATGTTAAGCTTAGCCTTTTTCTTTCTAGAAAATCGCATAACCTTTGTTTTATTAATATTGATTCTCATCCCATACCTGTCGCACTGAATTTCCAATTCACTAAGCAATGCTTGCAGCCCCTTGGCTGACTGACAAACTAAAGCTTGGTCATCAGCTTGGTTATGTAGATGTAGATGTAGATCAGCAAACCTAACTGATTTTACGAATTCCCCGCCCGCTTTCATTCCTACCTCGAGTTCTTCTTATGCCTCTTTAATCATTTCCTCAGCATACAGCTTGAACAGCAATGGTGATAATGAGCAACCCTGCCTCACACCCCTTCCTAACACTGCCCATCCTGACTCCCCGTTTCCCACCCGCACCTGAGCAGTCTGAGACATGTACAGGTTGCGGATTAGCCTCCTTTCCCTCCAATCTATTCCTATTTTCTGCAATATACTCATTAGTTTTTCCCAATTCACCCTATCAAACGCTTTTTCGAAATCTACGAAACAGGCAAATACCTCCTAGTTGTGTTCTATATTCCTCTCGATTAATAATCTCATTACTGCAATGGCATCACGCGTACCTCTCCCCTTCCTAAACCCAAACTGATCATCCCCTAAGTAATCATTTGCCCTACTCTCTATCCTTTTGTTTATGATCCTGAGAACAACTTTAGCTGCGTGGGATATCAAACTAATTGTCCTATAGTCCTCACATGACGTGGCCTTTACCTTTTTCGGAATAGGAACTAAAACTGATCTCACAAAGTCTTCCGGCCAGATTCCCTCCTCATAAATACTACGGATCAGCCCATATAGTCTCTTCCTCCCACATTTTCCTAAGCATTTTAAAAGTTCCACGGGAATGTTATCTACCCCCACGGCCTTATTTAGTTTCATCTCCCTTAATGCCCTTTCTATCTCATGGTCTAGTATGCCTGGACCTGAGCTGTCCTCCTCTACGTCATTTTCTTTCCTTCTCCACGACGATGGTTTTCTCCCCCACGCCTTGGAACGTCCACTTTGATTGAGTCACAAGCGATAGGCACTGCATAAAATTTTGGAGATGCGCTCCTGTGTAAAAAATAGAGCCCGTGCAAATGTGTACCACTCTTGCTCGCGGAGTGTGTGCCCCCTCAGGACGGTAGGCATTTGTGGGTCGCAGATGAGGAAATGGATAACGAAGGGAAAGGAGAGAGAGAGGGGGGGACCGAAGGATGGAAATGGAGGAGAGGGGGAACTGGGAGTCGATCGCGCGCCAGTGTGGGGCACGGCTGCGTGCTTGTTTGTCTTTGCACGGGGTAAGACAGCGTGCGCGGTCTTGCGGTGGATGGATATATGCGAGAACGCTGTGGCGGGGGGTTTAGGAAGGGGCGAGTGGTTGGGTAGGATATTGGCACGAATGAAAGAGGAGGGGAGAGATTCTTCTGGATGGGTTATAGAGTGTGGTGGAGGTTGCGGGAGGACCGTTGGGGTTGGGGGGTAAGAAGTTGGGAACCGAAGGGGATGATAGGGTCTCGGAGCCTTTCCAAGGGAAAGGTGGCAGTTCTCGAGGGGAACTTCACCCTGGTGGAAGGAAGGAATGGAGGAGGGCGTACATTTTCCTACGAAGAGAGGGAGGAAATGTAGAAGTGAAAGTGGGTGAAGTAGGTTGACGGTTAATAGTCCAAATCGAGATCGTCATGGAACTGGGAGGGCTTTGTGAAGGTATGGTTTTGTAAATATGGGTAAAAGAATCTCAAGACGTGGAATGTGAGTGAAGAAGAAAAGCCCAAATGTTGAGTATTTGACAGAAATTGATATGCGCATTTTTTGGCGAAGGAATTCGATTTTTTAATTCTCTAATATTTGAATTGCAATAAATCCTGAAGTATTTTTGCATTGCCACAAAACGGGCGGGTTAGATATACATGGGGTGCAAAGGGAAAATAGTAAAAGGTACTGAAATTATAATTTATGTCTGAATTGAGGGGAGATGGACCAATTTCTCTGGATGAGAATATGCTGTGATCGATACCGTTCTCGTAAGATTTACCTTATATGTATGCATATATGCATATATATATATATATATATATATATATATATATATATATATATATATATATATATATATATATATATTTGCACACATAATTACAGACACACATAATTTTAAAGTATAAAAGCGTTACATTTAATTGAATATTTATGCGACTATGTATTGGACTAGAAGTGTCAATAATACTAGCCTAGTGAATGTTTCTCCTCTATAGTATTTTATATTCAGAACAAGTGCCGTGTGTACAGGATTGACATATTTTTGGCGCATGGAAAGGACGATTTGCATTGTGTAGTTGTACAACACCATTCATATGGTTCGGGTAAGAGTAATTATCGTGTGATAGTTGTAATTTATTCCTTTGGACTCTTCACTGACGCCGGACCATCACATTGTGTTTTACAATAATATTACTTCACTTATTTGCTGAAATAAATAAATAGGTTTGAGAGAAATAGCCTATCAATGAACGGTCATTGGTACGTCTAGGCCAATAGGAAAATAATTACTGGCGACGACGATGGAGTAAAAACAGTCCACATCAAAATTCCCTTACAAACAGGGAAGACAGGGGAAGGACGAGGGAGATAGAGAGAGAAAGGAGAGGAGAGGAGACGTGTGAGAGAGATGGATGGATGGAGAATAGAAGGAAAAGAAAAGAAGAGCAGGGGGAAGAAGCGATGGAGGGGATGAGGAAGGAGAGAGAGAGGGGGAATGGAGGGTAGGCGGGCGAGGTTCGACAGGTGTGTCGGCTCACACACGTACAGCTCTGCCCGCCCCCTTCCCCGCAACGCCCCCACCCCTTCCCTTCTCCACCCTCCGACCCACCCCCTCCCCGTCCCCCTTTGGCGATGTCTGCCGCGGTGGTCCCTTCGACGGCGCTGCTGTCCTTCCGCTTTGTCCTACTCACCCTCCCTCCCTCATTTCCTTCCCCCGCCCCCACCTCTCCCTCTCTCTCCCACGCTTATTCTGGTGGAATGGGGCTCCGGGCGGTAATCTCCCTCCCATTTTCCCTCCTCTTCCGTTGCCATTTCTCTTCTCCTCCTTCCTCGGTCCTCTCTCTCGCACTCTGAGTATCTCCCCTCATCCAACCGTCCCCGTTACCATGTGACATTCGCCCCTTCTCCGTTCCCCCTCATGCCTGCTCTGTCTCCTCTCCCGACTCGTCTCCAAATTCTCCCCCGGTCTTCCCCCCCTCGGGCTTCCCACTCTCTCTCTCTCTCTCTCTCTCTCTCTCTTGGCCATCAGTGGCGATATGCAAAAGCGTGCACAAGTGTTTCCCCTTCGTCTCTTAATCTTTCACGTTCCCATCTTTTCCCTTTCAGATACACCCATTCTTTTGCGTACCCTTTCCATCCCGCGCGTTCACCCCACCCATCTCCTTTCTCCGTGCATACCATTTCTGCCCTGGAAGCCTACCTCTTTCTGAATTTTCTCTCTGTGGCCTTTCACTTCTCGTATCCGTTTAATTACGCTCCTTTCGTTTTTATTTTCGGCTCGGTTCAATTTAGCTAATAGTTTTCCATGTTCAATCGGGGAAATAAATTTGATGGCTACGTTGGAGAGAAGTTATAGAAAGTACCGAGAAATTATTTCCGTGCGTGGAGTGCTTTCTGTTGAAACGTCCGCGGGTTTTGTATTTCCCGGCATCAGGTTGTATAACGTATTTACCTGCAGTTTGCAGATGATGACAAAAACGTACTCTGCTTTCCATTAAGTATGTTATACAAATAAACAACTTAAAAAAAGGTGTCGTATTTTGATCATAAATGTATGCTGGGACTCTAAAAACTGCGTGAAAATTGACCTAACGTTTCGTTGCCGTGCCCTATGAATAACTATTTATAAGCGTATGTCGTATGGTGAACTCAAATAGGGAGGGTAGAATCCAATGCCCATCAAGCTGTAAAGAATTTTCATAAAATGAAGATCAGTCACATTCATTGGGTAATTGTAACTTAGCAAATCTGCACGGAAAAGAAAATTTCATCGGAGATCGTCCATTCTTGCGTAAACCTCTGTTTGCGAATGCTCTAACTCAAAATGTGTCTCAAATTCGAGCGTGCAACGACCTTTTTCTTTGACCGGCCGATTCTTTTACGTCCTCCGCATTCGAGCATTTTCATTTTACACCCATCCTTCCTTCCATTTCCTCTCCATCATTACACTTCTCTTTTCCCAAACAAGTCTCCGTCCCCCGTCCTCTCCCAGTCCTTACATCAGCAGCCTTTCGCTGGTGGTATTGGAAGGGGCGTGAAACTAGCCTCCGGGTATTCCGACGGGTTTTTCTTGTGCGATAGACTTCACAGTTCTCACGCCGTTACCGTCGATCGTAATCAGCTGTTAGGTAGACAGATTGGTGAACGTTCTCATTCCTTCCCAATCCACAAATATCCATGTCTTGGTGAAATTTTACCTTCAAAAATTGATTATTACGGTTTAGAAGTATTGTTTACATGTATATAGCTTAGAATAGGTTTAGCCTAGACACGGACTATGCGTACAAAGATGTCTTTGCATTTCAAAATTAAACATAATCTGGCATCTGAAACTACAATGAACCCTTCAAAAATTCCGTATACTTCTTTCCTCCGATCATTCCAACATGCTTATACCATTTCTACTCCTTCCCTTCCTCGCTTGTCCATCATTGTCCCCTCTATCATTGTCTTCAACATCCTATCATCGCCAAATTAAAATACTTTGCAGCCTCCTTTGGATTTCTGCTCACTAACCGCTCTCTTTCCCCATCATTCCTAGCATTTCCTCGTATGTTTTCCTTTATATCCTTGTCGTCTTTTCCATCCTCCTCCACACCCACTTTTAAAATCCTAATCTGCATCTATCATCTTGCTTATATGACTACTTGTATGTTTCTACGCCGTACAAAACCACGCTTCATGTCAATTTACGAATCATTTCCGACGTCGTGGGCTATTTATTATTTTTATTTTCTCCTAATAATGATCGAGTGGAAATTGGTTATGCTTTTGGTAATTATGATCAACATAGTGCTTATCCCAAGGAGGGGCCACTTGGTCTCAATTTCGTCCTAATAAAGACCTCTATCTCATTATATCTATCTATCTCGAATAACGTGCAATGGAGGATCTCTTGATTTGCATCACATGATATAAAAATGAAAACCATCCACTATTATACCGATGGAAGTGTTGTTACATGGTTAGACGATCACGGTAGATAGATGGTTATACGATCACGGACTCTCGGCGTCGTATGCCCTCAACAACTTATTGGTCCAAAATCGACTTTATGAATAAATTATTAGAAAATGGAGAACGTTTTGTAGAATTCTTAAGATACTTCATTTATTTATTGTAATCTGTCATATCTAGTGAAATAAATCTCATCTCTCTTGTTATTTTCTGCTCATGTGATGAAATATGAAATTTCATGAAACCCACCCGGAAACCATGAAATAAATTATTATTTTGGTGCAGGAAGTTTTATCCCAAAACATCACACTGTGTAGCACAATACATGGGTAGTTTGTACTTACCAGTACATGAAACAATGCTATTACTCTTGTCTTTCTCTCCATATCTGCCCATACATTCTCTCCTGGCGAAGTTACTGCCTTCATGACCCGACACCACCGTAGGTTCTTATTTTTAATGTTTTATGGAGTATTTTCCACCTTGTTTATATTACCGTTTGAATTCATTTATTTAATTTACTTTAAACCTAAATTTCTTACTATCGCAGATATAGTTATTTATTTACTAAAGCAAGCTCCGACCCACGATCTCGTGTTAGCATACGGTATGATCACTTTCTTTTTAAATCTTAAACAGTGCTATCACTGCAAAATTTTTAACCGGTTCGGCGTTTTTTTGCATGATTCAAACATAAAAGTGCAAGTCCTATGGTCTGGTACAGTATATTTTTTAAAATTTGTTTGGATAAATACGGATTTGCTGCTATTCAATATTCAAGTTTGCAATTACGTTTCAAAAATGAATGGCAATTTTTCGTCTTTCGACTGAGGATATTTTATTTTTGACGATTGTGGTCAGTTAAAAGTGACAAGAGAAAAAATTGGGGTGCAAATGAGGATCTTCAGAGCAAAATCCGCAGCGCTATTGAATTCCTGGGACGTGCAATTCTTTTACTCCCCCGCAAAGAATATTCGCTTGTGGTTATTTTTCTTTTCGCGCAGAAGCGTTCGTCCAACTTCCCATAGCAGTCATTAACCACTTTGTTTTTAAGCGTCTCATCTGCCAGGAGAAAAAAAATTTAACAACTTTGATCAATCCATCTTTAGAGGAACACAAGCCCTTCTCAAAAAAAGTTGTAGCCTTACCCGCTAACTACCCGTGGTGACTTTGCTCTCTCCCGGAACTCCCTTTCCCCCCCTCCCTTTCTTTGGTTGCCGAATATTTCCCCATCAAATCCTCGTCTATTGTCACAATTTTTCCTTTCACTCTGGTTAAAAGGAAGCAAAATTTCATACTGCGGGAGAGCTCACCCTCCTCTGCAAGATCTTTGTTTTAATTACGAGATGTGTGTCTTTAGTCTGAGCTGCTTTCTGTGAACCTGTGACGTACCTATTCCCTTCCTGCCGTAACGCTAAATTTTGAAAGAGCATTATCTCCGAATTTTTGCCGTTGTTCAACATAATGTTATTCAAATTCGTAGTGTGCTTGATGAACAGGTATTTTCTCTAGTCCATTCTTAAGTGAAAGTTTGTCATGATCAAAACAGAATTAATGTTCAATGCAATAATTTCAGAGGGTAAAATCCATTCCCCTTTACTGGGATTCGAACCCGGATCCCTTTTAAAGCCGAGTGCTTTAGCCAGTTAAGTATCGAGGTGTCCTCTTAAACTCTGAATTTTTTTTGGATCCGAGCTTTGAGATGCGAGATTTGTTTGAGGTTTTGTTTAGAAATGGGTTCGAATACCGCTCATGGCGAATTATTTTTACACTCTGAAATTGTTTCATTTAAATGTGTATTAGCTGATGATTCCATTAAAAGTTACTGTTGCGGCATCTCCCGCAGTTTCTTGGAAGGATTGTTGTTAGTCCCGGGCGTATTCATCCTTTGAGGAAAACGTTCCAAACTATGAACCATGAAGTAGATGAACTTTGTCTCCACGCGCTTCTTAAGGAATCGTGTACATCCTTGCGTTTAATAAATTCGTACCAGTAATGTTGAAACGGTATCATTTTTACTTTTGTTTTTACCCTCCCTTTGTCATAGATTCCATCAATTTTTCAATACAAAAATTGTTTTAGGATTCTGTGCTGTTCGCTATTGACTTGCTGTGATGTATATCACAAGAGACGTTGCAAGTTATAGACCTATTGTTTTTTTCTTTATCCGTCTGGTATGTCAACAGGCTTTTATATACGAGGGTGGTCTTAAAGGTTTCCGACCTAACAAAGATGCAAGACATTTTTTCTGAAATTTTCTGAGGTCGTAAAGTTTTCAGACCACCCTCGTACAGGTTTTTAGGTACATCATCATCTACTGAATTAAACAATTGCCTTGCTTTCAGCTTTCTTTGGGAAAAATTCATTTTATTCTTGAATATTTCGATCTGGCCAATGGAGAAAACATACACTGCTAAATGGCACAAAATCAGCAAAATCAGGTTTTGTGGTTTTAGGATTCTGTCTTCTTAATTTATTTCTACGAAACTATGGATTGTTTTATTGATATATTTAGCCTTAATTGTTTGTGATTTTTCAATAAATTTGGCATTCTTCTATCAAAGTCCCCTGCTTCCTTTTACTTGCCTCACTAATGGCTGCTGTTAGACACCGTAGTACTCTCCGATGACACCCAATGAGCTCGATCAGCCTGAGGGAAACCCGCTAATATATTAATGAATGCAGAAAATTCCAATGGTGATCTCCGAAAGACTCCGGTCAATCCTCAGGCTACGAAGATGAAAACATTGAAATGGTAAACCCCCTTGAGGCATGTGAGACGTCATGTGAGATAATTGATTCGCGATAACTATATCTTGCGCATTTGGAAACAGATTACTGCGTTGTCATTAATATGAAATGGTTGTATGATGTCTAAAGAAGACTTGCAAAATGGAAACAAATCAAGCACGATACATGTATTTAGTTTCCTCTAAGTGGAAAACAAAAAATACATTGAACTGATAGGTACATGTAACCTTTTTTTTCAAATAAAATTGCCATTGACCTCCAGAAAAAAATTGTGTTATTTTAGGCGCATTTATTTTTTGCTTAGTTGTCCAAAAAGAATGAATTAATTTCCAAACTATTTTCCTCTTTTGAAATCACTAATTGGCCCGACCACCACCAAAGGTCCTAAAGGCTTCATTGCCTATGTACTCATGGAAGGAAAGGTCAAGTGTAAAATAATGAGGTTCTAGCTAAACTCAAACGATTATTTGATTTAGCTGTGCAAATAATTGATACAAATGCACATTACAGTGATTTAAATTCCCTCCATATAATTTTAAGGCGAATACCAACCCTCCTATTTATTTATACAACTAGATAATGGCAAGAGGCTATCTTCGCCTATTTGCTTATTTGATCTAGCCGTAGAAATCGTGGATATATATAAGCACACAATTAATAACTGGAATTACCGCTCTAATCTTCATATTTATTTATGCAACGAGGGAATTGCGAGAGAGATGCGGCATGGGTAAGGTGATGGAATAATACAAGAAGACGAGAAGCTAATTAAGTCGAATTCTCGAATGATATAGAATCATTTACTCAGTCAGCTCAGAGATTACAGAAATTGTTGAACAAATTGTTCATTAATGCGGGGGCACGAGGTGAATAAAACTCAAATAAATATGAAAATAATAAAATTCTTAAGAAAAGGGAAGAATAAAAATCAAACTTAAAAATAACAGAGCATAAATTACAGGCGATAGAACTCCGCATTTATTTAGAAAGTATTCAAGACTTGGCAGATGGACACAATGAGCGCATTACGGAGAGGAGGGAATTTTTGGCGGGGACTCGAGCAATGAGTAATAGCGTAAAAAATGTATAAATGAATACAAATATTGATTGCTGGGTGCATAATTATTAAGTGTATTCTTTCAGATTTTAAAAGGATAGCCTAGAATTGAGGTGTTAGAAGTATTACTTTGGTGAAAAATGAAGAATGCAGATAGGATGTAAATACAAACTAAAATGAATGATTTATTTGTATATGATGGGGGAAGAATGTTGGAAGAATGTTACTAAGTAAGGAAAATCGGATGAAGAAGATATCGAGGTATACTGGGATATGTGAGGTTATCTGGGTGAGGAATAAGGAGATAACGAATTAGCATTTTGGGTGGCACGAAGAGGATTAGAACGTATGAGGTACCGAAGAAGGAAAGAGTGTAGAGCGAAAGGGGTTTTATGCTGCGTAGAAGTGTTTATATTAGTTTTCAACACTGTATAATAGTTGTCAGCCACCATCCAAAACCTACATCTAATCGGTTGACTGCCTACAATAATAACTGTCGCACGTCTGCAATAAATGAGTGGTTGGATAGATTATATGTAAATCCAGTACGAACTAAATAACTTTTCTTGCATCATATTTCCGCCTACGTGCTCTCCAATCTTCAAAACGTGAGGATTAGTCATGCAGGAATTCCTGAAAATTTGAAAATAAATATATGTAAATTTGGAGCTGTGAGAACCTTGCTCCTGTTACACCTGTTGTTTTGGTGTAGCAACAGTGGGCGCGTTTGTAGAGAGGGATGATGAATTTCTTCTGTGATAAAAACATTTATCTTCAAATTAGATCGTTTATCAAAAACGGTGCTTTCATCTAGCTGATTGAAGGGGAACCTAGGCAAACAATTGTATTTGTACTAAGATCGATCGTTACACAAATTAAAATTCTGAAAAAATGCTTTTTTGAACACGTTTTCAAAATAATAACTAATTCTGATTGATCAGTGTAGAAGCGATTTGATAATTTATGAAATCAAAAATGTCTCTATGAAGGCATTACTTTATGATGAAGTGATAGCACTAGATTTTAATAGGGTGATACATATAACGGCTTGGTAAAAAATGCATGTGATTCACAAAGAAATTGTTCTTAATTACCTGCTAACACTTGGAAGTGTGTATTGGATGGACCACCAAGTGTGATATAATTTAATACACTCAATATCCGGCACTGGCCCATTTTTCGGGGAATATAAGCATTTGAGTCGTACAAGAGTTCAATTTCAATGCCGTGCATTTGTCCCTCACTTTGCGCGAAGAATAGACGCTTGTGAATATTAACTGGATAATTGCCCTTTATTGCAGTTAAACCTACACCCTCGGTAAAAATCACCAGGGCCTTCTTATGGAGGCGTGAAAGTATGAAAAAATAATGTCTGCAAATACATGGATAGTGCTGTGAAAAACTCTGTAGTTGCACTTGGTACCAAAGTATTTGATCACTGGAGCACGTCATGGAGGACAATATTGGTGCAAAAAGGAATACTTCAAAAATATAAGATTTTCGTAGGAGTTGGGATAAAAAGTCTATGGAATTTAAAAGATGGCGTGATTGACTTGCACTGATTACGGTTTGTTGAAAATTCGGGAAGAAGTAGATTTCTCTTATCACGACAAGAAGTTACAAAAAAAATACATTTCTTTTTCTCCCTTATTTAATACGAGTCTCTAGTGTGTAAAGGCGGACTCTGCGAAAGAAATTTCTCTAAAAGCCGTCTAAAGATACCATAAATGTATACTAGAACGAAAATGATAACGTTGATTATTTTTAATCCCGCTCAGGCTCCTTTGCCTTAAATTAAAGCCCCTTATATAGCGCCAACCCGTCGGTGGTTGGAGCACTCGATTTCGTAATGAACAGGTCTTTCTCTCTCTCTCCCTCCTTGTCTCTCTCTCCACCTTCAGAGTGAGAGAGGAGGGGAAGTGAGGAAAATAAAGTGTGATGATATCAGAGAAAGGGATTGGGACAGCAGACGACGAAAAAGTGTGGGAGGAGAGGAATGATGGAGGGTGAGTGATAGCGAGAGGGATAGCGAAAGCGCCGAGGGTCGAGGGAGGCGGGGTCCCGAGGGAGAGGCGACGGGGAGGTCTTCTCCCTCCGCCTCCGACATCGCCGGCGCTGCGGCACGCCCATCCCCCGCCCAACTCTGCCTGCTCCCCTCCCCCTCCGCCCCTCCGCTTACGGCTCCAGGTGGCCCGTTTGCCACGGGATTTCATCCCAGTTTTGTCGTTTATGCCTCGGAAAGGACTGTGCGGTTCATGAGGCGTGTTTTAAAGAGAGAGAGAGAGAGGGAGAGAGCGATGGGGTAGGGAAGGTGTGCGGAGGGAGAGTGGGAGCTCTTGCCTCCCATACCCGCTCTATTCCCGTTTCTGCTCTCGCTCCCACTCCTCACCCGCCATCCCCCACCCTCATCCCCTCACTGTCCCTCTTTCTCCCCCGTCGTCCTCCCATCCAACTCAACTTTCCCATCCACTCCCTCATTCTTCCCGGAAACCGTGTCCGTTTGTAAATCTTCGGTCGATCTTCTTCTTCCTTTGTTGGTTTTTTCCTCGAGTAATTTTGTCTCCGCTTTTTTTCTTTAGATGTGTGTGGGTGTTCGTGCGGGCGTGTTCGTCGCCATGGAAGCAGTTCAGGTCGTGAAGTTCTTTCAGTAATATGTTGGAGTTAAAACAAAAATCGGCGCAGCTATCTTTATTGAAATTATAATTTTGTTTGGTGTCCTTTTCTAAGCATATGACCCTTGATCCCTCGGCAAATATACAATACTGAATATAATTTTTCCAGTTCTTTTGGTGGCCAGCTGCCCCGCAAACAAATCCTCCATTTTTTAACATATGTTCTGTTTCTTTATCACAGGTAATGTTAAGGTTTTCTTTCTGAGTTCAATTCGTAATTCGATTGAGAATTAAATACAGCTGGCGGAATTGAATAATTTCTTATTGTAAAAATTATAGAGAACTGGATCTCTAATCAATAGGATGTTCTTGGAAATGCTGGCCTTAAATATGAGAAAACGATAGACATTTTACAAAACATCGTGTTTTTATTACCATGAAAACTTTTAATAATTTTCATAGACGCTTCAAGATATTATATTTGTATATTATATTATTATTATTCTACCAATTAGGCCAGGTTGTGGATGAAAAAGGCTCAGAAATGATAAATTTATTTCTCTCAAAACAAAACGCTATCTGAAATTTTACACTGAAGTGAACCCTTTTTAAACACTGCATTCTTCATTCTTATCTTTTTTCCTTCCAAAATGCATATTCTACCTGTATTCCTACCCCTTCTTTGCTTGCGTGACGTTTTCCCCTCTTGCGCGGTCCTCATCATCTAATCGCCAATCAAAGTGCTCTGTATCCACATTTCTGCCTTCTTAGGGTACTTCCAACAATCCCCTCTCTTCCCTCATTATTCCTAGTGCTTCCTCGTTTGCTTTCTTTTCTGTCCATATTACCTTATCTTACGACACACTCGCATTTCAAAAGCCTAAAATAAACGTATATCATTTTGTCTTCGACGGTTTCAGGCTCAATTATGTGGCAGATTATGTTCACGGATTGAAGAACACAATGTATTTTTCCACTGCTCTTTATTTTCCTACTGCTAGTTTCAACGCATATGCGTCATCACCAGGTACGTGATGATGACGCCTAAGCGTTGAAATTAGTAGAACGAAAATAAAGGACAATGGATAAATATATTTTCTTCAATCCATGCATATAATTTTACTTTAATTATCAGGTTTTTGAACCTTACTGAACCAATCTCCTTACCAGGGCTTTCACAAATCTTTTTTAACGTATTTCTTCTTCATATGACCTTTTTGGTCGAAGACAACTACGATATAGGCAAACTACTCCACCTGCTTTGGTTTTGCCATCTTAATTTTACCTTCACCTTAGCCTTTCCCTTTCCAGAAAACCGCATAATTTTTTTTCATTTATTGTTGATTCTCATCCCATATCTATTGCGTTGAATTTCCAATCCACGCAGCAATGCTTTCACTGAGATCTATTTGATAGTGTAGACAAACTATTACTTTTACCTTCCTGTAAATCGCACCAATTCACTCCTTTCTTGTCATTCCGTTTAATGCTTCTTATTACACATCCTCAACGCTCTTCCCTGTTTTAACCTCGGCAATATGACGATACACTTCATTAGTTCTAAATTATTATCTAAATCCGCATCCCTTGCCGGGAAATGGTGCGAATTAATCGAATTGATTCTGAATTAATCTGTGCCTAACCGATGCAGTGTGTTGGATATCGCTGTGAATCTCCGGACATTTTTAATGTGTAGTTACGCATAATTTGGTGTTAAAACAAGTGTTCTCTAGACTAAACACTTCGTCCTTCCTTCTTATTTCTTATTTGTTTCCGCGGACGTTACTTGTTCCTAAGCTATGATTCCCTGCCTCACTTCCCTCCTTCGCCTACCGCCGTGTTCCGATCCCCTATCACTCTCATATTTTTCCTTCCAGGAAATCCGGCAATTATGTCGTCTATCTCATCATGCACCTTGTCGTCTTCTTCCTCCCTATTACTGCTTGGTGAGACTACTTAAAACATCTATGTTTCCTCTCTCCAACTCTTGCGTTATATTTTCTCTTTTTTACGCCCTCAACATTGCCCTAGCATTTCAAGTCTCTTTTCTAATTAATTCGGTCCTTTCATGTGTCCTCTATGCTGTTGCTTTCACGTTGCCAGGATTTCGTGAGATTCCATGACTGTATATCTTCAGCCTTCTACCCTTCGGACTATCTGGCATAGGTGACATTAAAGGATCAATTATCATCACCACAGCTCTAGGGGTTATCAGGAACGCGCAAGCACTTCCATATTGTGTTCCACGTGGAAAACATTATAAATCACGTGCGGCTCGATGGTGCGAAAGTAACATTCCATTTTAATTAATATTTTTGCATCGTATTTCATTTTTTTTAATCATAGTGAAAACGTTACATTGAGAGTACCTAGCAATATTTACAGGATTATTACTGTCGCCATTTCTTTAGCGTCGTCGCCCATGAAGCTAGGATGATGATGCAGTACAGAAATGCTAACTTATCCCATGGTGATGCTTTAAATTCCAAATGTGGTGTTTTGCATTGGCCCGAAATGATATTTTGACGAATATGCGTCGAGATATCCTTGAGTTTATAATTTGGCTTTTTAGACATCGCAGGGAAATACCCAAATTATAACTCCCCGAAGCAAGATCCTGGTTAGACCAATCGACGGGATGACCTTATTTTATCTAACCGTTCGGCAAGACGTTCTGTAAGTCGTGGTCGACCCACCGGTAGTGGATTTGGTGCCTCTTGTCTTCTTACGTAACTCCTGTCCGCCTTTTCAATGTTCCCCTCTCGCCCATCCTCGTCCCCTCTCCCCGCATTTTGCTTGCACCCCTCGTTCCTGTTCGCTATCCCTCTCTCCTGCCCCGTGCCGCGGGTAACCCCCAACCTCACCCCTGCTCCGTGTCCCCCCTCCACCCCCCACCCTCGGCCCACATCATCACCTGCCATTTACACTCGGCCGCCTCCCGCAGCCTCGCAAATGCGAAACTGCCAGATTGTGTCTGTGTCTGTGTGTGTGTGCCCGCGTGTGCATGCGTGTGAATGTGTGTCGGTTGCGGGGGGGCAGAGAGAGAGAGAGGTGTGTGCACATAGTGGAAGGGGGGTGGGTGAACCCGCCTTCCCCGAGGCCGAGCTATATAGGCTGGACGTGGATGGGACGGGTGGAAAGGGGAGATCGCAGTACTGCCGTTTTGGTATTTTCAAACGATCGTAGATCAGCCTTCGAAAGGTACTGCGCAATCCTAAACAACTTCGTAATGCCAAAATGGGGAAAATCATGTCCAAAAATAATTTTTTCGTTTGTATTTTTTTTTGAATTCATACTAATACGTGTGTGTTAGTTGTAATTAGGTACACTCCCAGTTTCTTGTTTGAAAAACTATAAAAATATGCCGCTGTTCAAAAATATGTATTTGTAATTTAAATGGTTTTCAACGTTCATGAAATGAAAATCTTTCGAGACTCGAAATTAGTTTGGATTAACATAATGCAGGAATGGCATTTGTGTTCTAATTCTGTGTTTAGAGTGTACGGAGGGTAAGTTGCCGAATGAGTTTATGTCCTTCACTTTAGCAAAGACTAAAATTTGCAAATTTAACATGGCGTCTTAAAGAGGATTGAATATTTTCGCGAAAAGGAATAAAAATGATTGAATGATGTTTGAGCGGTCGAAAATACGCTAGACGATTAATAATCATAGCACAAGGCCTGAAACGTGGTTAGTGAACACAGTGCAGCCCTGGAGTTATTTAATGGCACCGACTTCGTGACCGTGTCACTAATTCTGAGAAAGTAAGAAAGTGCTCGGCGAAATCACTTAAAGCTGTGAATCTAGCCCAAAAATCACTAGAACGGCAACGCTGGGGAGGGCTTGGAAGAAAAACTCTTGCCGATGTGTTGTAGGGTGGGGAGGGAGAGGGAGGTCGGAATTTGACGTGGGCGGGAAGGGGTAGACTTCCCGCGGCGTTCCACGGCCACCCCACATTCCCTCTCCCCGCCGAACCCACATTCCCCTTCCCCCACGCCAGACGGTGCGGTCACACCTCTCCCTCTTCGCAGTATCCCTCCTATCCACTCCTCCCTACCGTGCCCGCCCCCTAAACCCCCCGCGGTCACCCCCTCCCCCAGGAGAACGTTGCGTGGAGAACAGGGGTCAAGGTGGATGGTTTGAGGGAGAAAGGGGCTTGGGATGGCGTGCCATGGTCCATCCACGAGTAAAAAAGCGATCGTTTCGCGTTTGTGTGTCGGGAGTGTTGATGGTGGGTACGTACTTTTGAAGGGCGGTCTGAGGTAGAGAGAGATCCGTGGGGAGAGAGGGGTGTGGTGGGAGACGGTGGAAGTGGGATCGTTTGGAGGGTGTGACGGACAAGCGTGGGGAGGGGGGTGTACGGCGGTGTTGCGGGCTCCCTCGGTGCATAATCTCTTTCTTTAGACCTAGGACAACTCGCTGCGGCATGGCAGAGTTAGAACTGTCCACTGTCGCGCACAGAGCGAGCGGTTCTTCTTAATCTCCTCTTGCCTCGAGGCACACCTTGATGGGTCACTAGAAAATCGCTACGTTCCACACGGACGCTAATGGATTACTCTGCGGATTCTTGAGTTTCACGGAGCCGCTGCTGAAACTTCGCACGGCAAAATTGTGCCTCGCTAGTGCATGCAAAATATACACCTCTATAAATGGTGACGTTGTAATTTTGTGCTCTTTTGTGGAATATTTACTAGTTTTATAGCTCCGTTCCCAAAACTTGCTCTCCAAAGTTTAATCTTTTGAAAAAATAATGATTTTATGCATTTCTGAAAGATGCAAAATGTGTTTTAACTATAATTTGCCCTGAATGAAACGGATTATAATCGAGTTCTGACTCCTGTTAAAGGACAGGTTTACGAGTGGACATTGTGAAGTCCTAATGAAGGAATTGATTCGAAGTTATCGCAATTTGAATATGTATTTCCCCCTGGCATAAAAAATACTCTCAATAAAATAGGCCTGAAATTATGTTTTTAAGAATATTGAAGGGATTTTGGAAGTTAGTTCCTTCGAATCGATTTTAATAGGTTTTGCAATGTTTCACCGCTGATGTGGGGTTTTCTTCTGCATAATTTCTCGTGCCCGTTACTTACGATTACAAGTTAAATACTAATTGACCTGTAAGATGGTGCCCATCGCATCTCTTCATTTCATCGAAATGAATACATAGCATGGAAAGTCCGAGATTTGCGGTAGTTCAAATTAATCCTGGGTTTTTCAATCCGCTCTTCGCAGCTCTGGTCCCTCCACTTTGGGAAAAACTCTTTTTTCATTCACAAAATATGACTAATTTGGGAATTCCATTTTCCTTCATTCAGCAACCGGGGAAATATTTTTAGGTATTGTGACGGAGAGGCGTGCACTTGACGCTTTACAGCGGGCGTCGTGACGCACTTCGGGCGACGTAACGCCTACCTTTCGCGTCAGCAGGGGCTCGCCCAAATTGTCTCCGCTGCTCTCCCACTCGTCCGCGCTCGCTCCTCAGCAGGCACTCCCCATATCCCGCGGGAACTTCCCACCTTATTTCCCCCTTACCTCCCGCCTCCTAGGTCCCTCGCCTCGGGATGACCCATTCGCAGTTACTCACCGTCGCATTCGTGCGTCGGTTTCCCTGCTATACTCGTACATCGTCCTCTTTCAGGATATATAGGGTGGGTGTCGTGTGCCTCTCTCGCCTTTCTTTTGGGTGATTGTGATAACCACTCCACGGCTAAATCCTTTCCTCTTCCATCTTCCCACCGAAGACTCTGGACAAGTTAGAGGTAAGATCGACAATCATGGCCCAAGGATTCTCAGGCTAGGATTCATCAACTCAGGCTTGGGTTTAGAGCGCGTTGAAGTCTCCCTAAATGTTAAATTTTTGCTCCGGTTGAGATTTTCATGTGCTCTCTGAACACAGTCTATTTTTAGTCGCATAATGGTAAGATTTTCATTTATCTTCCCAGTTTTTTCGAAATGCCATCTGTAGTCTGTTTTTTCTTCACGGCCAGTCTATTTTTCATCTGTAATTTAATTTTCCATTTATTTTTCATTTGTACATAAGTACATATTCTGATGATTCAGGCGATACTGTGCGGAAACTATCGATCAAGAAAAGGGCGTTCCATACAGCTCAATAATGTATGTATTGCGGCCTAGTTTTCGCATAATAATACCTTGTGATGCTATGATAAACAAAACCTAGGTCGTAATAAATATTTCTCCTGTGAAATTATTCTTTTGTTATTTTAAATGCTATTAAGTAATATTAATTAATTCAGTGTCAAAAATTTGTTTTCTTTATCTATCAGTCTTGAATGGATGTCTCAAGCTGTGCTCTCCAATCCTACCACGCCTCTTGGATTTATAAACTTTCTCTGACCTCGGTGCTATTTTCATATAAAATTTTCTGAGCTTTCAAATCCAGTAGTAGAATGTAGTGAGTAATTGAAGTCTAATCAATAAACAATTTTGAACTATAACTAATGCATTTAATTGCACGATTACATTCATTTTCCTTATTAATTCACGCAATCGAAAAATGTTATTGAAACTCCTCATTGAACCATCAGTATAAAGTAGGGTCGCTGTGCATCTAATAATTCTTTAGTCCGCTTTGTTTCAATCCATTTCCGCTTAAACAAATCCTAATTTAGTTTAACTCAGCTGTCCATTCCATTCTTCTGTCTGATTCTGATTGATTTTAGTGTCTTCATATGCTTTCTAGTGTTCTTTATGCATTCCCTTTGAATCATATGACTTCTCCATATTTCCTAGGCTTTTGGTGTCATAGTGTTGTGATAGTAACGGCTTTTATGGAATAACCATTTGCCAAAAACCGCACCGATGGCTTCCAGGACATCAGGTAGATGTAGATATGTGGAATTAGTTAAACCTATCCTTTTTAGTGTATTTCATCTCAAATTTACTGTGTCACGGTAATTTTCATAGCTACTTTTCATATAAAATTCATATAGACCCAAACCAATTTTTACCTATTAAATCCTATGCGCATCATCCTATTACTCCATAGAAAACTGTGTCCATTCAACGAAGTGATTTCGAGAGAATAATGATGCCCCAGCAATCTGTCATTTCATTTTACGGATTGCTAAAAAATCTACTACTGCTACTAAAGGTGATATGCCACGTGCATAATTCATAATGTATCAAATTAGTTTTGTTGCAATGCCAAAGTCAGTTATTAAGCATTATTTATTTGTCCTAGGGCGATATAACTTTGGCCCTAATCCTGTGTACATTTACGTCTCCTTGCTTTCATCCACTGTACTGCATGCAATAATCTCGCAGCATACACGCGCCTGTATTCCGTCGTGACTTAGCTGAAAATATAATTCTGTCCGAAATTGGTATGCAATCGTATGTCCTTCGGAACACGCGGGCACCTCCGAGGTTTATCTTCCACCGTCATAGTCGGTAATGCGGGTGAATAAAAGTACTATCCAAGACACGGAGAGCACAGATTAACCTAGTGATTCATAAAACCATCAATTTTTTCGCAGTGTTTATTGTGTTGGCTAGAATCGCTCAAATGATACTTCATTGTTTCAACGAAAACACTTGCACCATTCTCACCGGTGCCCTTCCATTGGCGATCGAACGCCGATGGCGACCAGCACTCCGGGATGGAACGCGTAAGCGGATAGTTTAAGAGTCGCCGATAATAAAGGGAGCGCATCTGCGCGGTTTCCCCTACCCCACAAATATAGGGGCGACATCTAGTTTCCCAGATGCGGGTTTATGAAATGCGGGCGGCTGCGACGGCCGCAAATTGCCTGCGAGTTGGAAGTTGAGTGCCGCGGCGTCGTGCCGATATGCCGTAGGTATCACGACGGATCCCCTGTGTTTTTTAATTGGGTCACGAGTGGTGATAAGGGTACGGATCAAGCCGTAATGTGTGAGTAGGATCGTGTTTTTGAAAGGGGGATTATCTCCCTCTCTTCGCGCGGTTCGATAGATGTCAATCACTCATGAATTTAGGTATCTTGCTAATCATACCATCAGCGTAAGGACGGACAACAGTTGAGAGTCAAGGCATTTCGCGGAGAGTAAGGAATTCTTTTCAAGGGTCATTACAAGAATATTTCATGGCATTTAACTTTATTTATTCCCCTTGGGCACACTTGAAACGCGGTACTCCAGTGGGTACAGAACTGGGCTACTGACTGAAGGGCACAGGGTCGATTCCAGGTTATAACCCTCAAATTCACCAAAGCTGTGATTTTTCGGGTAACAGATCTCCTTGAGAAATCATAGACGGCACAGGGAAAGGAACTGGCCCCGCTATTATCTAGAGGGCTACCGCCCCTCGTATTCCCTTTATAACGGCGAGAATTCGATAAGTAGCTATATCCCATGGATTTTTGGAATGCGTTTACTTTTGTGTTTTTTTTTTAACTTTAACGTAAGGCATTCCTGTGATTGGCATGTGGTATTTTTATCGTTTAAAGGTTTTTATGGGCCATTCAGCGTCGCAGAAAAATGCGAATGTCTTCTTGAACCATCATGGCATGCGTACCGATAATTCTAATCCGATTGTAATTTGTTGTCACCATATCAGTATCAAGCGAACTTAGGGTGTTATTTTCTGGAATCTGTATTTGACAATGGTTTGTATTTTTGTTATACAACTGGTAAACTGGGAATAAAATTGGAAATAAATTTTTCAATAGATTCATCCGGTCGCTACCCCTAAAACTACTCCCACTCCAGATTAGTTTTCCTTGCTAATTCCATTTTGCGTGCATTGCTTTTACGGTAGCGTTTTTGTTTCACCTAACCCGGATATTTGAAAAAGGGAGTAGATATTTCTTACTCTATCTCCCTCTTTCACTCATGCTTACGTACTTGTTCTTTTGTGTGTGATGGATAAAACAATAGATTGTGAGTGTCAAAATCGAAACATTTTTATGTTTGATCGTTTGAACTCAAGTGGTAGATTCAAGGAGAGAGGTTGATGGGTAGAATTAAAAATTAATCCTTTGAATTAAAAATTTTTCAGTACTTCCCTCCTAGGTAGTCGTAAAAAATAAACAACCTTCACCACCGGATTTAATGAAATCCATTCCTAATATTCGATTAGCATTTATTTTTTGCCAAACATTGCCAAATAAGCTCAGCGTTGGATTAGCATGAGGTCACAGGTAGTAGATCTGGTATTTTTGATTTGAGCGACGAATTGGAAGTACTGATTTGCGCGACATAGTAATATTCTACAGTCAAGCAATTTCCCATTTTCCTCAACAGCAAAAGAGTTGCGTGCATTTTTCCACTCTGTGATTATTTTCACAGTCCACATTAAAAATATGGATTTCCTAGATCATTTCAGGGAAATATTAGCCCAACCAATACACGTGTTGTCACCCAGGCGATGTTTTAGAAAAATGTGCCAGTAGCGAGAAATAAAATAAGGCTTTCATGTCAACAAACATTGGTTTCTAACGTTGTTGTCATGATTTCAGAGCAAAACGGTAATTCGGTCGGTGGTGCACTTCCCGGATTAAATTTCATAATCTTGGAACGATTCCCGAGAAGTGATTAATTAACGCTGATATAAATAATAATTTAACGTTTATGGTGTGCCGTATCAGCATTTAAACGAAGGTTTTCCAATGGTAGTTTTTAATTTTAATGTATTTTAAACTATGTAGTCACACAACCGATCTGTCACATTTGTAAATTTTCTCGTTGTGCCCAATGGTCATTTGCATCGAGATAACATCGCCAAAACATTTGCATGAAACATTCTAATTATTTAAAAACACACCATGAAAGTGACAGCTGGTCACTCTTCCGCTAGTTATGACTTCATTGTTTTTACGAATTTCAATTTACCATAGTACTATGGCTCTTTTATTATATTTGGCATAAGATTATTTATAAGATGCTACGCTGTAGGAAAATTATGGGTGCCTACGGGATAAAGTTATTACTGGTCCTTTCTATTTCATTAAGATTCAAATTATTCAAATGATTCTGTAGTTTCTGTATGTAGAACTGAGGAATGTCTGCAAATGAAATTTAGAAACTGCGAACTTTGCGAAACTGAAAAAAAGTCATTTTTGTGTAATATGCAGTATTCATCGCATGAAAAGAGCTTCACAGAAATACTTCCTTCGTCAAGCATTTACTGCATTAGTAAATTCTCCGGCATTATGATGAACGAGGCAGGATTTCTTAAGCCTTTGATGCGGCATACGCACCCCCTGATATTATCCCTTACTCTAACCCTGGTCCTCCCCTCCCATCCAACCACTCAGTCTTCCCTCCGGGCTTCTTACCCTTAAACCCTGTCCCTTTAGGGAAGAGGAAACGGTACAGCTGTGCTCGGTCCCAGGTGTATGTATTGTCGCTGTGGGAAGGAGCAACCGGGTTTCCCGCCGCGTCCCTCCGCCCCGCACCCACCAAAGAAGGGAGAGAAAAGGGGTGTTAGGATTATCGAAGGAGGGTGGAGGCGGCGTGTGGGCGGGACCGTGGGAGTCGGAGGGAAACGAACTCCCTCTCAACCCACACCTCACCCCCTATTCTCATCCCTTCCCACTATCCTTCCCACCCGATTTTTGAGGAAAGCAGCCCCCACCGTTACGGATTTCTTTCATTTTTGTTATTTTTTTCGGAACGCTCCATGGGAAAAGTCCGGCAGGAATGGCGGAGGAGTTCCTGGGAAGGTTGAGAACAGCCGAAATTTGGGAAAGAGAAAAAATACCTATATAGTGTGTGTATCTCCAGAAACGAGAGTGTGAAGGTTTTATTTTCGTTTATGCCGTTCTCTATTCTTCACCGCTCTCAATGCCACGAAGGGGTGAGAAAATTTGGCTGTAGTTTTGTACTATTATGCAGCCTGTTTTCCCGCTGGGGAATGAATATTTCATCTCTCCGCTGTCATTTGGGGAAATATAATGTTTTCAGCGTGAGAGTGCTTACTTTTACGCCATCGATAAGTAGAAAAATTTGATGGTAGGACAAACAAAATATGTCTCGTAGGAAGTACTAGTTTTTGATAGCTATGATTAACAGTGGAAGGTAAAACAAAAAGATGTTTTCAAGGAATTGTAAGTGACAAATTTAAAAAATATATACGTTAGGAGACGGAATGAGAAGAATTCTATGTCATAATTACCCCAATTCGTTGTTGATCCACGAGTTCGTTGACCAAAGCTTCGGTTGCTTTGATACGACCAATGTGATCAGCATAGCTTTTAGCGAAAGAACGAATGGAGTGCCTTTATTCGTTGGATTATTGGGAAATCACTTATCTTGTGGGCCTTCTGTTTTCGCCACTCAATAAATATTTGATGCTAAGCACTCTCCAATCACATGTCGTAAACGTGTTTGAATCTTGGTACTGCCGAAGAAAGAGCAGATTCAACTCTTCTCATTTCAAATATTTTTTCTCATTTATGTTGCACTTCTGGTGGTTCCTTAATATGGTAGGCATCGAAGCATTTCAATATAAATTGTGGGAGTTACATTAATTATTCATCAAAGGGGGCTAGCGTCACATTGTTTAGTTAGCTCTATCACAATTTAACGTAAATGAAGTATTTTTTACTGTGGGTGGTTTTTAAGAGTTAATGTCAAATGAAGCACCCCTTCTCTTCAATAATTTTTAATATGTAATTTATTTCCATCATCCTTAAACGTGGGGACGTATTAGTCCAGGGGTAGAGCGTTGTACTACTGACTGGAGGACGTGGATTTCGATTCCCCGCTTCACCCGAGCTGTATTATTTTTCGGGTACCAGAATTTCCTGAGAAACCCTTGGTGGCATAGGGAAAGGATTTGGCCCCCTTAACCTTGGTGTGTGAATTTCTCATACCGTTGGCCTTCGTATCGGGTGAATTCCACTGACGCCTCCTAAATCAATACTCGGGTTGATTACTCTGTTTATGACTTTTTATCAGAACATGTTAGCCATTACTAGAATCGGATTAATTGATTGGTATATTAGGCATCCTCCATTAAGATATCTGTTGCCAAGAAGGGGTAAAATGAACGAATGGTTGCAATTTAAGTCTTGGTATTGAAATGTATACCAAATTTTACTATGAAATTAGATATTTTCATAAAAATGTTTCATTTTTGTACATTGGACATTCGGTAGATTTATTTTTATGAAATGTAGCATTAGTTTTTCGTCCCGAAATCAAAAGTTAAAAGCAACCATCTTGTGCGTCATTTGCATTTCTATCCTTTTTATGTTTGATTTTACAAATTTTTATTCAGGTGTTGAGTTTTGTCAGGGTGTTTAAATTTTTTACCGGAAATTTTGTGAACATTTGAGCATTTTAAAATTTTTCAATACATTTTGTAATTTCGTTAATATTTTCATAAGTTTTAACCGTTTGATGATGCGAGCAGCGTTTTTAAATCTAAAACGAGGAGGTAGTTTGTGTACTGCTACCACTATTTGCCGTCTGTACAACGTTCCGATGCATGAGGCTGAGACACGGTCGTAAATTGGTTACAATATTTACCATACCATTTCATTTGACATGTTAGACCTAGGTATAGTACTTTCTCTAGACGTCAATTAAGGTAATTAATGGTAAAATTGCCTGTTTTACAAAAGCTTTACTCAAGTGCCAATCCTCTCCAAAATTGAAATTAAAAACGATTCTCCGAATGGCATGAATGGTATCTGCGCGGGAAGTTCAATCAGTATTCCTTGGAACAAGGACAACCATAAACCATATCCATTTCAAAGAAAAGTATCCTGTCAAAGATCACGGCGGCATAAATAGTTGAACTAGGGGATTTTCAATTGCTAATTAAAAGATAGCTAGCTCAGTTACTTTAAATACTTGATTTATGTCGACCTTCGAATGTGTTCAGATCGTCCAGACTTGTATTTGTGTGCACTATCTGTATGAAATGTGGAAAAAATTATTTACAACCCATAATTAATGCCGGATTAATATTATATTTAAAACTATTTTTCAATAAAAGGGTAATTTTCGTGATCCTACATGATTTTTTACACGCTTATAAATCCCAGTGTAGATTTTATTTGTAAGCTTCAGCAGTATTATTACTGGGACATTAACGCGTAATCGATAACGAATCAAAATAGTTTATCCATATAATTTATGTGTTAATCGGTTATTTCCCGAGATCGAAATAAATACCGGGAATTTTCCTCGACTGGAATACTTCAGATAATTAAATAATTCATACCGATTAACTTATAGAATTTTCAGGTGGAATTTTTAATGGTTCATTATTCTAGAGAGAGGGAGAGAGAGAACTGTGTGTCAGATAAAAGAACGTGTTTTTTATGACCAGTCGACCAGGAAGAACAGCTTCTCGGTGTCACCAATCCGCTCTTAGGCTCTACGACGCACTCCATCCTAGTTCAGGACGTGCTTACATCGAAACTCGCGTCTTTGGAATTCCTCGCCCGCGAAGAGGACAGCGTTGCGGTTAGCGTGAAGAAATTGAGGGAATGGGGAGGATCCGAGGTGAGTGCGTGGTCGGATGAGGAAGTGGGAGGAAGGACGGGCGGAGGGAGAGGAGAATTCGTCGTTCTCTCGAGCTTCTCCCTCCCCCTCAGGGGCTGGTCAGGGACGGGGAGGTGCGAGGGTGGGCGGGCGGGCGGTCGGGGGCTGGCCGTCGCCGCGGGGGTGCACGCGGGGTGTGTACGGGTGGCAGGTGGAACGAGTATAGAGAGAGCGAGCCGGGAGGGAAACCGGGGTGGCAAGGGATAGAGAGGGGTCGGGGGTTTCGGAGATGGACGGCCTCGTGGTGGAGGGAGGGAGAGATAGCAGCAAGGGCGAAAGAGAGATGGCGGCGCCCCGTGCAATGCTGGAATTGGTTTGGAACAGGTTGTGGTTCTCACTTTTTTTTCCGCGAGGGGACGCCCGGAATCTGGAGCGAGAGGAGGAAGAATGGGGGTGGTGTGGGGAGGGGTTGCGGGGGGAAGGAGCGGGAGGGAGAGACGAAGGATAAGTAAAAAGGAGGAAGATTGATCGCGGCGATAAATAATTGGTCGGAAAAAGGCGGAGCGGGAATTTGCGGAGATTGGGCGCGGATTTTTATCGTCGTTTGTTTTTTTTCCCCCTTAGGCCTTATTCGGAGTTGGCAGGATTGGTATGGAAAGAGGAGGAGAGAGAGCGAAGTGAGAGGTACAAAGGGATATAAAGAGAAAGAAGAAGAAAAAAAGGGGCGGGGGGAGGGGTAGAAAAAAGAAATGTGGTGGGGGGGGCCGGGCGGTTATGCGGTGTTACAGGAAGAGACGGGGAAGGGATTGTTTGGGGTGGGGTGGGAAGAATGGGAAAAAGGAGAGAAAAGTGTTTCTTTTATCGAAAGATAAAGCGGGAGATTATAGTTTGAATTTTTTTAATCCTGGGAAATACATCAATGGTCGAGCGTTCCCGGATTTATGAATATCCTGCGAAATTTTTCGACTGCTTTTTTTTATTTCTTTCATTCTCTGTCGTGTACGTGTTTGAGATTGCGGATCTCCCCATATATTTCCCACCCCTCTTGCGGGTTGAAATATAGGAGTTAGTGCTTTATCGTGTTCCTGAATGGATCAGGTGGTATTATTCGCATTCAGAAATTTTTCTTCCCCCGCAATTCTTAATAAAAAAAAGACTAATTTCTCTTCTTAAAATCGTGTCCTCCCTTGAGCTGTGTAAATCGTACTGATTTCTTTACCAGAAAAGATGTATTGTTGCAATGCTTGCCTATAAACTCATTACACCAGGTATTGATGAAAGATATGAGAGCTGAATGAAATGGAAATGAAGAATTCAGATTATAAGCACCAATAAAATAGCGCTCATGAGCATTCACTTGTGACACACTTCCTTCGATGTAAAATAATAAACCCTTATATCCTGAAAAAATAATATAGCTGAAAATTAATGCTAGCTCCATGTTTGCTTTGGGCAAAAGGGGTGTATTATTTTATATCGAAGGATGTGTATCACATCTGAATTCTCTTGAGCGCTATTTCATTGACGCTTAATATCCGAAATCTTCTTCATTTCCATTTAATTCAACTCTAATGTTTTACCAGCAATACCTCTGCTAATGCATGGTTAGTAAACCATTGCTGCAATACACCTTTTCGTACAAATAAATTATGGATCTTTCATGGAATGGCATTATGGAATAAGTATGGTTCTTTCATGAACCCCATAGAACATGGGAACGAACTGTAGTAAATATGGGGACCATATTGAAAGCTGTTACTTATGTTGCTTATATTGTCCCTGATAAAATATGCTTAAATTTCTCTTTGGCAACTCAATTCCATGTTATCAGTTTTGCTTTAAATTTACCTTGTTTTTACGTAATGTTCTCCTAAAATTTCCTTGGGATAATCAACTTTTGCTAGTGGTGGCTGTTAGTGGTAAATGTAGCTTCTGATATTATTTAAAACGTATTTTCACATGTCCAAGGAATGAAAGGTAAATCGGGCCAAGAAATTTATAAAATATATATTATATAAAAGTGGTATTTCAGCTGTTTTTTGCATGCCACTATTTAATTACTTGTATTAGCCTAGCGAAATTAATGACTTCCATTTCAGTATTAAAATTAATAATGGCTTTTACCATTTTTCATTATTGCTTTTCTCCATTAAGCTAAGAATGAAGGTTGAATTTAGTTTTATACTTAATTCCTAGTGCTTTTAATTTATTGTTGATATAAAATTTGCAGAGAACGAATATTTAATTTCATAGAAGGCACTCCGAAGTCTATCTTGAGATTTAAATTGTTATACTTTTAACTATTTGAGAAACATAGGTAGGCTGTTGAATTAGGTAAGATCCTATGGGCTTTCTGTGCCATTTTCTGATGCTTTCCTTCTCCAAAAAACGTTCGCAAGAACGAGAATCCAGAAAATATTTGTATTTTAGTCTTTAGGGCACCTGATAATTTCGTCTGTAATCCGTGCTGTTCAAAAGCAATAATACTCACTCCACATGTCTAAATAGTAGACGCAAAAAGGCCTTCTGTATGTTTCCTAATGATATTCATCTTTCATAGTAATGCTTTTATCATATATTATCAGAAAATATCATTTATCATTTTATCAGGTATCAGAAAAGATAATATTATTACATTTTTAATATTAGGATCAGCAAAAAGCGTTTGTTTCAGTCGCATTTATTATTCTTTAATACTTATCAGTAACATTTTATAGCTATGAGCACATACCTAAATTTGAAGCAAAATTTTGCACTATGTGAAGCGAGCATCTTCCATGGTGTTTTCTACAGAGCATTATGGTTACACGGAATTACGTGAAGGAGAAGGATTTTTATCAACAGGGACCGCACGAAATAAGTAATAATATAAGTATAAAATAATAATTGATGAAAATAATCTCGATTTTGTGAAATTAGCCTCTGTCCTCCCATATATTATTTCTGGCAATCTCGATAGCATAAGTTCTTGTTTTAGGCTCTCCAAATAAATCTGAAAAAAATATGCAATCACAAGGCTCTTGGAGATAGAAATCCCATTACTCTCATGACGTTAGAGTATGATGAGTAGGCATAAGAAAAGTGGACCTAGTGGAAACCCTGGAAGTGACACTAAAATCGTATATAACTAACATGTGGAAGGCACGTTAGGAGCTTACACAGGGAGAGTATTAAAGAAACATGAATTCATCAAAAGTTGATTCGTTCATCGGATGCAAAAATTAAGGAGGGTCCTTATCCCACGTCGGTCACTCCTCGCCATGAATACTACTCGAGTGTTTAGGATTAGCAACTAAGGAGCTTATTTCGGAATAAAACAAGTTACAGGGAAAGTTGGCCGTTTTGCGAATAATCGTTTGGAGTTCATGGAAATCATCGCGTAATTCTTGTAAATCCTGGGTTTGGAGCCTTTGGAAGCGCGAAGTTTTTATGCGCGACTCTAACAACCAAGTAAATACGCTTGTTTTTCACGAATACATAGATGGAATAATGCTAGTCCCGCTTGATATTGGTAGGGGAAACCAGAACGATAAATTAAAGAAACCTAGCTATTAAACGGCAGTGTGATATTGGGAATCCTCCCCCCCCCCCTACAAAATCCATGAGCACAGCAGTATACTCGTAGACGGTCTACTTACTCAAGATATTTCGGCGACAGGAATAAAATTATGCGGTATGCCAAAAATCACCAGTTCCTCTGGCTGCCTAACTTAGCTAGCGACCTAGCGTCCCCTGTCAAATGTCATTGTGTCCGCCTACATGCGGATGAAGATAATGAAATTGCGACTGATTCTTTTCATAATTATTTTTTACAAATTAGAGTCCATAGAGAAACTTTTTCATTCCGATTAGTTTCGGATCGATTTCATCCCGTAGAAGTCGTAACATTTACGCACGAATCCCTCGATCAAGTTCAACATACTATATGCTCACTCCAGTACGGTTCTTGACGACGAGGAAATGGGACGTGGCGTCGATGGAAGGAACTGAAAACGAAGAAGGTTTTGGGAGGTTTGGGTCGAGGGGTATTGGGTGAGAATTGTGAATTCGGTGGACGTGGGCTCCAAGTTGGTCGCAGAAAGTGTATATTTTCGTGCGTTAAGTACAGCGTGTTCGAGTGAGTGCGTGCGTTTGTGTGTGCGCGCGCGAGAACCTCCTCAGGTGGACTCGGTTGTTGGGGTAGGTGTGGCTGCGGGGTGAGGGGTTGGTCGGGGGGGGGGGAGGCCAGAGTTAGTCAGAGGGGTGGGGAGAGTGTTGGGAAACGTCGGGCGGAGGAACAGGTGGAAAGGCTGCAGAGGGCGGGGGTTGCGATGGGGAGGGGATTTTAGGTGGGAGTAGGGTGTGGAGGGTGGAAGGGACGGAGAAGTTCTGTGGAGGGAGTCACCGTGGGGCCGAAAGAGGTGAATGGTGTGAGTGCGTAGCCGTAGGACAGCAATTGATTCGCCGAGGGCCGTGTATTGGCGGAGACCATTGTCGCACGCTATCATCCAGACAACAGCATATCTGGGAGTGCATAGATCACGGCTTCTATAATTAATACATTGCTTCTGCACCTAGACCTCAAGTATCAATGTGAAAATATCCCGGATTTGTGTTGGATATTTCTGAAAAGGTTATCTCGATGAATTTGACTATTTATTTATATGCTTCTCTAATAGATGAAAGAGACTAGACTAGACTATTCGTCCACTACCCGAATTCGGGTTCACGCCTGGGTAATAATTTTGAGAACTCTTGGATTAACCAGCGTTTCTGTATGATGAATGAGGGATGGCCGCGCCTATCAAACCGGCCTCAGAGATGAAATGTTTCGGTTCCAAATGACAATGAAGGCTTCCAGTGCTGAAAATGAGCATGGTACTTGCAAAAGTGGAGTAGTATTCTTAACACCAGTCGCTCTGTTGTAATCAGTTCCTATAGTGGTCTTTTGCGACTCTTTAAATGCCCTAATCTGCCCAACAAACCACTTGATCCTGTCATAGTGCCTTACATTGATAATTTCAGTTGCTTTAAACGACTGTGTCCGTTCCTTGTTTTCACCCTGGGGAACTCTTCCCTTCCTTGATTTCCTCTTTCATCCCGGTTTTTAGTAAACTACGTAGTGTAAAATCAATTCATTCGTTATAATTGATTCTATCAATTCTTGAGTTTAAAATCCTCATAATGAAGAAAATATGTTTTATCCAATTTTGTAGGCGTGGAGAGTAATTATTGAAATTTCCGGGAAGACTGCTACAGAACTGCTCGGTACGAATTTGCGTGTGTGGGGGAGTAAATTCAGAAACCCTGTTGACCAATGAAACCAAATTGACAAGGTATTGAATGAGATATGTATTTATTATAAATGATTAATCCTCAAACCCAATAAGCTCTAACTGCTCCACAATCCAAAAGACACGTTGTATTTTTTTATGACTATAGTTTTTAACATTTAATTATTTTTCTCTCGTGCTTCTTAATTGGATAAATTTATAGATAGCAGCCGAAATTATTTTATTGGAATTAAGAGAGGATAGACTCAAATGTTTTAGTTTTCAAATAAATTTACGAGTTGGCCGCTGTTATGTGGATATCCGGCGGAGAGGATTGACGACCAACACAGATCGCATTCGACTCATGCGATTCCGCGCTGTACAAAAATGGAGCACATCTGTTTCGTTCACGCTGGGATAATAGGAGATACCCCTTAACATTTAACTTGCCACGAACACTCTTGCCGATCCGAATCTGTCACGAACATTCCCGGCTAGCTTTTTCTTTTGTTTTCATTTCGCTTGACGCTACCTATGGATTTCATTTAGCACACTTCATTTTCCCGTGCTCATAATGAGATTTCCGTGTCCCAGCGGAGTCTTGTTCACTAGTATAAAAATCTGTTATGGCATTAGCAGGAAATAGCTGCGGATGATGACCGAGGAGTAGACAAAAAAAACAATACAATGCGCACGCCAAGAAATAAGAGCCACTCTACGAACCCAAAAACACTACAAGGAATGGTTCCAACATCAAATCACGAAATAGCAAGTGCTATTATAATTACGAGTTGGTATGTAATATTTAATTCTGGTGACTAATATAATGTTATCTCTCGCGAGGAATGTCACTGTTGGCGGTGATGGAGTGAGAAGAGAGGAAACAATCACCGTCGCGTCGTTTCAGCAGGGCAGCTTTTGCGCGTGATGGTGTCGGCGGACGCCTCTTCTATCCCTTTTATTCGGCCGTGTTCCATCGCGCTGGTCACTCGACCGCAGGCCTCTTTCGCGGATTAAAAGGGAAATTTACTCTAGGCGACATCGGTGTTCTATTGAAATGAAAAAATGTAGCTATATTTTTCAACACACATTTTTATTCAACACAACACTATTAGGTGTCATTGTTTAGGATGGTAACAACAAAAAGAAGACACGTCCGGTCGCTGAACTGTTTGAAGCGATAACCATCCGGCTTTTTCCATGGAAGAAAACTGGAAAGTGGAGGAAGTGAAGGGGTTGAGGGAAAAGAGAGTTTGGTGAGAATTTATTGAAGTTATTTAGCCTGGAGGGCCTATATATACACTAACTGCCGAATCCTAACAGATATATTAGTGCGTGTGTACATATATATATATATATATATATATATATATATATATATATATTATATATTATGTATATATACATGTATATATATATACATATATTATATATTATATATTATGTATATATATACATGTATATATATATATACTATATATATAATATCCCTCCCATGGACTACAACTTTGACGTGGTAAAAGCACTTGTGCGTTCCGATAACCCCTAGAGAAGTACGCAGAGAAGTACACAGAGATATAGGGGGATTTGTAATAGAGTATGTATTTGATTGTAAGGAGGAACAAAATATTTATATGGTAGTTGTGTCCATCGAAAACCTAGCTTAAACGGTAGATTACCTCTTAGTAATAGCACACCCACACACACACATATATACGAGGTACAGGTATATGAGTGTGTGTGTGCACATATATAACATGTCATTATTACATTAACTACAGTTCAAAACATGTCGACTTAATGTCTTGAAAATGGGATCACCCTTACATTATATACGAGGTACAGGTATATGAGTGTGTGTGTGCACATGTATAACATGTCATTATTATATTAACTACAGTTCAAAACATTTCGACTTAAGGTCTTGAAAATGGGGTCACCCTTACATTCTTTTCATTAATTTCCAGCAAATGTAAATGTATATTTATGTGTGTAATTATTATTATCCACTGTTCCTACAAAAATGAATATAATAAAAATAAACAGGAAAAAAATCATCCATGAGAAAATATCTGAGGCTGGATCAAAAAATACAAATATTATAGATGGAAGAAATATCTTTCAAAAATTGATAAATCTGCCTGTATACAGGCTGTATAGATATTTCATCATAATAGGAAACTATTTTAATGACAAATATAAAATATCTGTTTGAAATAAAAAGGAATTATCTTCAAGGGAAAATATTAAGTATATAACAAAAAATATAATACCAATCAATGTAGAAGAAAATTGGAGGTTACTGTACCTATAATTTTTAATGAAATACCTTAGGATTTTAGAATATTAGTCTTTAAATGCTGCGAAATAGAGAATAAAAGATGAGATGTGAAACAGAGAGGATTAGTGCTTGGATCATAACTTGACACAAAATATATGTAGCTTTATAATTTCGACACTTTAAGCTATCACTTTTGTATATGTGGCACCTACTGTCAAGCCAGGACTGAATGGCTTAGCTGGACCGGAATGAGTATTGCATTTATAAATTTCAATTAATACTACTATTGTTTATCATGAAAATCTTACCCTATGGTATTTGCTGAAAATTGTCTGTTATTATATATCCGTATTGATTGTCTGTAATTCTGTTGTATGTCATATATGATGAATATCCATAGCATAAGAAAATTGCCAGCCTACTCTTCTTAATGAGTACAAAATTATCGTGTGAGCATTTAAGCGTTCTTAGTCACGTTTTCTTTTGTCCGTAATAAATTCAATGGAAAGCTTTATTCTGTTATATTTCCAATAATAAACGCGGATCCTTGCATCAATAGATATGAAGTGCTGCCAGTGCCAAAGTAGGACAGAAAAAGGATCGCAGATGCTAAAATAGTCGCGTGCGACCTTTAGGAGTGGAAAAAATCGACCCTAACGTTTCCTCGATCCACAAAGCTCCTACTCCTGCCCCTCTACTACTTGCTGTTCCGCCTACATCCTGCCCTTTCTATGCATGCCGCTCCGACCAAAGCCATTTTTAAAAACGCAGACTGGTCCTCGAGGGAGAAAGCCTTCCCCTCCCAGTTGTTTACCCCATTAACCTCGGCAGGGGCGTTGCGGCAATTCAGTAATTAGGATTGTTGCGCTCTACAAAATCGTATTCTGATTTTTAGCGTCTCTGTGAGCATTATTTATGCTCAATTTATTGTTTCCGATAATCATTTTCAATACTGTTGAGACCACACGATATTTATTTATTTAGCATTAGTCTGAAAACAGCACATTTTAGCCTTAACTCGGACTATTATCAATTATAACGATGGTCAAATTAAGAAACACCCGAACCCTACAAGGAGAAAAACCCACTCAGATGTGAATTGAACCCGCGACCCTTGGAATGGCAGAGGAGGACGTTTCCCCGCCACCACCGGGGTCGGCATTTATTGTAGCTTTCAAGGTTTGGTCACATTGCACTCGCTAGTGCAATTAATATTAATTTGGATTCGAGGGATATGTCTTTATAGCATAATTTTGAATGCTGTGGCAATAATTAAATTAAAATTAAGCCCTTGCTTTCTCATGAGTCATTAATATCGTGAGATATACGTTTTATAGCTATCGAACCCATGTGAATTATTTTGTAACCAATCGTCCCAATGGCCTTAAAAATCGTTCATTTGCATTTGCTTTCCTATTCACATAATTTCATTGTGCGACATTACTAAATATACATACTGTAGTGCGACAAAGGATACCTACCTCCTGTTGGAATAATACCATTGATATCAATACCCTTTTTGTTCTCCAATTTATTATTAAAACCGCGATTGCTAGCATTTGACTAGATTGTATTTCGCAATTATGTAATAACCTATTTAAACAAGTTCATTGTACGGCCTTTTAATTCGGCATATATATTTTTTTCAATGACGTGCGTATATATTTTTAATCTTATTTGTTTAAAAGAATTAATTCCACACGAGGAGATTATTTTTTACCTAAACTCTACTCTTTACCTAAACTCTACCTAAACCTACCCTTTACCTTCTGAAATTCAATTCACTAAGAATGTGGGAGATGAGGTAATGTTCATGATGGATATGTTTCACGTTTAATTCATCATGAATTATTCTAAAATATTTTTTATGTTTAAATATATGATTGTTAATAAACTATGTTTTTATAATAAATAAAATATCTACTTTTCACACGGTTGACATGGCATAATTAACGGGCTACTCGCTAGTTCTTTAAGTAGTAAGGGGTAATTCAGTGAATTTAAAGTATGTATTATATTCCGTTAAAAATTTCTGAAAAGTTTTTACGACCTTACGACACTGGACTTTTATATTTCGACTTCAGATGCAAACACATTTCCTCCGATTCTTTTGGTTCAACCTCAATGGAAGTTGGGTAGATGCAAATCGAGGGCGTTCATAGAAGAGGAAAATTCTCCGGAACATGAATACGAAAAGTCGATGAGGAGAACTATGAGGTGTACTCCTTAGTGTGGTCGTTGAGAGGGAAATAGTTTAGAAGAGGTGGGTTGGGAAAATATATTGACGAAATAAAAAGGGAGCGGGAGGGAACAAACAACGACTTTGGGTGAACGTGAGCGGGCTAAAAAATAAACAGATTTATTTGGGTGGAAATGAGACTTTGGAGTCCCTCCTTCCATATCAACCTTTATAATGACATTCATTGGAATCATGCCCTACATACCGCCGTTTCGACTGGGTACAATAAGACACTACACTCTTATGATTTGTCATTAGTGAAATATGAATTTGGTGCTCTATCAAGTTCGCAAAAAAATTCAGGAAAAATCAGGGTCTTACACTGTATGTCACGTATAAGGGTACTTTGGGATCACGAATCATGATAGGGAAGAACTAATATACAAGTATACGGTAGGATGTTCATTCCTGTTATTTAAACTTTTATAGTTCATCATGAAAACCACCACGAGGGTGTGTGACAGTCCATCTAATCTTTATTTTCTCCCTAGATGAATGTATCATCACGAAATAAATATCGTTCCTGGGTATTTTTTGAACCAATGCCGTTAAACGAAATGAGAAAGTGTCGTTAATCGAAATGAGAAAATGCAGCTAAAGGATCACGCTTCCCTAGGAGCGCCAAGGTTATATCCTCAAAATAGGAATAAATTCCATCGATTATAACTTACCAGTAGGAAATCGCAAACCCCGTTCAATACTTCGTCCATATTCCACATCATCGCAGAATGTATGCCAAAATAGTGTACAGTACTAGATCGAGTACATTTTTTAATAAATAAATACTGGCTTTCTTGATTCCCCGATCTGAATATTTCTGGAATAAATAACCCAATGTATTTTGTAAGTCTTTTTCTTTAGGAAGCAATGAAAGCCAGTGTGAGGTAAATGTATAATAAACCTAAATGCGCATGAAATATAAGGAATTACGACTACATGCACAATATTTAATTAGATATATAGATTATAACAGGCGTATCTTGTTTATTTATGCTTTGATAAGTGGAAGTGACGCGTACAACTCCAGTCTTACTTTGTTTTATCTTCCGTAAGAATGTTATAATAATTTTTCCGGGAAAGGATGCGATTTCAAGTGTCAGTTCTTGCAGTGCATACTCTTCAGATTCCCTTAAGATGTTAGGGATTTGTAAGCTTTGGAAGATTCCAGCAGTTTAATTAATTCCATGCAATTTACGACTTTGTCGATCATCTGCTTTTGATGGCAGAGAGATTTTGAGTCTTCGTTATTCGCATTATAGACTCTCCGAAGAGATCTGCTGAGGACGCTAGCTTTGGCTTTCCTTTTGCTAACTACTCAGCGTATTTGATTTTCTAATGACTTCACAAATAGACGTGCACCCTGTAACCTTTTCAGGTGAGACGGAAATGTATTTCCACTTCCACCAAATACTCTCACCGTGTCTAGTATTTCCGCAGAGAGTAATTTTTTTTTTGATTTGTATCAGTATGTCAGGAGTATTTTTTCCTTGTATGAAACTGAAGTTATTTGTTCTCTTGATTTAGTGGCGTTTTGGATTCGATATTTCATTCCCGCAATTTCCTCAAGAATCATCATATTTCGCTGCTAAACCAGCATAGGTATTTACTATCATGATTGACTTTACTCATTAGAGCGTCAATTTAATAGCTTTCTATTCTGATAAGGATTTTTAAATTTGTTACGTAATATCAGGCCATCATGTGGAGTCTCAGTAATTTCCTCGGTTTCAATTCATCATCAATGAATGACGGTATGAAAAGTAAATGAAAATCCCAGAAAGTTATTATGGTAGAGTAATATAACGACGAATGCCAATGGAGCGTTGTGTTGTAGAAAGTCAAGAAACTTGAATTACAAGCCGACACAAATAGGTGAATTAACAGGGATACCGATAGAACGCCTTATTATGTTGTATAAATACCTTAAGTGTATACGGTGAACATGGATAGGAGTGTGTGAAAAATATAATCGACTTATTTTTACTAGGTGAAATTAGAAATAACTCGTGATATTGCGGTATTACTGGAAATGTGGCAAATGGAAACCTTGACCCGTTCTTGGGTCGGAAGTAATTTATAACGACCGGCTTATAAATCTCCTTTTACTAACTATTCATTATAAATTCATCCAAATAACCAAGTAACAATGAAAATATTGCGTCAAATGTAACAGAATTGGGGGTTCATTGAAAAATTGCGAATAATCCTGTAAAGGTAATAACGGATGACAAAAGAGAATGGCGTGAATGAGGACTAATATAGAATGACATATGTGAAACATTTATGAAGCGTGGGAGCAGTAAAAGAAGCATTAGAGGAAAGCGAGCGAATAGCATGAAAACGAAGGAAACATGATAGTTGAAATCGGAATTGGTGAGGGGAGTGAGGGCGGGTTTTCATGCTCGCGTCCAGGCACGGGTTGGTTTTCATCGCACGAGATGAATGAGAAATTTCGTTTGAAAAGATTCCTCACGGGGTGGGAGTGGGGGAAAGGTGGGCTCGGTGAGGAAGGTGTGGGCTCACACGGGGTTGCGGGTGGTTGAGAGCTGGATTATGGGAACGGGCGGAAAGGGGCCGAGACGGGAGGGGAGTGGATGTTAGTGCGCGCGCGCTTCGAAGGAGTTCGCTCTGGAGGGGAAGGAGAAAGAGAGAGAGAGGTATAGAGGAACCATGGAGGGAAGAGGGAGAGATGGGCGAGTAAATTCTCCTTGGAGGAATGAATGGTGTGGGGGTGAAAGGGGAGAGAGAGTGGGGTGGGAGGGGCTTTCAAAACGAGCGTGCGAAACCGGAAGCTGCACCGTCGATTTTGGCGTCCTCCATTTTTTTTATTATTGTTATTCCGAGAAAGGAAGTGATATATGTGGGAGATGAATTAATCCCCTAGGGGATCGTCGGGGCAAACATTGTCGTTCTTTATTCGATTCATTCTCTTCACGTATCATAACAACCCACGAAATAATTGCTCTTCTAAAAACGTCTCCATTTCATGCTACGAGGCGAAGATACGGACCCGTACTTAGGACGTGTAATTACGTTCGCAAATCCTCATTGCATCAAATTTTCCATTGAATAAAGGATTTTTTTCGGTTCATTCCAGGTTTTTAATTCATTCCAATTACCTTGCTCCTTCTTTGTACTTAGGCTGAATTATACTTTTTTATGTTTTACTAAATCATATATTACATTTTGTAAAACTTATGTGTTCAAAGAACCTAATATTTCAAACAAGGAGACAAGTCGTCAAAACGTTCAAATGGAGCCTGGAAACCTATGGATAACAGGCATGGAACTTCGGAAATGTGTACCAGCGAGTAATAGAAACTTTTAAAACATGGTGCTGGACGAGAATAGTGAAGATTATGGTCACAAAAAGTGAGGAACGAGGAAGTATATAGAGGAGTGGAAGAGCCATATGGATAACTCTATGGCAACGGAGTAGATGAATTACACACCTTGAGGCACAATGGATGAGTTGGAAACTTAATAGAAGGGAACATTGAAAGGAGGATTCCGCGAGGAAGAACAAGAATACCTAGGAAAAATTAAGAAGGGCGTAAACCAATCCTGAGAGTACAATACTGGTGATGATAATTGTATTTATTGTATGATTAAATTTGAATTGAGAAGTGAAATCTGCACCATCATCATTAATTAAAAAAATAGTCATTAGTATTTTTTTTATTTATAGTAATAGTTTAAGGAGAGGCGACCGACGGCTGAGGTCATTTGTACCATTAAAGGTGGACAGAAAAGAATGAAGTGTGGAGGGAAACCCAGCGTCGGCATTAGTCTACTCTTAACGAAAGGCGCCAAGGGGTCCGTAGCATAACGTCCCATCCGACGGACGGCTAGCTCACTCAAAGTGCTCTCCAGAAATCACCTCAATTAGGGATCGGGATACCACTGAAAAATATCCACCGCATCCGCTATTCGGACTCGGGCCCTCTGGGTGGGAAGCCAGTATGTTAGCCTCCGCACTATCCCTATCCCTATAAGCCCATGGACAACTACAAACCGATGACTATCCAAGGGCCGTAAACGTCAAAGTTAACATAAGTAATCCATGGTCGGGAGGGACTCCTGAACCCGCGACGCCCGAACATGAGCGCATACCGCACTTGATGGAGTGAGCTGATTTCCTTTTGCTGGAAAGTGCCATTTTTCGTATATTGCCGCTGAATGCACAAATATCACTCGATCACAAAATCAGCTCACCAAAACATTGATCCGGAGATACTGAAATGAAACCGGTGGAATCACGGGATTACATAAATCTACGCATTTGCTGTTACTAAAGTGTAACTAACATTAATGCATTCATGTTCAGAATGCCTCACAATCCGCAGAAAAGGCGTGTGGCAGAGAATGTTAGAGGACAAGGCTTATATTTATAAAAATGCAATTATGGTGTGTGTATAAATACTCGTATTTATTTACGTGTGTATGTATGTTTTTTTAAGGTAATCTACCGGTTAAGGTAGCTTTTTGGATGGACTCAACTACCAAACAAATATTTTATTATTCCTAACAAAACACAAAATCCATCATCCTACTCTATATCAGGTCCCTCTTCATCTCTGAGTACTTTCTTCCTCACTTCATCCCGTCCAACATCCCTATCCTGTTCCTTCCCTTTCATCTTTTTCCCAACATTCTCCCCTCTATCACAGTCTTCAACATCCCACTGCCGGTCAATACCCCATTCATCCACTTTTCCTGCCTCCATAGGATTTCTCCCAACAAACCCCTCTCTTCGCCCACCATACCAAGTACTTCCTCATTTGTTTTCTTCTCTGTCCATTTCACCTTCTCCATTCTTCTCCACACCCACATTTCAAAAGCCTCCAATCTACGTCTATCCTCCTGCTTCAATGACCACTTTTCTGCACCGTACATAGCTACGCTTCCTATCAAAGTTTTGACGAGTCTTTTCTAAACATCCTTACTCAAAGTCCCTATCATCAGCTCCCTCCTCCTTGTGAAAGCCTCTTTGCCTAGCGCAATTCTCCTCCTTACGTCCCTACTACTTTGACCGTGTCGGTCCAAAACACTACCCAGATACGTAAACTGTTCTACCTGCTCTAGTTTTTGCCCTCCTATTTTAATGTTAAGCTTAGCTTTTTTCTTTCTAGAAAAGCAGATAACCTTTGTTTTATTAATATTGATTCTCATCCCATACCTGTCGCACTGAATTTCCAATTCACTAAGCAATGCTTGCAGCCCCTTGGCTGACTGACAAACTAAAGCTTGGTCATCAGCAAACCTAACTGATTTTACGAATTCCCCGCCCACTTTCATTCCTACATCTAGTTCTTCCCATGCCTCTTTAACATTTCCTCTGCATATAGGTTGAACAGCAACGGTGATAATGGGCAAATCGGCCTTACATCTCTTCCTAACACTGCCCATCCTGACTCCTTGTTTCCCACCCGCACCTGAGCAGTCTGAGACATGTACAGGTTGTGGATTAGCCTCCTTTCCCTCCAATCTGTTCCCATTTTCTGCGGAATACTCATTAGTTTTTCCTAATTCACTCTATCAAACGCTTTTACGAAATCTACGAAACAGGCAAATACCCCTTGGTTGTGGTCTATATTCCTCTTGATTAATAATCTCATTACAGCAATGGCATCACGCGTACTATATACATATATATATATATATATACATATATACATTTTTTTAAGGTTATCTACCGGTTAAGGTAGGTTTTTGGATGGACACAACTACCAAACAAACATGCAATGCGAGGATATGGAAAGTCTGCAGAGGAAGGGAGAAATCGGTGCGCTGTACAGCAAAGTCAAATCTTTATCGGGAAGTAAGAAAGGGAGATCAACGATAGCAGTTAGAGATAAGGCGGGTAAGGTAATAGTTGACGCAGAGAAGATCCAAGAGAGATGGAAGGAGTATATAGAAGAACTGTGTATTTAAAAACTTATACCGACAAAGTTAGACATTGAAAAAGAATATGACGTAGAGGAAGACAGCTTAGATCCAGCCATAATAGATAATGAGACAGAAAGGGCATTGAGGGAAATGAAACTAAATAAGGTCAACGGGGTGGATAACATTCCCGCGGAACCTTTAAAATGCTTAGAAAAATGTGAGAAGAAGAGGCTATATGGGCTGATCCGTAGTATTTATGAGGAGGGAATCTGGCCGGAAGACTTTGCGAGATCAGTTTTAGTTCCCATTCCGAAAAAGGTAAAGGCCACCTCATGTGAGGATTACAGGACAATTAGTTTGATATCCCACGCAGCTTAAGTTGTTCTCAGGATCATAAGTAAAAGGATAGAGAGTAGGGAAAATGATTACATAGGGGATGATCAGTTTGGGTTTAGGAAGGGAAGAGGTACGCGTGATGCCATTGCAGTAATGAGATTATTAACCGAGAGGAATATAGAACACAACCAAGGGGTATTTGCCTGTTTCGTATGCAGAGGAAATGATTAAAGAGGCATGGGAAGAACTAGAGGTAGGAATGAAAGTGGGCGGGGAATTCGTAAAATCAGTTAGGTTCGCTGATGACCAAGCTTTAGTTTGTCAGTCAGCAAAGGGGTGCAAGCATTGCTTAGTGAATTGGAAATTCAGTGCGACAGGTATGGGATGAGAATCAATATTATTAAAAAAAATGGTTATGCGATTTTCTAGAAAGAAAAAGGCTACGCTAAACAATAAAATAGGAGAGCAAAAACTAGAGCAGGTAGAACAGTTTACGTATCTCGGTAGTGTTTTAGACCAACACGGTCAAAGTAGTAGGGACGTAAGGAGAAGAATTGCGCTGGCCAAAGAGGCTTTCACAAGGAGGAGGGAGTTTATGACGGGGACGTTGAGTAAGGATGTTAAGAAAAGACTCGTAAAAACTTTAATTTGGAGCGTAGCTATATACGGCGCGGAAACGTGGTCATTGAAGCAGGAGGATAGACGTAGACTGGAGGCTTTTGAAATGTGGGTTTGGAGAAGAATGGAGAAAGTGAAATGGACAGAGAAGAAAACAAATGAGGAAATACTTGGTATGGTGGGCGAAGAGAGGGGTTTGCTGGGAGAAATCCTATGGAGGCAGGAAAGGTGGATGAAGGGGGTGTTGACCGGGAGTGGGATGTTGAAGACTGTGATAGAGGGTAGAATGTCGGGCAAAAGAGGACAGGGAAGGAACAGGATAGGGATGTTGGACGGGAAGAAGGGAGGAAGAAAATACTCAGAGCTGAAGAGGGACCTGATGCAGAGTAGGATGTTGTGTTATGCTAGGGGCCACAAATTATTTAATTAATCCATCCAAAAACCTACCTTAACCGCTAGGTTACCTAATAATAATACACACATATATATTTAGTAAATAGACTCGCTAGATGAATCGGTTAAAATGCTGGTCGTTTCGGAGACGGTAGGCGACCACTTTGTCAGCAGTTCGTCTTTTGCTGACGAAGGAGTTGCCTTCTGGCCCCGAAACGCCCTCATACTAAATATTTAGGTGAATTTTAAGTGCTTCCTTATATTGTAATATAACTAATAATATACTCATATACTATATAGCCAATTTCATTTTAATATTTTTTCTCATCGTATCGCGCAATTCTCGTTTCCTTTCCTTCACGTATTTAAGATACCACTTGTTGCCCGGTCGCCTTGCCGCTAGGTTTCGCGCCTGCTGTTTATCTGCGACCATCTCGTGCGCGTCCGGCGCCGTTGCTAACTTAGGGGGTGGCGAGGCGAAGGGACAGCGAGTGGCGGCTGTAACGCAGCGGAGGCTCGGCATGCCTCTAATCCTTTGGAGATCGCAGGCCTACGGGGTTGGGGAGGGTTGTAGGGTGAGTAAGCGAGATCCTTGGGCTCCTTGTGTTTGGATCGAAATGCGCTCGGCGGAGAGAGTGTGGATGAGCGAGATAAGGGACGGGAATTGCGGCGATGGAAGGTCGAAGGGAGGGAGTGTTAGGGTGGAGGTAAGATAAAGGGGAATGGGAGGTGTGAGTGGGAGGAGAAGAAAAACTAGAGTTGGTCGAAAGGGCATAATGCTCACATATACTGTCTCTTCTCTATAACTGTTAGTTCAGTTGTCGTCGGCGTACCCTGGGTACAGTCCAGAATTCGCGCTGAAGCAGAGTGCGGTCTTAACATTAACAGACATGCTTCTAAAAATTGTTGGAGGAGATAGACCATGTCCAGTTGACGATAAAGATATTTCATGATCTACGATCCGGTATCAAATTCTTATGCCGGCAATTAAGAGTAATCCTGAATTGACCAGTATTTTATGTTGCTAATGCTTAAACTCTCCATGGTAATAAATCCCTTAAAACCCTCACTCACTCACGCTTCACGTTTCGTAAGAGTTATTTTAGGTTAAAAAGCCGCCAATGGCTTACGGCTATCTTTAGCCTTTTAAATTTGCATCTAACTCTTAGAAACTGTTCCAGGTTGTACGGGCTTAGGCCTATTATCTGTATGTGAAGTGTATTTGTTTTAATTGCGAGATATTTAAGGGATAGAGTTTAAATTGAGAGAAAGCCTCAGTTAAATACTTAATTTTTTGATCTGTCAGCAGTTTTTCCGTAAATCGTATGACCTTTTAGCTTAATGTATTAGATGACGAATGGTGTAAATCTAATGGGATTTGAAATTTGGAAATTTGGATAATTGCTCTTTTTCTTTATGTATTCGGTGGTGAGGGAATTGAAAGGTAGACTTAATGATAAATCCAGAGAGCGCGTATAATATATAAAATATTTTCATATTCGATGAGAAAGATAGTATGGATTAGACAAAGTTCAAGAGTACTTGACTTATCGTCAAATATGTCATGTATTTTCTTCCACATTTATTTCATATTAGCCCGTTTTCTTACGTTTTTATTCTTCTTCCTTGTTTATAATTGCACACCTGCACAAAAGTCCTCCTGCTTTCTATTTATTTGAGATTGTTTATTTTCTCCTCACAGGGAATGTGGGGATGCATTAAAGATAGAGGTACATTCGAGTAATAAATATTGTCTGGAGGATTTAACCTTGTGTTGAAATCTTTGTAAATATGATTGCTCTACAATGGTATCTATGATGTTTATATTTGCATAATATATTGCTAAACATTATGTTATCGTATTTGCTTAGTGATCAATGTATATATGGTATAAGTTAACTGATTTCACTCTAGTGCAGCGTAAGAGAAATCTGGTACAATTTGACTCCACTTCAATTCATCCTGCAGATGAAAGAAAAGGTGTCATATAGGGCTGAGGTAATTATCACATTTTCGTTTCCCTATCCGTTTCCTGAATATCTATTCATGAAAATTAGTAAATTTATGATGAAATTTATTTTTCATACTTTCCGATATCCACATTAATATTGAAAAGCTGAACTTCATATGTATCTTAATAACTGATTGGTATTTGTAACACATATAATGGGATGGACATGATTAGCGTGATAAGTATTTGTGGGTGTTTTTTCGACTTCATATAAAAACAAGGGAAGGCCCGTAATCATTCTTGAAATGCTTTTGTTGTCTCGTACTTTTCCAATATTTTTACTCTGATTTTTTTGATTTACACATCTGAGTCCATTTTTAATTAATTATTTTTATTTAGCTTGATTTTAAAATCCGTTGGTCCAATTTATTATTTTTATTTCTCATTTTAACTTTTTGTGTTAGGCGCTTGAGTTCGAGGCGTTTTCTACCTACCGCCTTGAAACGATGGGAAATCAGTGAAGTGTCAAAGGGTTGGTGACGTATCCGACTCAAATATACTTGTTCGTAAAATTCCCTTCAACACATTTAAAAATGACAAACAGTAGGGTGTCTTTTAGCAAAATATTCTGATGGCAGCACTCGCTGCGGATCCGAGGCATCTGGGTTAAATCCATTTCGATACAATTAACAACTTCCGCACCTATCATGTTCGTTCTGTTTTATCCTCGTTTGAATAAGATATTCTCTTTCGCCTTCTCTTCCCGCTCAAATGCTTTTTGCGTATTATTAAAGTAAGGAGAGTACCTATGAAATGCAAATGATTGGTTTTATTTCGTAGTACCTCCGAAAATAAACACAAATAAAAAGTTGAGAAGGCGTCGGAAATTCTGGTCGCTTCCCAGTTGTTTTGATTAGCTCTCTATCCATTGTGAATTTCGAACACTGTGAACAGCTTCTATATTCGGTCTTAAGGCCTTCCCCGTAGGGCTAATTTGGCGTGAGGTACGTATTAACAAGAATGAAAACAAAGCACGGACATAATGCTGTTCTCTCTTATTTGACAACCCTTTATTGCGGGAACTGACTGGACTAGAGTTTGCTTTTTTACCGCCTCTCTTTACTGAAAAACCTAACGTTCCACTGCTTCCTTACCTGTTCCTTTTATTGTGTGTTCACCAATTGGATTTTTTTCAATTCTTTGATATTTTCCCGTCTAGAAATTTGTTAAGTAGCTATGAATTCGAAGCACTTTCTCTATTTGAAATTAAAAAGATTTTAAGTCAATATTTCCACTCATTTCTTTTTTTTGAATTTCTGATCCTAATTATATTAAAAAATTACACAGTATCAACGATTCGATATTAGTGTTTCTAAATATGCGATCAGTTCAATCTATATTTTTCGTCCCGACATGGATTTGTTACATTTTACGCCAATTGTATTTAACTTACCCCCAAGAAGGTTAAGTCCCACAGGTACAAGTTTATTATAATATTCGTCACAATAAAGAAAAAACGGCGGATTTTAAAGTGCCTATATGTTGTTTTTCCCGAGATATCTGATGTTTCCTCTTATTTTTAATTTCAATTAAAATTTTTATGAAAAAGATACTCGCAAACCAAGTGTTGCATGTGAATCATTTTTAAATGACCATTGAGTTCTACCTGAATGCCAAAATCCTCTTCTTTTGGCATAAAATCCTGTGTTACATCCTAAAAAAATGCCTATTCAATTTGGATACTACTGATTCTTAAGGGCATACTTGGCTTGGTTATAATTGTTGGGTAGTTTACCGATTAAGGCAATGTTTGGATGGACTAAGACTGGAAACCGACACATTTATTACACTCTCCTCAGGAAACACAAGCTGACATCCGCCACTACAATAAGTCGTTCTTCTACTCCGCATACTTCCTTCATTTTGTCCAAAATGCCGATCCTTTTCCTCGTCATACTTCCGTTCTCCCCTCTATCACACACCTCAACATCCCATCGCCCGTAGTAGGTACAAAAATTTCCCCCTGTGAGTTTTTGACGCAAGTCGAGAATTGCGGGGATCGGGATTGGTGCGGTGGCTATCATACTGGCTTCCCACTCAGAGGGCTCGGGTTTAAATCCCGGTGGTGTTGAATATTTTTCAAAGGCAGCTCGATCCCTACTTGAGGTACTTTGTGGAGGGCACTTTGAGTGAGTACGCCGTCCGTCGGATGGGACGTTAAGCTGCGGACCCCTTGGCGCCTTTCGCAAAGAGTAGGCTAATGCCGACGCCGGGTTTCTCTCCACCCTTCATCCTCTCCTGTCCTTCCCCTATGGCGCAAATGACCTCAGCAGTCGGTCGCATCCCCTAAATACTACTACTACTGAATCACTGATTATTGTGTTACGTATTGGGTGAATACTTTTATCCAGCCAATTTATTGACTCAAAGTCAAACTCAACTCTCATGATCTCAATTTTCATTTATAAATTTGCAAAATAAAATCATTGTATATACTTCTCCTTCCCCTATGGCGCAAAAGACCTCAGCAGGTCTCCCCTAAATACTACTACTACTCGAGAATTGCTTAAAAAAAACAGTAATCATTATATGAAAAAGTAACATGCATCACATTTATATAGTCCTGAGCTCACTTCTTATCATGATGCATCATAGATGGCCATTCAATATTGCACCCACTCCGAGTGCAAGTAAGCACTGGTGTCTGGGATTCCGACGGCTTTAGATGATGCCATGGAAATATTTTTCGCTATGCCTTTTGCCAAAAGTCCATTCGCTTTCTCCTTTTGCTCAAGATTACGTGCGCGACGCGGAGAGTTAGTTGAGGGGAAATCCGCGCTGGAGGTGCGAAGGGGGGGGATCGTTGCGGAGGAGGAAGCGGGAAAGAGCGGAGGGCGGGCTTCCAGATGGGAGGAGGGGGCGTTAGTTAAGAAACCGCTGGCGTGGTTTTCCGCAGATATGTCAGATCCCGAGAAAAGGGGATGGGTCGGCAATGAGGTTGGACTGCTCTTAAAGGGATTTCGTTCCGCCGTCCGCCCCCTTTTCATGAATACCTAATTTGTGCGGAATAAACACGCGATCGCGTTCGGATTTTCCGTCGTCGCTTTCGGGAATGCTTTCCCTCGTCGTTTCTGTTTTCGCAGCTACTCTCTCTTTCTCTCTCTCTCTGAATCCCCCCCTCCTCTCTCAGCCTCCCCCTACCGATCTCCCTTTAGAGAGACTGATGCTCCCTTCTCTCTCTTCTTTTCTCCGCCCCTCCCTCTCATCCCCTTCCTGCCATCGTCTCATCTGTTCGTCGTGACGATCGCAGCCACCAACCCCGCTCGGCCCCTTCCTCTCCCCTTGTTCCCTCCCCACTCCCTCCCCCCGCCGCCTAAACAGTCGCCCTCGTCGTCACGGAAACAGGAGAGTGTGTTGGGGGGAAGGGGAAGTGGGGATTGGTTGCAATGCATTTCCAAATTCCGCTGATTCGAGTTTGAAGAGCGCCGCCGTAAATTACGTCTCGAGCACGTCCCTCTTTTGTTTTCGCCTCGCAGGAGATTAATCCGTCGCCCCGCGTTTGTATCACAAGCGGGGCCGGGGCTACGGGGATTGTTTTTGCGCGGTAAATTGAGCACAATACTTGGTTTATTGCTTCGCTTTTTGAGGTGGAGGGTGGCGGCTTTCCTTTCGTCCCCAGCGTTCCATTTAATCGCATTTGTTTAAAACGCGTCATTCTAGAAGTTAAATTAACCACTGTCACGCCTTTAGAGTTTCCTTGGGCATCTCCCTTCTCGGTGACTCTACCAGCTGCCAATAGTGAATGTGATAAATGGGGATATGTCTATTGAAATGTTTCAACATAAGAAGTAGCGCTGATCCTGCGTAAGAAATTATTCTCGTTTTGTGACGTGACGTTTTGTGACGGTTTAAAGATTTTATTTCCAAAGACATGATTTTTATTGCAATGTATTGTGGTAATATTTTGTCAATTTAATGCGGGAATAATTTAGTAAATATATTATAAAGTAGTGCAAGAACTTCCCGCGTTGAAACAGTTATATTTGTTGGGAACAGTAAGATATCCAGCTTTCTTTCCCTGGGCAGTTGCTGTTATCGACGCTTATATTTGAATTATATACACCGTTACTCGCGGTTAAATGTAAAAGTGAATTGATGTTTTTTGCATAGATTAATTAGATTATAGATTTACTAACGCTTATCATATTGAAATACGTGCGTTGATTTTAAAAGAAGATGATCCTGCAAGATAAGAGTTATTATTTTCTAGTCGGTTAATGTTAGGGTCGTACAGTTACCAGACATTGGGTCCCACATCGGTTTGTATTTTTGTGTGCCATTGTGGTATCAATATTATTAACGGAATGTAATGAATGAGTGAGTATTTTACCATTGGCCTTCACGAGTAGCTGTAACTGGGAAGGCTTGATTTAAAGCACGCGAGACTCATTCAAGTATACTAATTCAAGTAACGAAACTGCAGTACTCTTATATCCATTCAAGGTATGCGTACAACGGGTTTTATAGTTAATAACTGAAGGATCTGGCATTTTCCTGACTAAACATATTTCTGGACATCATTTCATCACCCAGTTCTATCATTATTGGTTTCACCAGTGAGAATAATCTACTATAGTAACTATATAAACCGTCGTGCTGATTAATCTCACAGTAGAATGGCAACGGAATGAATTCTAGCTTCATTTGGTGAGGGAAAAAGAGACATTCCATGCAAAATTGTTATAGGAATGTTTTTATCATAGAAATAACCTTAGGATATAATCTCGCTACCATCGCGGACATTGACTTCAATCGCCATAAATTTGAGGAAATAATATCTCCACGAAACCGCAGATGATGACGATTGTAGGAGAACGTGTTTAATGTACGCTTGAGCATCACAAGCAGTATCTTAGCAACACAGACCTATGCCAATGCATATGTCTTCGGGGCCGGGGAGAGTATTCGTGTATGTGGGCTAGACGGATTCGAAGTAATTCTTCAGCTCCAAAGAAATTTTCATTCTTCCTTCAGGTTAGCAATAAAATTTTCCAAAAAATCGGAATATTTTATAAAAGTACGGGTTTACTCCTTGCTCCGAGAGAATTACAGGCCATAGAGGCTGCTCGTTTACACGGCCATTTGCAACATAGAGCCAACTCGATGACATAGGAAAACTCGCTTCAACCCCAGAAATTTATTCCGAGTGTCATTTACAGGGTCAGAAAATGAACTGCATAAGGTCCGGCATCTTTCATTGAAATATTTGCCTAGTATTCAAATAAGTAACTTAAATAATTTAATTTAATAAGTGTTTAATTAATTTAATTTAACAAATATTTTTTGATGCAAATTTATAATTATCTTGTAAGGAATAATTAAAAATGGGTATTTAGAGCACACCCTGTAACCGTGACAAGGGTTAGCGTAAGATATTTAATTGAAAAGCAATATATTATTGAAGTCATAATGTCTAACCAAGTGCAATTGAAATCATCATTTTTCTCAAAAAGGAAGCACAATTGGGCAGCCCCGTAGCGTAGGCTCTAACTGTGGTCCCAGGTCCACTTTTGAAAGTCGCGGAGTCAGTGTGGCATTTCACTCATAACCGTGGCGAGAAACATGGTCTCGGAGGGGAAATGTCCACAAAATGGGTTAAAAGCCGTCGGAAACCCAGAAAAAAAGAAGAAATGACGCGTCGCAAATGACGCGCGGTGGGTGAGATCGAAACGAGAAGGGGAGAGAGAGGGTGGGAGAGGCTTTGGGGGGAGGGGACAGAAACAAGATATCGTATCATATAAGAGTTCGGGGAGGAGGGTTGCGTGACGTGCGGATGTTAAACGGTTTAAATGGGAAGCGCAGTTTTGGGGATGGCATCCGGGGGAGTTGAACATCGGGGCACGAGCAATTAGCGCCCCCATCGTTTCCAACTTAAGAGTTCAAACACGCATTGTCGGCATCTCGCCCGGATCAGATGCTGTGCATGCGCGAGCATACCCTTACACACACACACACACCCTCCCACAAACGCATGAAGTCTCGTGAAACGATCCCCTCCCCACTTCGCCCCTCTTTACCCCCCCCCACCCCCACTCCAACCACACACGGACGTCCTGTAACCATTTCATCTTCGTCTCCTTTCCACCTTCCTCACCATTCCTACTATTCCCATCTTGACTCTAGTCCGCTTCCTTCTGCTTTACTCAAGATTTCTTCCTCTTTCCAATCCACAAAAAAACCAGCCCTCCTCAATCTATTTGTTAGATTCTACAGAGTCTGTAACTGTAAGCCACCAGGTTATTGGGAGGGGATGATGCACACATGCTATACTCCATTTGCATTAAATGCCACTAAATAGTTAGGAATTATCGAAGTTAATATTGTGTAGTATTTAAATAAGTATGCCTATTAGGAGCTTTGAATTCAATATACTATATTATGGAAAAATGTGACCAATTGATGTCAGGCTACATATACTGGTGGTTATATTTTAGCATATCAAATGGAAAAACGGCTGAAAACCAGGCTAGTTAGTCTTACTTATTCTTTCATGCACGACGTTGGTGATTTCTATTCTATTATATATCTCATGCAGAAACCAATATTGTAAAGCAGTCCGTAGTAGTTGTCTTGTACCTTTACGCAAGCAAATGATTTTTCTCATGATGAAAACCAAGTGGTATGCATAGGTGATCCCGTAATGTATTCCTAATATGTAATCTTTCAGGCGTGTTCTTAGAAATGTATTCCTTAACTTTCAGTAGGTGAATGATGCACATATATATTTTTCTGGCAGTTTATATTTAGTAAATGTAACGTTAACATTTCAGACATAGTTTTAAAATCTGTGCCGTGTAAACATGCAGTGTGCATAGTCTAAGTGAGCTGAAAGATGGCATTCCTTCCCTTTACATTTACTTCAAGTTTCTTCTGTGTCCTTCTGATAAGTCATGATTGTCTGCTGCTTTGTCCGCACAAACGCTTCAAGAGAGTTAATGAGGGAGCGTAACATGTATTTAATACAGAATTGATTGATATTTTGTTGGGGAATGTTTCAGGCAAAATTATTTTCTTTCTTCCGTTTCGGAATTCTTTTATCTTTTAATACGTCGTGTTCAAGTTATTATTGATGATGCTGCATGCCGAGGAGCGTTTATTAGTTGCACCTCATATTAAGTATGCTAATGGTGCTTCTACTGTATAGCACTACCTAGTAAGTACTTCTCTCACGAGAACTTGTCACAAAGCAAGTTCTTAATAGTGCTACTGAGCAGCGAGGCTCGGTCGTTTACGGCTTTAAACGGTTTGAAATTCATCCCCTATTTTACAGCAACGCACCTTAATTATTAATACATTTCAAGAAACCATGCACTCATTTGCAAGAGATAATGCTCTGGGAAGGATTCGAACCGAAGAACGTTCAACTAAAGGGGTGAGTGCATTTCCTCCAGGACCAAAAGATTCTCTCTCAATGACGAAAGAAATCTCGGGTGATTTAATTAATGAATTACAATGTGCATCTAATTAATATATTGCATTCTTTTTCCCGTCCGCTTAGTTGTTTTTAAGTTAATTTTACCGTTTATATTCTCTATTGAGTTTCACCCTATCACGAACCCACAAGAATCTGCTTTCCTCAGATATGCTTGGCATGCAGAAACCAGAATTCTCATTGAAGTATTTCAATCTAAAAGGCATTATCGGACCTGTGAAGTGAGTATTGCGCGAATTTTAACGATATTTTCGGAATTAGAGAAGTTTTTTTGTTGATCCATATGATTTTCATGATATCACGTGACACTTAAAAATTGAAAATCATTTATTATTATATATTTTGGGCAGTGCTGGCCTGGTGTGCAATCACATCCGTCACTGGTCTGTCTTCTTACAATTGCATGCCTTTAACAGCGTGTTGATTTTAATTAATTGTTTTTTATGTTTAGCTCTTTTTTTCTGAATCTGATTCTGCTACTTGCTTTGATCGCCAGTTTCAAAACAGTTTTGACCAATAGCCTTCTCATTGTTATATACGGGTATTTCAGCTATTTTATGTTGCTTACTCGAGTCATTATGTTATGTGTTAATTCGTGAAATTCAAATTTCGGCAACACATGCTTGTGAATTTTCCTGGAGAAATATTCAGATTAACGGAAATAATATCCTTTATAACACCAACTCATTTTATCTTTTTCGCCGTTTTTTATGGTGAAATTTATTTTTGTTGTTTTCCATATTTGTTCTTCGGATTTACGTCAATGTCATTATCCATTCTTCTACGCCTTCTCCTTACCACATCTTATTCATCCCTCTCCTCTTCAGGCCTTTCTCCTTGGTTTTAATCCTTGAATAAATGCGTGCGTGAGTATTTATTCCCCCTCAATAAATGGGAAAAATTCAATTATCGATAGAAAGATGACTCGTGAATTTTACCCATCATAACTCGGAATTTTACCTATTACGCCTTTAAAGTTTCTATTGAACTCCCAATTCCGTTAGGCCTGTGCATTGAGATAAGGACGTTTACTAGGGCAAAATATATAGTGTCTTCATAATATTGGTGATAAAATATGAGAATATAGGGACGGGAAAATTTATTCTGAAGGCTGCTGGGATAGTAGGTGGGGATTTCGCAAAGGAAAAACGGTAGAATCAAACCATTGAATGTGGGAGCTTAACATGAAACCGTGCTCGGATCTGAAGGTGGTGATATATATGTATAATTAATCCCCATGATATTTTCGCAGACACGCCTACGCGTCAAAACTGTTGGACAAAGATTTAGAAATAGTTTCATCAGTCCACATAGTTTCCGGAAGCGGAAGAAGCCCCAAAGCCCGGATCCAAATTTAACGGCTACGACCTTTGGATAAAAATTCATGAGGATTAGAGTAGGGAAGAGAGCGGACAAGTGGGCACTAAAAGCTTTTGCGGAGTAAAAAGGAATGACTTGATAAAGTTATCAACGAGAAAGGGAATAGATGGGAATTGTCGAAAAGACTAAAAAAAATATGGATTAAAGGAACGGTAGACGGAAGTGTATTCCTTATACTCGTACACCTGATTTTTACCTACTTGATATCCCGATTCAAGGGTACTTTTGATTAGTTTAAAAAAAGATGGTATTTCACTTAAACTCATCGATGCTGTCAGGTGGTCTTTATTCTCGTTGAGGAAAGTTAAGTACCGGCTGCTGACTCTTCCTTTTGCCTGGTTGTACCCTAATTATGAACAGCTTTGCAAAAGATGTTTTAGCTTGCGATAAGGTTTCTAAGTTCCGAACAATTAGGCAGCCGCGAAAAAAGTCGAGGTGACTGCTGTCTACATGAATGGGAGCCGCCCGCAACTTGTGCCAACTGTGCCGTACAGTGGTCTACCGTAATAACTCCCTAAACAGTTCAGGACACTATGGAGGGAGGTATAAATTTGGGGAAAGGTTAATGTTACGTGCTCCGCACAGTTCCATTATGTTAAAAAAAATTACTGTTCACTATTTCTAAAGATACAACCCAGTCTGGGCATAGTCTTATCTGTTAAAAAAAAACAGCCGTTGTAGTTTTACTATATCAATTAGACTCGATCCTCTAGTAGCGCTAAGTATTAAGCACTAGCCGCGATTACGTTTCGAGTCCGTTTTGAAGTTTCTTTGAGCATTCGCATACAAATGACCGTGTGAGGGGTGTGTATCATCTTAGAGAATTTTAATTTTGCTCCCTAATGTCAACTACGACCCAGCACAGATAAACATGGTATGATCACTACCCTACATTTCTATGCTTAAGACTATCTCAGCATAGTACTTATTGTCGTAAGTGACATTTTATATCCTCTCGTCATGACTAATGCACCTAAGACCACTCCCGAATGTTTACTGTGTCACTATGGGCATGGATTTCCAATTTGTAAGAGCCTTTTCTCATTTTAATAGATGACTGCAGTATTAGGTGCACATCCTCTTTATCCCTAACTCATTTTCTATTTTTTACCCACCGGAAAGGAACTATTGTAATTTATTGCAAATGCATTGGTTAACTAGTTGGTGTCTCAAGGGTATATGGGGCCTGGAGCACACTGTTTGGGGATGCTAGCAACAAGACATGCCTTTAAACAGGTCAAAACGTTCTGTTTCTAATGCAAGATTTTTATCTACATGGAATTATGTCTTATTACGGTTTCTCAAGCGTTAGGTGACCTTTATAGCGCAAAGTGACCATGGCCGTCGTCTCACTTATTCCCAAGCCCGTATTTGGCACTTGTGTGTACCTGTGCTACCTTGCGAACAAAATTTTCTTTTTCCTTAAATAAAAATTGTTTTCACATGCTTATGGGTATCTTGCCTACTTTCATTTTGGCGCCTTAGTTCCTTTAAAATATTCCACTCATAACTAACTGATTTTAATATAGCCCTCACAGATATTGTGTGAAACTCGGTGAAAGGGTAGATGGAGGTAATTGGATATATTGTATACCTGAAGGGATTCCAACTTGAAGTCACGTTGATGGATTTCTTTTTAAATATATTCTATTATCCCCCGGATACTACCAGAAGTCAAGGCTACGGCATTTGGTCCGATGACGTTTTTCCTCTTCATTCTATGTCCATCCCCATGTTACGGTGAAACCTTCCAGCCAAAAATTCTATCTTCAAAACTAAATGTTTGTTCATTAATTCCCGTTTATTCTTCTTCTTTATATGCCTTCTATTTTATTTTGAAGTATTTGGGAGACCTAATTATATCGCATTTCCTATATTCGTTCGTAAAATCATTATCAAATGAATCAGAAATTTTTTTGTAATTAACTCAATAGTTAGTGATAGTATAAATTTCTCAAGGCTCTAATAAAAGGTTGAAGTAAGGAACTCGAAGTCAGGAAGACTGCTTTTACCAGGTAATTTTGTGTAGGATATTTTTATCTGCGTAGTGTTTGTCCTGAGGAAAAACATTAAGGGCGTTCGATACTTACTGTGTTTATTTCCAGCACTGTGATTCTGCTGTCGTTCAGTGATTTTTTGATGCAGCACACGTTATGACTGATGGGCACATATGGCAGAAAATATAACAGTTTTTCGGTATAGTCGCATTTCCCTGATATCTTTAACAATGGAGCACGTTGTTAAAATATCCAAATGATGCTTCAAAACATTGCTCAAAACCACGCGATCCCCCCAGTGTTTCCCTACCGTTTGATACATTTCATGTTTTCTGTCTCATTCCATCCCCATTTTACTCGTCACACTAATGTGCCATCGTGAAAAAAAGCCATCATCCTCTTTAGTCATCCGCTACAGCCCGCGGATTATTTAGTAAAGAATTCTCTGCTTAGGTTGGGTATGGTAATACGGTACCATCATGAAGGGAGAGGCTATGAGGGAATATTCGTCATTCATGGAGCTGGCCGGGGCCATCAGACGAGTTTGTTTCTCCACGCCTCCTGCCAAAACAAACCTTCCGGCGTGGATGGAGGAGGTGGGACAGAGGATGGGGTAAGGTGGTCCTAAGCCCAGGCAGATAGGAAGGAAGGCGTGGGGCGGGAGGAGCACGTGGTTTCGCGAGATGCAGCGCCTCGCCCGAGCGACATTCCCGATCTCGTTCGCCCCTCCACTCCCTTGATTGCCTCCACAGAGCTCTTTTTGGCGAAAGAACCGATGCAGTCGCAGGAAGCCGGGGAGATAAATGGGGCAACACAAAAGAGGGGAGAGGCTGCGAATGGCTCGCGGAGAAGTTTTTTTTAGGGAAGGGATGATGTTGGCGACGGGAAAGACGGATCAAGGAGAAGAAAGGACTTGTAGCTTTTTCATTATTTTTGCCTCTCCCCCAAACTCTCGGGCTTGTTAAAGTCTGGGTTTGTTTCGGAAAAGGAGCGGGAGGAAGCGAGGGTAGGAAGAAGGGAAAATCAGGGTGGATTTCGCGGAGAGCGGGGGAGAGGATTTTGGAGCTTCGTGCGGGGAGGGGGATCAGAGATCGAAGGGGGTGAAAGAGGAACCCTTGCCAGTGTGCGAATGTGGGTTGCGAGGCAGGGAGAGTTCCATGGGGAGGGAGGGAGGTAGGGATGGGTGGATGGATGGTGGCGGGGTGGCGTGTAGGTCGTGTCTGAGGGGTTGAGCTCCGCTTTTGCGCTCGCTTGCGCGTGTGTGTGTGTGTGCCTCGGCTGCGAGTGGTGCGATAGATACGCGAGCTTTCCCACCCGTTTCCCCCGGCGTGAGGATCCTGGGCCGCCGATACCCGCAATCACCATCCTCCTCCTCGCTTCCGTCTCAGGCATTCTTTTTCCCCTCCCCTTCCCGTCCCCCTTACGGCACTCTCCGGCTCCCCCTGAAATTGGCCTCAGGCCCCATCCACCAGCCCCCTGCCAAAATATTCTTACTCGTTTCCCCCAATTTCTATTCCGCTCCCCTTCTTGTTGCTCGTTCTTCACTTCATTTCGGTTTTTTTAGAAGACATTAAAGTACCGATCCATAAATTAGAACAATGTATTACGAGTAATCAATAAATGCATCCCAATTTTTTGCAATGGATCAAATTAAATTTTAACCAATTTTTTTTGTGGAAATTTTCCCAAGTGCTTCCAGGTAAATTATTATTATATCAGGACATGTGTGGTGACATTTCTTCGAGTTCAGGAGCTATGGCGGCATTCTACAGATCAGTTCATTTTCTTGTGGACCTGGACTTCATTTAATTTGCATTGAATATTTTCATATCACGGCCAATTTGTTTTAGAGAAGCATCATAATATTACCGCCATCATTTTCTGGAAAAATCTCCCTTTAGAAAATTCCTTTACGTCATTCCTCCTCCCCTTTTCCTATATAATTATTTTAATACAATCGTAAACAATCAACTTATTTTCCATTATTACTATTTATTTTGTCGTTGTTGTCGTTTGGAAGTTGTCGTTGAGAAACTGCATCGGAAATTAAGCGGAGGAGCTCTATGGAGAGATTATCAACGTGTTAATTACGATACGTGTGTATTAAGCAATGAATGGGGGAGGAGCTTTTAAAGGAGGTTTTAAAGATAATGGAGTGACTGAATCCATGTGTGGACGATCACCTTTCTTTGAATGTACATGTATGCTGGGCTCAGTAAATGGAATAGTCACACTGGCCATAATATTTACATCATTTGAATTTGTCATTTTAAGACCTTTTTTTACAAAATTAAAAAAATTAATGGAAAATGTTTTGAAAAAAATTGAAATGTCTATATTGAAACGCACCACCATTTTGTGTGACAAGTAGTCCTTTATCGCTAACATATAGGGGTATGTAAGATATCTTTAGTTTTGACCCAGACAGAGATAATCCTTGCCTAATATATCTGCGGTCAGTACTAGTTTGCAGTTTTTGCCCTACTTTTCTCATACGTGACCGCAGCTGCAAGAGCAATCGTTTTTAATACTTATTTTCAAGTTTTTGCTCATCTCCTTCGTTGCTGCCCTCCCCACCTGGTTGATTCAAGCGATGCACCGTCCGCATAGGTCACCCACTCCCGACTCCTGTCAGCCTACCCCTCCCATCCCCCAGCCCACCTTCCCTCCCATACCACCTTCCCCCTCGTTTATTTTTCCCCCTCCCCTCTCATTCCCGCGAACTATCCCCCCCCGACCCGTTCCTCCTCTTACCCCCACGTTCCCCTCACCGAAGATTTATCGCCCCCTTCCCTTATTATTCCGTTCTCGGTCACGTGAGGGTTTTGAGATGTGAGAATGGCATGCTTTGCGCCCGACGTGGGGACCTGCTGGCGATGGCCGTGATTTAAAACACGTCGGCGCCACGCATGCATCTGGCGGGAATCGAACGGCGGACATCATCTTTTGACCGAACATCCGGGACTACACGGCAAGAATGCTCGACTAAGAGCCGTAATGTACATTCACGCACTCGTAGGCAAACGTGTATGCGCTTTAGACCGCAAAAAATCTATTGCTGACTCAAATTTTCGAGCGCGCCAAAGTGCCATTCATTCAAGACAGATGCTGGTGATATTCGATTTTCGCGTTGGCGGAGACTTGAGAAGGCGCGCGCATGAAGACAGGGGAAAATTATTGAAATATAGATCTCAAAAGCAGTTCATATGATGCACAGGAGAATTTTAAACTTTCAAATGATTATCTGATTATACGTATCTATTTGGTTTACGTAGAGCGGAAATTTATCTTAGAAAAATATGTAAAACAGTGATGTGGGAATTTTATTCTGTTTAAAACGAAGAATTATAATTTATAATTGATCATCTCTTACGGTAATCAACGAAGAGGTCTCCAGAAGAATAGAAATAGATGAATACTTTCACCGACACAACTCTTTTTCGACCGCTTAGGTTCACCGAATGTTTCCTTTACGTACGTAAAAGTGTTATATTTTGTTCGCCATATTGGTATAGTTGGATAGGGTACAAAAAATAACCTCCCGCGGTAATTACTTCGCAGTGTATCCTCGTCAAAACATATTATGAATAAAATATTTGGTTGCTTCATATTTCAGCGTTTCAAACTTATTTATCATAAGCTTATTATTAGCCTCTAATACACTATTCAATGCAAATACTTGAACATGATCATTATTAAAATATCTAATCGTCTCTTTTCAGGTGAGTTTGGAGTCACCATCTTCAGGGTTTTCAGCAGTAATTTACTTTTTTAGGATCGGTTTCAAAGGTAAGAAATTAAAAATTATTTTATTCGTTCAACGCTAGGTGATATTTTATGAAAATAAGGCTACTTTATAATGAAAGGACTTAGTGACGTAAATGATTAACTGTATATCTCCCACGTTAAAATGACTGCTTGACTACTTTTCGATAGTGTTATTTGTGGGCAGTGGAAAATTTATCGCGCAACCTCTTCACCGTCATATTTAGTCTGAAATAGATTTTTACTCAGTTATGATCAATATTTCACTGGGTTTGAATTATTTAATCTCCATATATACTGACATCCATCTTTGTCAAATATACACTTCTATTATAGGATGATGTAAAACTATGCAGATCCTCATGGCTAAGTAGCGTTCAAATTACCAGTCATGCACTATTGAAAGGCGCATCTTTTCTACGATGCATGTGAGCAGGTGCAGATGTCTACCTGCTTTCTCATGACGAGTCGCAGATGGCTAATCGCTCTAGCTCATGATTTAGTGCTCGCATCCCTCACTTCGCCGTGGATGCCCTAAATTCTCTTTTCTTGATTCCCCTCTCCATTTATTCTGTTATTCATGGAGCCGAAGCGTCAAACTTCAAGTCGTTGATACAAAAGAAAATCACAAATTTTTCACTATTAAATTGAGCTCTGCCTACATCACATGATGTTTCTCCCTGTCATAACTGGAAGGAAATCGTATGCACTTAATCTTCCAAACATTTTACGTTTCAAATTTTTCTTTTTCATTGATATTTAAAAAGTATTTTTCTCAACGAAAGCCTTTTAAAAATGAACTTTCAAATGCATAATTTTCTCGCAACAAAGGTGACGCTTCACCATAAACTAACAATGATATGATGTTCGAAATTGGCAAGTGGTTGGCCAACGGTCTTTGGCGTACGGTATATTTTCGAAGTACCATGAAGAAATACACTTCTTCTCCCTCTATAATAAAGAGTTCACTTCGTGAGAGATATTTTCCACAGGAAAACGATCCTTAAATGAGTGATATGTGTGATCGCTTCTAACTGTTCTCATAGGAGGCTGCTTGTCTCATGGTCCTGTTCAAACTTTATCAGTCGTCATTTTTATGACGACATTACTTTGCAAAACTCCATTTCTCCCTTAACAGATAAAATCTAGGTTCCTTTTGTCCAGAATTTCACATGGCAGCAGCTGAAACCGTTTGCGCAGTGTTTAAAATTATGAATAATACTATCGAAGTCAGTAAAGTAGCAGCACGTTCATATTGCTACCCTGAAATTCCCAGTGATATAATAGGTAAAAAAAGTTTCCAACCGTAGTGGATGAAAACGGAGTTTATTAAAAAGTAAATGAATTATTTCCACTGATGTTATTTCCGGTACTTAACTTCGTTATGAGAAAAACAAATTTGCACTTTTCCACAGATTTATTGGTATCGTACAACGCGTTTCAGTTCATAGAACCAACCATCTTCAGCTACAAGACAAGATTCAACATGTGAATATATCATATTTATACCTGTTGAGGAAGGGGGGGAGGAAGGAAAAAAGTGAGGAGTAAGGTAGGCGGGAACAAAGAGGGGAAATATGGAAAACCCAAAGAAAACAGAGAAACAAAAGAAAAGGAGAGGTAAAAAGAGGGGGGGCGGAAGATAAGCACTTGTGGTCATTATTGAGAGGACGGTATCAGGTAGCTGGTATCATGGTGGTAGGGAGGAGAGAAGCCTACAGAAGGGTTAGGCTGGAATGGGTCATGGAAGGGATACAGGCAGGTTGAAGGATGAGGGAACTTTTTCATGGAACAAATGGTCTACTGGTTCCTGATTTTTGTCAGCTCTGTTAAAATACCGATACGGGCTTGTAAATGGCACATACTGAATGGTAATTAGCTTATTTAACTTTCTGAATGTTTTAAAAACATTTTTTTGGAATTAATTATGAATTTAATTTCCAAGTTCAAAAGGCCCCCGTGGTGCTTGAAAACTACAGCCTGCATTTTCTCAGCCCTTGATGGTTATTGGCCCTAAAAATCCCTAGAAACTTGCAGATCCCTACGCAAGAAGAGCACGTAAGAAAAACCATTTCAGAGAGTTCATTGGCCAACCACCTCGGTAACTTTTATGCCCAAAGATCTAATTATCTGCTTCCTAATTGAACAACTCAGTTTTATCCGATATCTCTTCATTTTAGTAGATTTTTGGTCCATATATGGCAGAACACCTAATAATAATGACCTAATGGGTTGAAAACCGCCTCTCTCACCAACAAAAGTACCTTTATTCCCATTTTAAAATGCTCCTACTGTAATAGCTTGCATTTCCAATGAAACATCCTAAAATTAGACTACCTATATCTTGAGGAAATGTACGCCCACTTTACTGCTGACAACATTGTAGTAGATAGTCTCTCTGAAGACATATCTAATTTGACTTGTCCCATCTAATTGTTTGACCCCCTTTCTGGGGAATCCACAACTCAAGTAATAAAATTCAGTCTGAGTTCCTAACCTTTCACCTTGTCCAAACCCTTCATTTTGCCTCGGGTTCAGTTCCAATTTTTGTTTTTGTCCGATTGGCAGGCAGGCCTTGCAAACCTAGCGCCGTATGTTAATTTCCATGTTCAAAGGATAGGTGCATATGCACCTTGGTATTAGTGTAATACGTTTTATAGAAAATTATGTATATAATACATATACAGTGTACAATTTCTCTCGAAAATTATTTGATAATCACGGAACAGATAGAACGAATTGCACTAGTACCAATCGCGATTGCAAAAATAAATCATTAGAAGTTTATTGTAATTACTGTTTCTTACAAGAGAGCATCTAAGATGTTTTCGGGCCTACCTAAAATACTCAATTAATGATAACCTTTCTGAATAGAATTGGGCATTGAAATTAGAATTTTCTCCCTAAAGAGTTAACTTTAACTTCCGGTCTCGTTGGCGGCGGGGTGTCGTCCTCGCCTGCCAACCCACGGCAAGGCTTGGGTGTTTGTAATTGTTTATGTTTTGTTATATCACTGTCAAAAAGTCCGATTTAAAGGTGAAAGGGCTGTTTTATGATTAATGTGAAAGAAATAAACTTTAATCGATCAATTTTAACTTTCATGGATTCCTACATTTCAATCATCATTAAAAATAGAATATTCCGCGTACATGGTTTGTATGGATTGATCTTATGACTCTGAGAGAAAATCTCGTACACTTAAGAGTTTCCTCTCCTCAACATTCCGATGTGGGATTACATTTAGGATGGAGCATGGTTAAGCATAGCACTCGGGAAATAATTCCGGACAAATCAAAACTCTTCCGTGTGAAACGAGAACATTGTTCAGCCTCCGATTTAAAACAGGTCTGTCGGAAGAATCGTGGAAGAGCGAAATGGGGTTTGGGAGAGCCGTGTACCTGGTGAAAGAGAGAGATGTTTTAAGAGTGGAAGGCGTTCTCTCAGGCGCCACCCCATCACCCCCTCCTTCCCGCGGGCGGCATTTTTTCGTTTTTCTTTTAAGGGGTCACGGAGAGGGATCGGGTGCAAGGAAGCGATGGGATGGAGAGATTTTAGCGAAGTAGTGGGAAGCAACGATGGAGAGAGATAGAGAGGAGGTGGTGGGAGAGAAGAGGATGGGTCCGATCCAAGGAAGCGGGCAAAGGGGTAAGCATAGGCCGCAGATTGTGTGTGGAAAATGGAAGGGGATGATAGAGCGAAGAAGGAGAGATGAGGAAGGGGTTAGGGGAAGGGGTGTGTGTGTGTGGGGGGGGGAGTGGCGGGTGTTCGGCGGTGACCCTATAAAGCTGTCAGGTCCATGCGCTCGGTCACACGTGTCTAACCCAGCAGCGGCGGCGGAGGCAGGGAAGCAGAGGCAGGCGGTGGCGGCGTCTAGAGGGAGCGGGGCGATGGAGGGAGGGCGGGATGGAGATTGCGGGGGAGGGAGGGTGCGTGTGAGTGTGGATGGGTGGGAAGGGGGAAGGTGGCGGAGTGGAGGGGAGGATGATGGGTGGTGCCACGACGGTCTACGAGAAAGCGAGGAGAGAGAGGGATTGGAAGAGCTTCAAGAGAACTCAAAAGGTATGAAGGGGGTGATGGGGAGAGAGAGAGAGAGAGAAAAAGATGATGGGTGGTGGGTGTGAGGATTGGGGGAAAGACTTGTGGAAGGAGCGGAACGGAAATAAAAAAATTTTCTCCTCGAGATGCGAGTGAGAAGGAGGGAGCTGAAGAGAAGAGAAGGAAATGTCGTGATAGAGAGGGAGGGAGAGGTTGTTCCGTCATCTGATCAAGAAGTTGTCGTGGAAGTTGATTGATTTTTGAGAAAAAAGTATTCGCGAGAGGAGGGAGGGAGAGGGCGAAAAAGTGCTTTCTCTCAAACTTGTATCTTGTGAAGATGAAATATTTTATCTTTCCTTGGATGCCTAAATATTATCTTACTCCCTCAATTTTCTGCATGGAATCCGGGGTCAGATATTCCTATCGTGCGACGTAATTTTATTTTAAAGTTCGCATGAGCCAACCCCGCTTCGGAAGAGATGTGTATTTTTTGTTCAGAGCCAAAAGGAATCGTACCGTGCATGAATTGGTTCATTAGAGGTAACTCCGAACATCATGAGGGGCCGCGTGCCTGGGGAGTCGCAGCAATTCGCATGACCACACCGAAGGAGGATACCGGAGAAATTTCTACGTCCGTCAACATTCGGCTTCGGTCTATTATCTTGTGCTTTCCGGATGTCATCGTAGAAATTCTCAATCAATCATTTATCTTTCTCGAGTCCAAGAATGTAATAATTCTAATCACTGCTTACACATTAATTTATAAGTGAAGGGTTTATGTAAAAATCTCCGTCCTTCAGCACATTTCACGATCCAATAAATAAGCAGTAGTAACAGCTCTTGCAACAATTAGGAAATTGAGTTAGGCATGAAAATTTTCTTGGACGTGATTGGCACGTCAAAGCTTGAGTTTATTCTTTCCGCTCGTATTTATCTTGGTGCTGAAACAGCATTTTGATACTCAATTGATTTTGGGGATGGTCCATTTGTAAGGGGATAGTTTAGGGCTAAAATTCCGCTGTGGTCTTATATATACAGTCCCATTTAGTTCCTGTTGACGAGAGTATTTGTAAAAATCCAGGGAAATGGGTGGATTTGGGAAAGAGTTCCGGATAATTTTGATGCATACATGTAGTGTGGTCAACAACCCTTGGTATCCGTTGCAGTTTCAATGTAGTTGCAGCCGTTTTTATTTGCATACCGTCATCCACCTCGTTTCTCTCCGTCAAGGGCGAGAGATCTTAAGAAATTCTTGTGAGATTAGGAAAGCCTTTTGCGCCTTCCCTCTCCCCCCCCCGTCCCCCCAGCCTCCTTAACCTCTCCCGTCACAGCCAAAGTCGCTCTGTGCGAAGTCCCACTCCTCCCACCCTCTCCCTCTCACCGAGTGTGAGGCTGATGGGTGGAACCGGGGAATAAGAAGGAACTTACCCCTTTTTTTCTATCTCTCTCTCTCTCTTCCCTCTCCTCGCTCACCTCTCCTTCTCTTTCCCTCTCCGGTACTCCCGTCTCATTCTAAGTATTCCGGCGTCGTCGTGAGAGTCGTTGGCGATGGCAGAGGCGGCGGCGTCGCGTTCATGGAGGCTGTCACTTCCAATGTGGGGAGGCGATTTCCTTTTATCCCCGCGGGAGGGAAACTGGTCGGGTGGGGGTGGGGTTGAGTTAGCTCCCGAGGAGGGACGGCGGATGGTGTGGGTGGGAACGGGGGAGGTGGGGCTCAGCGCGACGCTCCCGGAAGGAGCATGCCTTCCTCCCCGCCCACGACCCCTTTCCCTTCCCCCTCCACCACCAACGGTTTTTGGACGTTTGTGAAAGCGCAAAAGAGGAGAGAGGAACACGCGACGAAGACGGGAACTTTTCGGTAGTCGTAACTTTTACAACTGTGTTTATAAGCGGAGTCTTGTATATATTTTAGGGAAAGTTTTTCTCTGTTTTGAAGGATCCCCGAGATTAAAGAAGGAAGTGATATTCTGTCGGTTCCTCGTCTTCCCCGCCTGAAGGAATCCTTCGTCTAAAGGAAACTTTCCGACCCATGGCTGGTTTTCGGTGTGATAAATATCTCTCAACGTTCGGTAGCTATTATAGTTACCTAGTGATGAATAAATTTTTAGTTTGCTTCATTTCCCTTTGATGTTTTTATGACGCTTTTTATCAATCCACGAATTTATTATTGAATAATAATGGTTTAATTCCGAAATTGCGCGAACTATGGATGTATTCTCCATCACGATTCAATCTACTACCGTTTGCCACCAAGCACAAGTGGTGATGTCGATCATCGATTTGATCATGAAAATCACATATGAATCATCGAAGAATAAATTTTCAGTCTAAATTCTGTATATTGGGTCTAAAAACATTGAAATGTACACTAGTGAGTGGATACCTGTTTCATTTCTCACACTTTGATGGAATACCTTTTCAACAATAAGTAGTACACAGAAAGTGATTGCCGAAGAAAAGGAGCGGGCGAGTGGGATTGGGATGATGTGCTACCTAATATACTGTCTTACCACCCCCCGGGGCCCGGGTTCGATTACCGGCGGTGGCCAGATTTTTAAGTGGTATCCCGATCCCCACTTGGGGTGCTATATGGAAAGCAATATGATAGGCGTAGATTGTAAGTTTTTGAGATGTGGATTTGAGGATGATGGACAGAGTGACTGGGCGGAAATGAGCACTCACGGAGAAGTATCTGGTATGGTGGGGTAGGAAAGAGAATTATCGGATTTTAGCGAAATCTAAAGAAGGGTGGAAAGGTATATGCAGAAAATTTTGATTGGCGGTGGAATTTGATAGGAAAATACTCTGCCGTCGAGGCAGGGGAGTAAAATGATAGGCATGTTGGACGGAATGGAGACCGATAGAATGTATGCAGACTTGAAGAACAGTTTCATGTAGTGTGGAATGTAAGGTCGTTTCTTTTGTGGACTGAGATTTGGAAATTTAGCACTGTAAAGTTTGTGTCCATCCAAACTTAGCTTAAACGGTAGACAGCCAAACATTAATTTTTTTATAAGAATGTGATGATTAGGCAAGCGAGGTATGTGAAGAAAAGAATAGGATTTTTGGACGAGATGAATGGAGATTGAAACTATGCGGAGTTGAAGATAGGTCTATCGTAATGTAAAGTATCAGGTTGTGTCCTGTAAGGCGAGGCTTAGAACTGTAGCAGTGTGTCTACCCAAAGCCTACATTAAATTAGGTACCATGTTACAAGAAAGAAAATAATTTTCACACTAATTCAAAGAAATATTATTCATGAGGATGTCTTAGGTTTCTTAGGGAATCCTATTTAAGCCTTCCTACGAGTATTGCACCGTTCACGCTTACTTCACCGGTGCCATTAAAATTCAAGAACCCGTAGCTGCATTCTGTTGATTATTTTCCAAATCTAGAAGAATTTTTTTTTAGAAGAACCCCGTATGTTTTCCGCCTTATCCTCTTCAGCTCACGATGGAAAAAATTAACTCATTTTCAAAAGAGCAAAATGCGTTGCGTGAATCCGAGTTGATTCGCCGCAGATGTCTTCACCCTCGAAGAAAAATATGCACAAATATAGTCACGTCAGGGTATTTAGCGAATCGCACACCAGCTCCATTAATTTACTCAAGAACCCGCGGGAGTTTACATGCTTATAGTTTGTAGTCGTTTTTATCCTCGGCTAGTCTGTCTGTGTTTGTGATCTCTTTCCGTGTGGTCGTGTGCGCAATGGACTGGATATGGATTGGGGAGGGGGAGCGTCATGGAAACGCCCGTGGATGGATGGAAAGAGGGGAGTGGAGACACGGTGGAAGCTTGGATGGTGGGAGCTGGGTGTGTGTGTGTGCATTAGAGGAAAACCAGGACGGGCGACAGACGTGCTTCTCGCTTAGTCCGGGGCATTTCGGTCGGCGGTGTACTGGATCGAGGGAATGGCGCGAGAGGGTGAGAAGGAAAAAAATTAGGGGGGGATTGTGGGGTGAAGGGAAAGAGAGGGGAGGTAGGGGTTGGGAGACGGAAAGGAGGACGGGCGTGGCCAAAGCTTCCCTTTCGAGAGAGCTGTGGGTTGGGAGGGTGAGTCGCGGTGTGTAGAGTTCGTACGTGTGGGAATTCCGGGCGTTTCGGGGTGATGGGATGCTTTAAGCAGAGAGGGTAGGTGCGGCGAGACACAAGCAGTATTTTAAAAAATATTCTGTGAAGGATCTCGGTTAGCAAAAAAAAACCGTGGTAGTCCAGTGGGTAGAGCGCTGGACTACTGACCCAAGGGCACGAGTTCGACTCCGGGTCTATGGTACCCTCACCTTCACCCAAGTTTCGTGTTGTTTCGGGTACCAGATCTTCCTGAAAAGCCATATGCGACACAGGAAAAGGAACTGGCATATCTATCCTATGCATTTTACACTCCTTACCCAATAGTACTAGAGGAGCTCTAACCGCACTTATCAAACCAACCTATGGCTTGGTTGGCAACATTGATAAGGTTAGATCAGGAAAGGAAATTGGGTGTACGTCCCATATCCTTTACCTGATCGGAATGTGGTGTGGCTGTGGGGTTGAGTTCATATCCCGAGGGAGCTGATCACTAGTGGTGGGGATTCAGGAAGGGAAGGCGAGGGTCCTGGGGGCAGTTGGAGGGTTAGGGGTGGCGAGGCTCATGTTCAAGGTCAAGCCAGTGCATTGAGAGATGGTTCGGAGGTGTACCGGGAGAGGGAGGGATGAGACGGGAAGCATTCCGGTGAGGCATTTAAAGATAAAACAGGAGAGCGAACGCCCCCAATCCCCTCTCCCTTGAGAATTTTCCACACCTGTAATAATAGTTGCTCCATATAGAATGGCCGTTGCCGGTGATGTGTCGTTTCTTTCATTGGAGCATGCGCGTGCGAGCGCATCAGCTGGGATCCGTGTGGTGTACACAGGGTGGGCAATTGAATCAGCTGACTTTTTCTTTTTCCCTTTAGTTGGTCGCATGATTGAAAATTCGACGAATAAGAGGACTGTCATTGTGTCTGCCGCCAAATGCCCCTGTTGAGTCGGTATTTTATGATTTTTGATCCGTTAACCGATTTTACCTGTTTATGTGTTCCTATCCCCTTTCCTTATATTTATTTCCATTGAATGAATATTTGGTCGCCAAATGACAGGTTTTCGTGTTTGAAAAAATTATATATATATATATATATATATATATATATATATATATATATATATATATATATATATATATATATATGTATATGTATATATGTATATATGTATATATATATATATGTATATATATATATATTGATGATTTAGTCAAAGTAACACGGGTGTTGAATAACAAACTTGGACAGCGACAAACAATATAAGAACACATAAAAGATCACTCACGTTATTTCTTGATCATTTCGACGGAATTCAGCTCCGTCTTCATCGGAGGAGATAGAAGTAATTACATATATACCTACATATGCATATATGTATATATGGGTATATATATATATATATATATATATATATATATATATATATATATATATATATATGTGTGTGTGTGTGTGTAAATTATACATTATAGATACAGGGATATATACATATATATATGTATATATACATACACACAAACTTTGGGTTGATTACACAGTACATTTATACGTACACAGTAATCAACCTGAAGGTCGATTTGGTAGGTGATGTAAGAGTTCGCCCAGTACTAAGCCCGACGGCGTGTGAAATTCGCGCATTAGGGTAGGGGGGCCAGTTTCTTTCCCTGTGCCATATATATATATATATATATATATATATATATATATAAATGTATGTATGTATATATATGTATATATATGTATATATACATATATATATATATGTGTGTATATATATATATATATATATATATATATATATATATATATAATTGATGCTTCTCTGTCTACCCTTGTTGTGATATCTGCTATCTCAAATAGCAATCTCCGTATGTTCTTCCAAAGCACTATTAATCAATGTAATTCACATATCTTTTGTGTGCGCTCTTTTTATCTCCAGAATCTGTTTATTTGTTTAGTATAGTTGAGCGGATACTAGGCCAGGTAAAGTGTTTCTGTTAGTCCATAATTTCATTTTATCTTGACCCTTACTTGACTCTACGGTTTCAGTTTATTAAATTGTCTCAATCAATAGTGCATTAGTATATTATTTTGGAGTGCATCCGGTCAAACCAATCCCTGACAGAATAGATCACCTGCCGTTCACCTAATTTTCCAAAATTTCATAAAAATTAATGGCCATTTGTCTTTGGGACTGCAAAAGGTTGGCAAGGAGAAAAAAAAGCGACACAAAAGAGCTAACAAAATGCAGACTCATTTTTGGAAATATGGAAGCCAGATTCAAGCAAGCCCACTAATTGGTGCGCGCTGCTTTTTTACCCTAGGCAAACGTTCGCTGCTATTAGCCTCCGGGTTAGCGATATTTATAATGGCTCCATCTAGGATGGAGAGATGGGAGACGGGTCGTCTTGGAGACGGGAAGGGGGAGTAGGTACGCGGACGTGTGTGAAGTTCCGTCGCTTGGATATACGCGCATGAGAAACCTTAGAGCTCTCTTCCGCCAACTTTTTTCTCATGGCTTTTTTTTTCTTTTTAAGTGCTCTGTCCTCTCCACCGCGGTGTGTGCACAGGATGATGGGAAGTTTGGGAGGTGGGGATGGAAGACGGCGACAGGAAGAAGAAAATAAATTCGAGGGAAAAGGAGATGTGTGGGAAAGAATCGAGGTATGAGTCAAGGAACACGGTAAGAAGACCGAGCGAAGTGTTCGGGGGAGAGGAGAATGGAGAGGTACTTTCATACTGGGGAAATTAAAAGCATCCCTTGTACTCCTTACAGTGTGAGAATCTAGAAGTAATTTTCAAAAAAGATGTGATAATTCTCCTGTTACAGCTGCACGTTGGATTCTCGGATTTGATTACTGATTTAGGTGCTAATAGAAAAATGATTTTAAGAACTTACTTCAGGAACTCCCACTCCTTTTTCGCCCTCAGACCTCACTAAATCAAAACCGTTAACGTTTGAATGTATATTTTTAAATGCTCAAATATTTTTTCTAAATTCGGTAATCAAAATGGTGTACGCTTATAATTCAGCTCTAAATTCACAGAACAATTCATTTGCGTTTTCTCACATGTGTCTCAGTTTTCTCACATGTGTAGCAGTTGCTTGTACCTTAGAAATATTGTGCTTAACTCCGGATGCATTCTTAGCATACTAAATTAGATGAATTTTTCTGTCTTTGTCAAAGTTGTGTTTTTCTACCGCACATGTTTATTGGATCGAATTTAAGGGAAAGTGTTAAATATTCTTTTATTCAGGCGGTGTTTACGTAAAAATCATTAACTTTCTCTAAAAGATAATGCTGATAAGTGAAGAAAAACTTCATCTCGAGGTGTCTTTGAGCGTGTGATCATTTCTATTTCAGAGTCATTGTAATTTACGGTTCCAAAAAGTAACCAGAAATTTTCACTTCTCGAATTTTAAATGTACCATCGGGGATTTGAACCTGGAGCCCACCAGTTAGTTGCCTAGCACTCAACCTAGTAGGCCTCCCGAGACCATCAGTCCCTGCCGTAAAATTAAGTTTTTTGTGGGATTTTCTGTAGGCTATTGAGAGAAGGAGATTCATAAAACATTTTGAAGTAGCTTTTACGCACAAAGGAGACAAGAAACCTTAGATATCGATTTAATACACGGCAGAATATAGTAATATTAATATTATTCCTCATTCTAATGTTAAATTATAAATTTTAAACATAATTTGACCAAACAAAAATTTATTTAAGTATTTTAAATGAATAAATTATGTCCCCTCTGAAGGAGTATAGCCATATACATATCCATTCCTGATGATAAACAAATACACCTAATTAATTAAACATTAATATTAGTCTGCTTATTTATTTTCATTTGTGGCAAAAAATTAAACCTTCGCCTACTTTCTGAAGTACGTATATAATTCAGCTTCGTCTTTGTCTACTTTTTAATTGCATTCAGTGGATTCAGTGATCCCAACGAAGCCAACATATGATAATTTCGTATTTCTCTTTCTCAAAGACTTAGTTTAACAGGTATGAAAATATCTTTAGACATTAGTACACTTTACGATGTATTTTCATTTCTTTTCACCGAATAACTGAATCCCTTTAGACCCACCTGCGCATCTTTGCACTTGGTTGTCGATGTACCGGCCATTTCCCATCGGTTCAGGATGACCTCACGCGCTGCATGCCCGATGCCCGCTGCAGAAAGAATTCTTTTAGTATAACGCCCAGCTTAAAAATAATAAACGCGTTGGGAGAATGGGAACACCTCACCATTCCGGGGATATGGACTGCGTGGTAGGGGAAGAATGAAGGAGGAGAGCGGAGCGGCTGGAGAGAGTAGTGCTTGTGCCGAGGGAAGAAGAGGGATTGAGAGGGAAGCGGGAGAAAAGGGGTTCAAGGGTTTTCGGTGAGAAGATAAGTGCTCCCAGGATCCTCACCTCCATCTCGCCCCTTCAATCTTGTCCCCTCCCTCCCTCACCCCTCCATCGTTCATCCCCTCCCTCCTCTCTCACAGTTCTTAACCCCGTCCATTCCCTTTCGCATACAATGCGATGCAATAGGGGAGGGATTCTGGGGCCCCGGAAGAGGAAGGAAGCGGTTAGAAAGGAAAGGGATTGCCGCGCTCACATCCTTGAAGTCTCCCTGACAGGGATTCTGCCCCGAGATGCGTCAAATCGAACATCCCCTCCTTCTTCATTCATCGTATTTCGTTAATATATCATCAGCGGTTGACAATGCCAAATTGTTTAGTGCAACTCTCTACTTCATTCTCTTCTACTTTTTTCTTTCTTTTCCCTTCAAGTCTTCGTTAAACCCTGTCGTTTCAATTCTTGCATGATTTATCTCATTTACTCCGTCCTTGGTTTTACTTTTTGGTTTTTGCCATTATTTTGCCTTCCATGATTGCCTTTTTCGATTTCTGTGCCTCAAGACAAAGTCGATGTGTTTGTCCCCTCATCGTGGCAAAGAACGTTTATGGTATTCATGATGCCTCTTTTTTCGCTTCCTCTTCCGTAGAATATTTCTTCAGGCGTCATCTTAATTCATCTTGACCATGTTCTCGTCTATCGAGTTATCTCTTATTATCCCGTGTCACGCCATCACCGTGGCTTATAATTTTCCATCGTCGTCTACTCTGTGATACTATATGAAAGTGTACCTAAATCAGGTTAAACAACTTTTCAAAGTTTTTAAGAAACTAGTTAATTTTTTTCTTTTATCTAGAATAATCCTTCTAGTTCGGCTGTTCAGTATCTCCCAACTCACTTTTGTCTTCCATTTATGACAGCGGATTTATTTTTTTTTCACTCTGTACTTCATGTCCGAATTTTTATCCTTTATCGCCCTAGGCTGAGGAACAAGGCATTTATCGAGCATGCCAGAGGATTTTCATTCCTATAAGCACACCGTGTATCTTTTACGTATCTGTTTCACAGAGTTCTTGTATAACTCCTCGCCATAATGCATTGGTTCAAGAGGCAGGATTTATTTGAGACAGCCCAATGGAATAAGGTTTCCTTCTTTTTGTGTCGTTACGGTTATATATATATATATAACTATATATATATATATATAACTATATATATATATAACTATATATATATATAACTATATATATATATATAACTATATAAATGTATTCCTTTGATGATTTACTCACTTCTCCCACACATCTAAATGGCCATTCGAGGATTTCAAAGAAATTTCTGAAGCGGTGTTCGTAGAATCACGTTCCTGAATCCGAAGTACTGCTCATCTATTAGAGAAGAAGATAGATTGAATGACCTGTCTGATGTTCTTTTAGTGGCAACGTATTAGCCATGAATCGATTAGAATTTATTTGTTTGCTTTTAAATAATATTCCAACATTTACTTTATCCCAGTTTGAAAAACCATGACATGTTTTAATTTATAAATCTATTTCTATCATCTAACTTCATTTAACTAATTTCAGAATTTAGATGATGGCGTGCAAATTTGGCCACATTTCCTTGAGTTCTAATCGTTCAACCTAATACCAATTTTATTCCAATGCCTCTATTGGGAGCGATTTAATAAATGGGTTTATTCCTTTCAATCATGAACCTTTTATGACGGAAATACGTTCATTTCACTAAAGAAAAATCATAATATCTGGTCAATGACTTAAACGATGCCTCTATGTTGAGAACGAGTTTTTTCATTTTCTTCATTTATGGCATCAACGTTTTTACTAATCCCAAAGAAACTGCGGGAGATACCGGAACAGTAACTTTTTACGGAGTCATCCGCTAATGTGCATTTCAATGCAACAATTTCAGAATGTAAAAATCATTCGCCTAGACCGGGATTCAAACCCAGATTCCTCAACGCCTCGATAGCTTAAATGGCTAAGCACTCGACCGGCAATTGAAGGATCCGGGTTTGAATCCCGGTCAAGGCGAATGATTTTCACTCTCAGAAATTGTTACGTTTTTACTAGTTTTATTCTTCCGCCGTTATGTTGGCGTATTTAGAATTCAAACCTGGTAATCGATTTATACGATGAGGTGTGAGTGTATTGTCGCGAAACAATTTTCCTGTTGAATTAGAACGCCATTGCTCATAAGGAACTGACTGATGTAAAAAAATTTGTTTTATCTCTCGACGTACGGTTCATAAAATCTGCCCGAAGCCAATACTCTCATTATTTAATTATTAAAAAAGCGATTAAATCATAATACTTCCTTAAATTCGTACGTGCAGCAATTGAATTTCTCCTGTGTGTGTGTGCTTTTATATATGTATAAACACACCCAGAAGTCGAAAGAGCCAGACAAGTCGAAAGATCCATGGCTCAAATCCCGGTCAAGGAAACACTGTGTGCTTGTGATCTGCTCGATTCCGCCTTCCCCACCTCTCCGGCGTTTTTCATTTATATATAAACGTTCCTATCCCTTTTCCTTATATCTACATATATCTATGTATGTGTATAATACCAAGTATTTAAATGTTTCAGTTATAATTATTTGAAATCGTGTTTCCTGAAATTTCTTCTTCCCATCTCTCGTAAATCCGATAGGCCTTGAACGGCAACTTTCGACGTTTTTGAAAAAATAAAGGCTTTTGTGGAATAATACTTCGATATTCTGAATGTATTGAAGCGTATTCGGGAATGTGGACTAGATGCAATAAAATATCACTGGAAAAGTTAATAGTTAAGCTTTGAGAATATGTGGAAGGCTTGCGATAGCATTAGACAGACATGGATTGTATAAAAAGTATCGGTAAAATGAATGTATTTCAGTAGCTGCCACAATCGCTCAAAAGTCTTCTAAGTACATCCTTTTAGCGTTGACGAACTTTTGCCAGCGGCTTTCTCACGATTCGAAGGCTACCTGGCAAGCGGAAAGTCCTTAATGGTACACATGCTAGCTTCCTTGACGGCAATTAGGGTCCCATGGTAATATAATTTGCGATATGATTTCACTTTTGGGGGTAGAAAATAGTCTGCTGGTGCCAAGTCGGAAGTAAAAGGGAGTTGGGGAATCGTCGCGGTGCCGTTGCAGAAGATCTTCGCAAGCAGACACTCGACTCTGCTCTTGGTCGTCCGTCAAGAATTTTGGGACGATTTTAACGCAGATGTTTCGTATTGTTAACCGACGGTCTAAATTTAACACTTCACGCACACGTTGTACGTTTTCATTGGTCCTTGACGCTTACGACCGTCCAGACCGGGACTCGGCCTCCGCACTCTCTCGGCCATCTTTCAAGAGGTTTTGCCACTTAAAAACTGCAGTTTGTAATATTCTTTCATCCTTGAACACATGGCGAATCATGCTCAACGTCTCCGTTCCCGATTTCTCCAGTCCAACACAAAGTTTGAAGGCGTACCGTTCTTCAATCGTTTGGTGCATTTTACGCTTCTACCGAGTCACTTGAAAAGGGTCCACTGAAAACCTAGATCGAACAAGCGCTCGCAGGCGATGGGCGAATAGTGCGTGTTGAAGGTCCGTTTCCCCACCAATGAGAATGCGTGGTGCAAGCGCGCTGCGACGTACATTCACGTCGGGAAAAAATTGTTCCCGATATTTATTCTAACCACGTGTGTCCAACATGCATTTATTTGGCGCCAACCACCAAATTCTTTGGGTATTCACACGAAATTCTTCCACTGTCGGAATTTCTAAATTTATTTGTCAGTAAAAAAAAGGCTTAATTTTTTGTTTATTTGTATTGTATGCACATAAACTATCTCTGGGTACATGGATGCATAATCTTTTTTTATTTAAAAGTGGAGGTAAAGAAAAATGTGTTTCTTTTTTCGATCAAGCGAAACTTATTCTCGTTTTATCATACTCTCGAGACAAGAGTTGCGTTTTTATCTCGGTGAATTCAGCTTTTTAAGTGAAATACCTATAAGAGCGGCAAACATATGGTATAGGTTATTAGAGGGCACTAAAAATCGAAAATTTTCTTATGTTCCGTGGTTATGCGACGAAAGCTATTAAGCAGCATCAAATGTATAGAAACCTGAAATTTTGTAAACATTTAGCAAACATACTTTGAAAATATTACCTTTTTGACTGTATTCAAAGTATATGGAGAAGACGAATATTCACGAAACGTATTTGTAAAATAAATTTATCTGTGTTTTTAATTAGTATTTTTTTTAATTCCCAATTTAAATGCTTAAGAAATTCGTCTTCCTGTCGATATAGCTGACAAGTCACTACTCTCCGACAACCATGTAGTTATTCGAAGTTTACGATATAATATATCTCAAGTTACGATCTTTGTCGTAATGTGTGTATTTAATCCTCTTGTGCTCTGTGAATATTTCATTCCCTTAGTTTCATTCATGCACCCACTTGAGTGATATACCTGTACGTACTTATCATAAATTTTATTTTCCCTAATGCTAACCCAATACATTCTTTAATTTTTTCTTAAAAAATTCATCAATAGTTTAGCAATAAAATAATAATGTTTCTATAAATAACTCGATTTCCAACCATTCGTGTAAGATGCTTGTATGTATGCTTGCAGGTACGATTAAGTAAATAGATGTAGAGAGATATCTATTCCAGTCAATTGGGTAGTTATATTGTATTCCATTACGCACCTTTCTGTCGTCTTATTTATCCCGGTAGAGATATGACCATGGGCGTAATTGTGCGTCAAAAAAATACTTGAGCGGGGTGAAAATACAGGTGGAAAGGGAGAGAGAGAGACAGAGAGAGATGTGGGGGATGTATTTAGTTTTTTCATGTCGTAAGGCTCGAGATTTGGGAACAGAATGTTGCGGAGAGGGCGAAAACTTATAAAGCGGGAGGCAAGAGGACGAGGTGTTGCAGGCGATCGGTGGGGAATGAATGCGCGGGGGCGGGGAAGGTCGGGGTGTTTGAATCCATTGAGGACGGCTCGGGGAGAGACCGTAGAAATTGGATAAAATGTGAATTATGAAAAAAAGAGATGTGGGGAGGGAGAGGATGGGATGAGAGAGGGCAGTTGCGTGGGGAAGCGGAGCATAAAAGGAGTGGAGACGAGGGAATGCGGCAGAGGAGAAGAAATACTAAAAACTTCTGGAAAGGTACTAAGTGGATTACTTTTCGAAAGATGTAGAGGGTTCATTCATCCTCGAGTCTTGCTCCACCCTCGGGAGAAGGAGCACAAGGCAAGGAATAAGAGGAACAGATTGTGGGAATGAGCGACGTTATTAACGATCACGTTGCAGTGAAGCGACATGTGCGCGCAATGGGTTAGTTTATATGTTCTCCTTAGTTTTTAAGTTTTAAAATCTTATCCTTCAATAATAAAATTATTTATTGAAGCTAAAAAGGTACACCAAAAATAGTTATCTTTTTGAATGGACGGTTATGTAGCACGAACGTAATATATCGTCAGGGGTAATTCATACCTTTTTCGCTTTCCATATTTTCCCTTGCTTTACGTAAAAAAATAGAACTCTTATGTTCTTAAGGAAAGTATAAAAATGAAGTTGGATTTTTTTAATAATCGAGAACAGGTCAATCCTTGGAATAAGTAATGTAAATTATGTTTTGGTTTAAGTTTGAATTTATCGAATAGTAAGAATGTTCATAATTAAAAGAATAATTAATGAAATTTTGAAAAATTAATAACCAGAAAATATACGGAGAGAGCGCTGGGTTGTTTTCATAAAATAAGGAAAATTGTCTTCTAAGAATTAAATTGACTGTGGTTTTGGGTAAATGAGGTTTCTGTAATTATGTAAATGACTTATCTCCAAATAAGCCATTTTCGTAGGAAAAGGCCAGGTGAAAATTTCTTGAAATAAAGAGAAAGGATTTCGGTTTATGGGTAACTCAAGGTAAAAACCGACTGGAATTATACTTGGTAATTTATTGAATGAAGAAAATCCTCCAGAAACATCCAGGGTTCTTAGAAAAACTCAAACATTAGAGAGGACAGAAGGAAAGGTTTTCTACTCTTCCAAGAAACGACTAACTATTGTAAGTTTCCTAAGCAAAATGTACCCAAGTTGAGAAAAAAGACATTGTAATGGATTTTCCCTCAGCTGCACCAAGTAATTTTCAAGCATTTCATTGTAAAATACGACATACATTTCTCTTAAGAAAAATAACTGTCAGAATAAGTCAATATTTACCAAAAAGTTATTTTAATTTCATCACCATCCGTGAAAATATTTCGTCTATACTGTTTTTGATTTAAATTGCTCAGTGATAAAAATAATTATCAATTTAATTTTAACATAGCTGCTGCGATTGGGTTGACTCTAAATAAACTTTGAATGCCTAATATTCGCGTCATTTCGCTACTCTCTATTGAGCTATATTCATATCAATTATGGGGATCGAGATGGTGCGGGGGCTAACGTACTGGCTTCCCACCCTGAGGGCGCGGGTTCAAATCCCGGCGGTGTTGAATATTTTTCAGAGGTATCTCGATCCCTACTTGAGGTGCTTTGAGGAGGGCACTTGGAGTGAGTACGCCGTCCGTCGGATGGGACGTTAAACTGTGGACCCCTTGGCGCCTTTCGTAAAGAGTAGGCTAATGCCGACGCCGGGTTTCTCTCCACCCTTCATCCTTTCCTATCCATCCCCTATGGCGCAAATGACCTTCGCTGTCGGTCGCCTCCCCTCAAAACTACTACCAACTCATATCAATTATGTGTCCATCCCTTAATGACCAAACTTCATTTTTCTGATGATTTCATACCGACTTTTTAATCTTCCCACTTGAATCAATGTCAGCAATAAATGCGAGTAATACTGAGTGCAATGGATTTTTAACCTTACTATTACTAGAATATGTGTAACTCAAAATCTCCATTGCCAAAATGCCACCTCATCTTCCTCATTTCATTCGTCACTTGGATAACATGCAATTAAAATTTTGTGAGCCTAGGAATCAAGTAAAAGAATCTTTTGAGGGCAAACTCCGCTACCAGATGACAGGTGCCCTTTGTACATGTACGTTTTTGTTTACGGAAGAGTATTTTAACTAAGTCGTCTAATGCATCAAAAGGGACTAGGGCTTTTTTTACAGCTAGAATGCTACCGTAAAAAGTGTTGCCTGCCAAACTCCACGTTTTAAAGCTTTCTGGGCATTATCGTATCCAGGGTATCGTATTCATTCCCTTTTCTTAGGTTATGCACTGAGTGCTTCGATATTACCCTCTTCATAGATAAAAGTCCTTTTTTGGCAAATAATACAAAAGGGTACTTTGCTAAAAAATTGGTAAGACAACTACAATGTAAATATAGTTCATCCTTATATAACACAAATTAATAATTGTTTGGAAGTACCCTCCTTCCCTATGTACGATGGGTGAACTGTTTCTTTGAAATTTGAAACCATTTGGTCTTTTTTTCATGACATAGTCCAGCCTCTATTCATAGAGGGTTTCGTCTATTGTACTTTTTATAAAATTCACAAAATTCCTTTTATAACCATTAGACGAGTATGTGGGTTAAAAATAAAATAGTAACAGTATGTGAGAATTGCTTGGGAATTTTATTTCCTTATTATCTACCATGATATAGAACATAAAATTAGTTTGCGGTGTCTTTCGGTAATTCAAGAAATCAGTATTATTGGACATTCCTTTTATTTCACATAATGTTAATTATAGTAGCAGAAGATTAATGATTTCTGAATAGAGAGACTAAATTTTAATGTATTCCATTACTAAATTTAGATTTAACGGTGTTTTCACTGTGAAAAACAGATGAAGATTGGCAATATATTCGCCTTTGTAGAAATATAGTATTGACATTTGTATTTACAGATCTCCAAGAGGGATATTTCATTGGCCCTCAATTTTTCCTAAAATGTTAACAGTAAACCAATTTTTATGCTAATTTACTTTACGTAGGCATGGTGTACAAACGTCTCTAAATGATAAAATCTTATTTTCGCCCATCCAGGTGAATGAATGGGCGAAAGTTACCTCATGAATTACAAGATCTCGCCATTTTCAAATGGGCTGAATTCCAGGGAGATTTATTTAAAATAAACGCCGTTGAGTTGTAGTTGTTTTCGTTGAGGTGTAGTATATGTTGTGTAAATGTTATTAAATTACGTCGGAGACAACAAATTCCAGTGAGACTGCTAAATTAGTCGGAAAAATCCATTGTGAAAAAGGATTGAAATCCCTGGAGGCTACTGGGAATCAAAAGCCCATCCGTGTAGTTCCCCGCTCTGAAATACCTCTCGATCAATTATCACCACTATTTTAGAATCCAATCATGTGTATTTTAGTACTCTGATATGGCCTCAATATGCATTCCCTGCTGTCGATTTCCGTTTCTCCGAGATCCCAACTCCAACATCCTGAGGTCTCGAACCTTTTGAGGAAAGTTTCAGACCCCTTGTTGAGGCTTTTCTCGAGCGTACACATGGGGTGGACTTTCTAGGGTAGGGGATTGCCGGAGATGTTGAATTTGCGAGACAGTCTAATTTTCCTTTTACTTCTCAATGAAAGGGATAGATTCGGGGAGTAAGAAATGAAGGGCAAGAGGAAGGTGAAGATTTTGGAAGAGGGGGAGCGAGGAAAATACTAGGCTAAGGGTTACCACCATTCCATTTGAAAAGAAAGCCTTGAAACCAGAAGAAATTTAAATATTTCGGTTAGAGGAGGTGACGTTTGGAAACCAGTTTGACAGATCGAAACTAGACGATGAAAGTAACCCTTAGTCGAAAGTGTTCCGGACCATAACCAGTGAATGGCTGATAACACAGCTAAACTCAAAAAGTAAATTCTTACGCACGAAGTTTCATTCCGGGCAGATCCTGGATTCCTTGCCTTCTTTACTTTTTGCTCCGCGTACCATTTCATCTACAACTACATAATACCCCGCAAGCCGCCGCATGGGCGTATGGCGGGGGGTGTTAGGTCACCAACCGTAAAAAGGAACAATATCACATGCAAAACAACAGCATGGAAAATTACACCCTCAACAGCGCACACACTCATGCAAAAATCCCTACATCCAACACTCATGCAAACACATATGCCATAAATCAACAAACAACTGCACCCCAGGATGCAGCAGGAAAGCCATCCAACAACACGCAAGCCAGGACACAACAAGCAAGAATGCGAAACTCCAGCACCATACAACATGCAATACCATTTGGCCCTGAGCTACGTATCATATGTGTCTCAATTTGTTTCGATACCTGCGCTCACTTGGTGATAATTCTCGATGCGTGCCATGGAAAACTCGATCATGAGGTGAAATCTCTAGATAATACGATGCATGTTAATGAGGAGTTGAACATTAATTGGATATCTTTCAGTCAAAACTATTGCTTCTCCCCGAACTCCCTGTGCATAAACTTGACAGGTGTAAAGTTATTTGGTTTCGTTTCGCCTGGGATGTAGCGTATTATGGATCTTATTAGGAGGAGAAACGCAGACCTCGTGGGATTTTTACCTTCCGGAACAAAAGAGAAGATTCATTAGCGTATCAGCAGCCTAACCTAGCAGTAGAAGCATAATCTATGTGCAATTGTGTTTTAACGGAATTTTTAATTCCGATTTTTTTATACCGTCCCTTTGTGTGATCGCATCTGTGAGCATCAACATCTATTAAAATATGTATGCAGACCGACAAATGGACGATGATAAGATTATAATTTTGCGAGTTTTTACATATTATTGACGGTTTTTACGCCTTTGAAATTAATGCTTTTCAATGAAATTTCTGGCAGCGTGCGTTATTCGTCTTAAAGCGCGGCTTTTGTCAGAATCAAGGATCAGGTGGTCGCAAATCGTATGTGGTTATAATCAAGATAATTCTCTCTTTTTTGAAAATGATATTTCGATATAGAATTCTTTATCTGAGACGAAGTGTACTTTCCAGAATTTTGGCAAATTTGTACCGTCCTCGAAACAGCGTGTTGCGGATTGTGAAGAATTTTTCTCCGCTTACCAAGGTATATTTTTTTGACAATGTCTCTACCTATTATCTCGCGTTCGTACGCACGTATTATCACCCTTGTGAGGTGATAATTTTCAATTTTTATCTCATTGGGTCAGTTAACCGCCGTCGGTCGCACATATTCGCGTTTTTATTTCCAAATCGATTTTTTTTAATATTGTCCTCTACGCTTTTAAGATTCAAGTTAATGCAGCCTTAAAAATCAAACCACACGGCCTTCCAAAATGAGGATAATATTCTGAAGATCATTTTAAAATTTGCAGAGCTTTCACGGTCCCAAAGAGCCATTAGTTTTTGAAATATGGACTGACAAGTGATCATCGCAGTTCAGTATGAAGCGAATGGGAGGGGCATCGATGAAAGCGAACCATATTTGCCCCTGTAATAGAGATATCTTTCGCTGCACGAGAAAGATTATCCAACTGCGAAATCTCCGTGCTAGCGACACGTCGTTAACCGAACGTTACTTCGCTGAGGGATGGCCGTATTTCTTTATGACAGGCACGAGCATCAGAAATTAATGTTTTGCGGCCGGATCGATTTTGGGCATTTTCTTAGCACGTACGCAGGATTTCGGTTCGAACACGAGCAGGACGGTTTTGCGGGGGAGGGAGTGAAGATTGTGTGTGTGTGTGGGATGGCGGAGGGTGGGTGGTGGGAGTCGGGGCGGGAGGTGGCAGTTGGCCCTGACAGTTGGGCTGCGGAGTCTGGGTTATCCCTCCCCTCCGCCGCCGCCCTCCCGCCCCTCCGCACTTCCTTCTCGCGTGCCATGCACAGGCATCCCCCTCCACATGCCGCGACCAGCACCAACCCACTCCTCCCCTCTCGCCCCCATTCCTCTTCTCCAACCTCCCCTCCTTCTCTACTACCTCCAAGCGTCTTCAATAGAATCTTCTCTCTCTCTCTTTCCTTCTCCGCCAATTTTTTCCCTTCATGTTCAGGCCAGTCCTCTCGTATTCTTATCAACGGGGCTCTCCCACTGTTCTGTTTCTCTTTTTTTTCCGCTTCGTCCCTCTCCTCCGTCCATTCTCGCCGCGTGTCGTCTTATCTCCTCCTCTTCTCCGCTCCCCGAGTCCACCCTCGGAGGAACACCTTCCGCCCCGCCTTCACTCTCCCACGCATGCTACCGCGGGCACACACCTCTCGGCCCCTCCTGTTTACGAAGACTCTTTCCGGGGACTTGGTTCTCTATGGGGTGCGGTTAAAATCCTTCGGACCCCGCGCAGAGGAATGAAGTGAAGAAAGGGAAGAATTGTTCCGTCATTCCGAACTCACGGACGGGTCCGCGCTCTTCTGGCAGCGAAGTTTCCCCTGGACGAAGCGTGCGCGCGCAAGGAGCGCATCTGTTTCGTTCGGGGCGTGGGAGGGAAGGGGTCGTTCTCCTTCCCCTTCCCCCCGCCCCGTGTCCGCTCGCCCACCCTTCCCCCCCGGTCGGTCTCCCTCCGTTAAAACACCCATCCAACACAGTCGTTCCTTTTAATACATATCCGAGTGGGCGTGTGTGTCTGTGTGTGAGCGACTATCCCTCTCGCGTCTCGTTCCTCCTTCCGCCCCCGCTCCTTTTGTTTCCCCGCTTCCACCGCCTCCTTCCTCTCCGTCTCCTTTTTCCGTTTCATCCCCGTCCTCCCGCCCGGTCTTCCCCCCCCCCCTCATCGCTCAATGCGTTCCATTTTCCTTCGCTTAAGCCCAGAACCTCCCTCTCCTCCCCGCTCACCAATTCTCCGACCTCTCCTCCGTCCCTCCGCCCGTTTTAATTGTTCCGACGTCTCGTTCGAACAGAGCGTTCTCGCGCTCCTCGCGCGGATTGAAACACTAAAGTCTTTTATCAAGCCCTTGAGTCCCCACTCTCTCTCCCCCCGCCACACCGTCGTCCCACTCCTCACCCTTCCCCCCCTCTGGTCGCCCGGTCTCCCCTTTCAGGCCTTCCCGTCTCTTACTTAGTTTCCTGACACCCTTATATATATACGCGCTCGCTTATATACGTCCCGCTGCCTGCGATTCCGTTGCCTGCAGTTGAAGTCGCCTCACCTCTCCCCTCCCCTTCTTTCTCTTTCTTCCTCTTGGATTCCCTCCCCCCTGCCTCCTTCCCTTCTCACCCCCCCTTCCCCCAAAAGCTTGCTCCCTTCCTCCTATAACCACTCCGCCTTCTTCAACTTGCCGCGATAGGATTGGGAAACTTTGTCTGAGGGCGGGGTGAGGATTGGAAAACGCCGCCGTAGTCGGCAGGGGAATATATGAAGATTCCGGAAGCGCGGAATTGGAAGTGTGGGACTGAGGAGGGGGGTGTTTTTTCTGAGGTGGTTTTTTTCTCCCTAGAGGAAAGGTGTGAGAGGGGGAGAATTTTAATGTGTGTTCCCGAAGGCGTGGTTGGGCGAGTGATAGTCATTTTCTCGTTTTGCGAGAAATTGAATATCGCGTTCTTGATTGATTTTTGTGTGATTGATTTTTTTACCTTCTGTCTTCGCCGTTTTGCTTTTTAGCAAACTTCCACTTTGACTTCGTATGATGCGGGCCGATTTTATGAGGATTCATACCGCGATTGAGTTTGCATGATGTAATAGATGAGTGTATAGATGTAATTTATCGATATTGCCAACTAATTTCAGCAACATGTATAGAATATTGTTATTGTACCGCTCGAAATCAACGTATGACGTAGGACGTATGAGACTTGCGTTATTTTATGGTTATAGATAAGAATCTAATATTTTCATATTTCTCGAATTAATTTTATTATGACGGCAGTACATCGTATTCTCTTTTAAAATTGTGTACCATGCCTAACTAAGTGTTTCGAATTTTCATTGGTCTTCAATTTCGGAGTTTGGGTACTTAAAAGTGAAAAACAAATGGTAATTATGGAATTGAGGGCCTTAAGAAACTTGAAGGAAGTACTATGAACGATATTAAAATTTGCATTGAGAACAGAGAAACTCATTTTTAAAGCATGTTCAAGTAATACATCTACAAGTGTGTGTGCTGAAACCACCTATTGGCCCACGGCTGGAGGCACAAGCGCCAATTAGGGATGGGCATTCGGCAAGGACTTATAAGGATTGAAAAATTTTACATTTTTTCTACTAAACAAGGAGAAAACTAAAAGTCCATAAATCGATTATTTCTTGTTTATCTAATTTAGTACTTCGAGTCCGATCAATAAATAGAAGTTTAGATAAAAATAATTCGTTGCCGTTTACATGAGAAGCCGATCGTTTTAATTTATTTTTAAAAAATTAAGTTTATTTATTTTAATTTATGAATATTTCGAAGTTTTTTTATGAAAATTTATGAATAAAGTTCGAAGGTTGTATTAGTGTTCAGTTGATTACAGCCCTTGAGGAATACTTTCATGTCACTTATTTTACCGAAATTATTTTTATAATGCATGTAATTTTTAGTAATTTTAATAATCAGTAAATTTTGCAAAGGTGCTGCATTGCAAAGCAAAGCAGCAACCATGGGGAACTTTATCGAAGCTTTATTAATAATCATAAAAATCAATATATATTGGCATACGTGCTGACAGGAAAGTCATAGGCAAATAAATATACGTGAATGCCTTGAGCATTGAAAATAAATATTTGTATTCAGCTCCAAAAATGACATTGTATTAAAAGGTGCACTATTCCCCACATTGTTGTAACAAAGTGAAACTTGCGTAAGCAATGATAAGAATAGGTGTCAATTAATTGTGGGTAGCATTGAGTCCATGATATGTGTTTGTGGTAAAATGGGTGAGATAGGGTGAGCACTCATTGAATATAATACGTGTTGGATACACTGATAATAGAAGGGCAGGAAAGAAGGGTGCTAAGCAGCTTTGATTGATTCTAGATGATGAGCCAGAGCCGAATCACCAAACAGATGACATAATAGGTTAGGAATGTGCCAAATGATTTGTTTGGAAGGAAAGGCTAAATCGAGATAGTAATTGGCTGATAGTGTTTGAAAGAGCTAGGAATGTAAGAGCTGTCAGAAACAGCCGAACATTTATATGAAATTTACATTTATGAAAAAAAGCATGAATGTAACTGGGGAAAAAGATTAGAGCTAATGTAGAATACTAAGGCAGGAATTAGCAAAAGAATTTGTTTAAAAAACTAACACCATTTTAAAAGAACAGTCGTTTTGGGTTAAAATTGAAGGGTATATAAATTTGCCTTGTTAGAAAATTGCAATGGCTTGCTAAAAGCATCATACGATTAAAATAGTTCATATATCCTGATTTTTCTAAATTATTGAAATAATTTCATTTATCATTTAACTTTTACAAAATAATTACTGTAATACTATTGACGATAATATATTCGGAGGTTTTGCTGCAGTTTAATATTATAGGCAACTGTCTAAAATTACTCGGAAACTTTTAACTATCGCTCTTAAAAACGGGTATGATATTTAATGTTTTCCATAGGAACTCTGCCATCTACTTTTTATTCCTCCTTAGTCCTATCCATTGTTAAAATTTGTATTTTAGTTCTACTTCTGCTGTATGAGTATACCCCGGTCATGAGTGGTGTCAGCTTCTCGGTCAGTCAGGCCTGCAGTAGTCGCTATTATTAGTCTTTAAAACAACATGTTCAATATCTGGGGTTTTATCTCTAATTACTGTCCAAAATTGGCATTGCAATATTATTATTAAGAATATTAGCTTTGCCCTTGCTACCCCGTGCTTTCATCTTCGATTTCCATAATCTAGACCGAAGCAGCTCTGGCGTACTTTGATATATTCATAAAAATATTTTGCAAATAAACTTCCGTATTGCATTACGTAATTATCTTTCCTTTGACTTGTGTAATAAATTTTACTGAAGCGCTAGCAATTATTTGGCCAATATAATTAATTTTCAACTTTTCTCTCTTCTTTTAAGTACGAATCTATCTGCTTTCAAACAATTTTATTTTCTTCTCTGTAATACCATGTCTGTTGAGAAATACATTTGCAATAATTATATGGAGTTAATTCACTGCTGCTCAGGTACTTCATATGATGCGAATTTTCTCGATTGAGAAGTTTACAGTATTTGTTCAAAGATTTTCTTTTCAGAAGTTTTACATACATGAATATATGGTTTGACCAAAAAAATGGAGAAAGATTTTTTCCGTCGATGTGGACGGCTAGAGTGGGGCAATTTGTGGTAGGATAGTTGGCGGGAGGTCTTGGGAAAGCAACGCGACCCTCGTCAGTTGTCTGTGGGCCGTTACAATGTGCTAATCTCTACAAAACTGGACCCCTGTCCGAGGGTTGCGTCACGAATCCACGATGCCACATTCTATGGAGCAACGATACGCTGTAAAATTTTGTGTTAAGCACGTGAAATCGCGTTCGGGAGATACAGTTCTGTACCAATGAATGGTTTTCCGCTGGATCAAGAAGATCCGGGAGGTTAGATAGCAGTTTGACGATGAGGAATCCTCTGGACATCCATCAACAACAAAGTGTGATAAAAGTGTGAAAAAAGTGAGGCACATGTTCAATTCTGATTGACCTCCAGGTGTCAGGATGTCAGGAGAAGAGTGCATTATTCAGAAAACCCCGCACATTTCATTGCATTCTTACAGAAGATTTAGCCATGAGAAAGATTTGCCAAGATGGTCCCCTAGGTGCTGCCAGAAGATTGCGTGTGTGACAATCTTGCCTTGGACCTCTTAGACCACGGTGAAAATGATCCGAATTTTTTAGAATAGTTGGTTACTGGTGATGAGACATGGGTCTTTGAGCACGACCTAAATATACCACCTTTGGATACCATTTTGGACCCCTCGATTATGTCAAAGAGGCCATAACGAGGTGCCTGAAAAAGGGTCTGGTTAATGACTTATAAGAAGCATAACACAGCTAGCGGAGGCACCGGCATTGGTTTGTCGATACATATAGTATTAGGGTGCTCTTATGAAGAATTTCAGCAATTCGTACTTGGATCTGAAATAAATATTTTTCCCCTGATTTATTCTAATTATTTTTGGAACAGACCTTGTTCATATCCTTCACGTCGTCCCTTTTTGATGTAGGCACTGTCAAGAAAAGTCCGATTTGAGGTTTTAGACAAAAAACTTAGTATTCTCACTAGTTTACGCCTTCCTGCAATATTCTTAAACACTTCCCTTGTCACGCCCATAAATTGATTGTATTTTTTCATGTATACTCTTCTTTTTCTGACTCTTAAAAAGTTTTAATAGCATGCTGAAGAAATTGCTAAGTTTTATCAGTGTTTTAATGCTCAAGAATCCCATTCGATATCATGAAAATTAAAGTTGCCGCCAGCATTTTCATTATTTTAAGAGTGAAATAATTGAATTTTATTATTTTAAATTATCGAGATTAAAAATCGTTTTCCTTCAGGCCATGCAATATGTAGAAAGCAAATGCGTAATATTAAAATCGTTGTTCATCAGTACCTCGGTTTTACGAGCACTCTCATTATTATTATCAAAACAATGCGATTTATTCTAAATACACCTTCTTTTACAATGAAGACGCATTTTCCCAATATGTGCCATATCTCTTGGCATGATAGAGTGTATTATATAGAAAAACATCCCTACAATTAGATGATATATACATACCAATTTATACCTATTAATATGTTCAGTTCTTTGATGACTGTCATTATTTCAGTTCATTATTTCTCGAATAGTTAACGATAGTTTATGTTATCAACATTACATGTAGGGCTTTGATTTGGCTATCATCTCATTTTAAGTGCTAGAACAAGATTCTGGCTTTCGCTTGCATTCTACAGATGAACCCTTAAATTTGTTCATTATTAAGTGACAAAAGCGTGATTTTAAGCTATTTCAGGATATTACTTCCTATTATTTCCAACATACTTCTCCAATTTTGTGTATTAATTTCGAGTTTACCCTGACATACTCTAACATCTCACATTCACATACAGGGCGTATGCATTAACAGAATGGGCGAATTGTAAGTATTGTATTGAAAATATATACGTATTCACTTTTTCGTAATCAGAAAAATCAAACCACAACGAATATCTTAATATTATTATAAAATATTATTGACGCTTTGGTAGTGTGCACATACTTGGTATAGATATATACCTTGTCATTTAGCTATTCAAGCCACGGGCTGTTCTGATCAATGATCATAATATTTTTTCTGCTAATTTATAATGCAAATATTTATATTTGTTTTAATTTATTGCATAATTTATACGATGTGATACAAGTTTCATGGATTTGGTACGGATAGTGCATCAACGGCAACCCTTGCACGTTGATATTCAGTTCGCCAATAATTTCTTTGGATGCTAAAAAACGCTTTCCACGAAGGTGTTTCTTCAACTTGGGGAACAGGAAAAATTCTAATGGGATTATGTCTAGACTATAGGGAGACTGAATGTTGATATTTGTGCGATAATCGTGAATACGCGGTGGGTTTTGCGGAACCCATCGCCCTAAAACGCGTCTCATATGTGTGTCCTCTGGTAACAACGTTTAATTGGCACCCAATTTCATTTTCGATATCCGTGAGTGTTCTTAACGCTGGTCGAAGACTTTCTCGCAAAATGACTTTAGTGGCATTTATGTTTATTTCCGTATGATCAGTAAGTGGAGTACTTTTATCTTCTTTTCAATTAATTGTCTCCCTTCTTTGGTTATAGCTTATACTATCATCATTTAGCTGCAGTACAAGGATAAAGGACTGCAAAAAAATATGCCCCCTGTAGCTTTACATAGGCTTCCGCTAACGATTCATTCTGGCGAAAATAAAATTCAATGCCATTTTTTGAATCACGTTTTACCTCAATCTTTTACGTGGGACAACTGAACATGTTTCAACATGTTACGGCTGTATTTGACACATTATTGAAGTGAAACAGTAAAACTTGTACACAGTAAACACAGTAATTATGGAATTGGAGATTTCAATCCTCTGAAATCTCTATCTGTTAGAAATATACTCGCATTTAGTCCAAAATCCCTCTCATAAAGGACCTTGTCAATAGCCGGGTATTGCCTCTTTCTAAGTGGCATTCGCTTGTATGACGTAACTTATGTAATACTATTTTAGGGCCTTCGTCGGCTTTCCTAGAAGTGCCCGTTCGTTCGATAAGATATAAAAAAGTTTACTAATAAATTTCATTTACTTGTGTATTGTAATGTTAAAATCCATAAGGGCAATGCACTTGAATTAATAATCATCTCATGAGTACATAGAACCACTACAAGTATATTCCTAAGCAAATACATATAGTGTTTTAAAAATATTCCTCATTATAGTTCGCCTTCTCTTTTACTTCCATGCGGAGGCATCCCCTTCTTTTATCTTATTTCTTCTGTTGTTTCCGCTGACTGTGCGCGGCATTTGTCGCCAATAATTTACTTCTCGGAGGAATGAATGTTCTTGATTGAAATCGCCTGAATTCTCTTACCGTAATTAATTACTTCGTTATTTTTCTCCAACTGATAGACAGATCATTAAGAACGATTAATTACTTAGGTGATACTTAGATAACATAGAAAGACGAGTTTAGTTTGTAATCAAAGTGAATGGGTAGTATTTAGTTCACTTTCTCTATTCATTACTCCTCCGCGGAAATAAAAGCCTCTAACCTATTTTTGAGGACGGGTGTTTCCGTCCCCCGTGAATTCAAGGAAACTGTTCCACGTCTCTGAAAGTGACGTTGGCATCACGAGGGACGCTGTTCAATTACAAAGGTTTTAGCATTCCTTCTCGAGGGTCCTTTAGAAAATATCGTAATTTCCTGGAGCGCCTTGTAATATTTCCTCGCCTTTCACGCAATTAGGAAAGAGAATTGAAAACTCCTTGTTATGCGTAAAGGAGAATGAGTGAGTTTCTCCCTTCCTGATGTCTCGAGGAAATTTCAATTGCCCCTTTGCATTATGCGAAAAAGTTTAACAGCTTGTGAAGACGTGGCTATAATAACCACTGCACTCATCTTGCGTCTTTTTCAGAGAAGTCGGGAACATATAATGCCACAGTGAAAACTAAAATTTTGATTTATAATAGATGTCGCTTAAGTCGTAAACTTTCTGGAAAATAGCTGTGTTCAATCATTTGTCATTAAAAATAATTTACCAAGAAATAACTGCCGTAACATTTTGAAGCGTTTCATATTTGCTTGTATGACTAAAATATCTTGCGATTATTTTGTCGAGTGGTTTATTTAAATTTTCAGACGGATTTAACTGGAAAATGTAAACATTAATATTTTGCGCTAATTATGTGTTTGTTAAAATAATATGTATTCGTACGACATCCTCATAATATTTCAAACTATTTAGGTGCACTTAAGTTGTTTGCAAGCGATAACGAAAAACTGACTCGCGCACATTTTTCCCGCGAAGCAGACATTTTTGAAAAATGAATTTACACGTTTTAAATTGAATGATTTAGGTTTTAGAATTAGAATCAATAGTGGCGAATTCATAATGAGTTCACATCAAAACAAAGACTCCAAGAAAACACATCACCGCACTACGTAACAGAACGGTGAACGGGTGGTCATCTAGGTGAGCGGTGGACTCAAATAAAAAACATTTGATGGAAAATATTTTCTCTGAGTTGATATTATGTGAATTGAAAGTGAAAGTTTGTGTTGTTTAAATAATCCGTTGATGTCTACTTAATCATTAATATGAAACCGCGACATTCTGATTCTTTCTGATTCGCAAGGATATTTATTTTATTTTTACGAATAAACTCTCTTCCCCTATCGATTTCCTCCATGGTCCTTTACTTTCTCTTACCGCTCTTTCCCCACTGTCTTCGGGACCCCCTCCCTCCATCCCTCTCCTCACTATCAGTCCTCTCTCCCCCTCTTCCATCCCCGAGGAATGCCAATGACGTTTTCACCTCGCCCCGACTCCCTTCCACTTCCTGCGCCGGCAAGTGCCCTCTGCTCACGTCTTAGGCGGCCCCGTTGTTTCTGCAGCCGAGGCCCCCCCAACCCAAAGGACTCCACTAACCCCACCCTCCTTCCCACCCACTTTGGTCCCCTCTGATGTCCTCCCGACCGTTCTCCTCCCACCTTCTAGTTCACGTCACCCCTCCCCGTGAACCACCGTCACCCATTAAACCCCACAACGTTCCCCCGTGATTTCTTACTCGTGACTCCTCTCCGTGACTCCTCCCCCGTGATTCCTCTCCCAATCCATCTTTCATCTTTCAACCTCGCACACAAATACAACAGGTACGTACGGATGGAATTTCTCTGATTCAGGCGTTACGTCGCAGACCTTGCGAAAAATGTGTAGCATGTGATATTATCTAAAGGCGCGAACTGGCAGTTACTACAAGGGTTACTCGTAGATTTAAATCGTGGCTTGACTAGTTTTTTAGAAAATTCAAGTTTGATGAGTACCTTATGCGAACAAGTTTGATTGAAATATTTAATTTTTGTTTTTCGGTCGTGAGGTCACTGGTAACATGATTTCTCACCCGGTTTTGTAGTATCCTTAGAACATCCACTTTAATAGCTTGCTTCAAGATAAATTAAATGAAATCAACCGTGTCTTTGTCGACGCTCGTATCACTTGAATATGTTCTGCGGGAGACATATGCAATTGGTTTGTTGTTTGACAATATAAGAAAATGTAAATCATTTTCGACAATAGGGACTCGAACTGGAATGACTCCAAATGAAGTTTCATTGATTCAGTGTAGATACCCCCACGACATGTCATCTTCTCCGCACTGCCGAATAGGGCCGATTTTGGAAATGTCTCTGTCCTGCTGTTTCTTTTCCTTATTGAATTGCTTATTTATATGAAATAATTGGGACACCATGCAGTGACTTTTACATAAAACTATTAAAAAAGGTTTTTATAGAAAAAAAGAGCCGTACATATTTATAATTACGTTAACGAGAGAACATTGGAAATAATAGAAATTAGTCTTATTCCCAATAGTCGTAGTATTTAAAATAAAACTGTCTTTCGTTAAATACTACTTTGGGGTTTTTAAACCAATGCATAGTGAAGTAAACCTTTTATCTTCTTGTATCGTCAGTTAAACCTGGCTACTGAAAGTTCAATTTTTTCAATTTTATTTTGTTAAAATTATCTTTCGCACTTTTATTCAAATTCATACTTGGAATTGTGATAGTTGTTTCCTCCCGTTTTAACCGCGAATTTACTGTGTTTCCCTTTTTAGTGAAAAAAGTTCCGTAAAATAAGTAAAAGTATGGGAATATTTAAAATGCTTGCATAAATAAACGTGATATGTAAAACTTTCAAATCATCGTATCATTCATATTATAGTCATAAGCACTTCCATATTCCTTCCTTGGTGTACAACTTTTAGCTTTTGATTGATGAACCTGTCATTATCAGTCAGCTATCACGAGCATGCATGCTTCTGAAGTAGTTGATGACATGTTGAAACCATTTGATGATTAATCAAATAACTTCGTTCGTCAAATGTTCCTTAAATGTCCATGTGAGTCACATCTTTTGAACCTGGATTTTCTTAGTTTCATCTGATTTGGAATGGCTATATTTAGTACTTAAAAAACCTCGCTTTCCCTCACTCCTGACAGAGCTTCACCCAAGCTGTGTGATATTTTTTGTGTACCAAATCTTCTTGGGAAACCACAGGTGGCTCAGGGAACGGAACTGGCCCCCCCTACCCCAAGTGGGCGAATTTCAAACGACTGTGAGAACACTATTAAGTAAGCTCTATCCTCGCCTATCAGACCAACATTCGGATTGATAAGTGTAGTAAGCTTTGATTTCGCCTATTAAAATCTCCATCATTCATGTTGCTGAGAGCTAATAATAGGAAAGATTCACGACTATCCGAAGGCAGCGAAGAATGGTGCTCTGCAGTGGGCGCGATGTTTCTACAGCGTAGACTTGATATGGCGAGTGAAAGAGAACTGGCGCGCGCTCTTCTGAATTTGACGCGTAGACCAAGATTTTGTGGATGTCCCTCGCGAAGAGTTAGCATAAAAAAGTGAATTTGTTTTTGTGCATTTGCTTTTCACCAAAGGTTTCCTCCTCACATAACTTTCATTGGATGGGGTTTTGGAAAAATATAGAAAGTAAGTCAGCGGGGTTAATCTGAAGTCATGAGATTTATATTACGTGGGATGCCGCGTGTATCTTTCGCACCTAATTTAAATCTTATGGCTCCAGATTACCCCCATCGAAAATTTCGGAAGTTAGCCCTGTGTCGAAAAGAAAAGAGGAAAAATATCCTGTAAGCATACAGAAAGCAATATCAATGGCGAAAGAAAGTAGCCCCTCTGCTATTATTTAACTCTGCATAAATAAACATTCCATGTAAATGATGAAATTGGGCATTAATTAACGTGGAGTGATAGATTATAAGTTATTGGAATAGAAAATATATTCGTAAAGGTGCGTATTATTGAATGCGGTTCGAAAATTATTCAATAAAGCTGTGGAAGGGAATTGTATTGGACACAAAAATTAAAAAACTTTGCTAAAACGATATTTGCATTAACATTTCCGCACAGATGAAAATTTTGCACCATACCTCAGTATAGTTTTTATCGTACCATTAGAAATATTTCAAGGTAGTACTGTGTCAAAAACAGGCATGGGAACACACCATAGTCGTTACACAGAAGTGGTAGTGCTTGAGAGGACGATGATTGAAGATAATATTAGGGAGTAGCAAATTTATTTACATTTCCTCTGTTTTATTGAATTCCAGATCCATTTTTTCTCTACGACTATTAAAAGATGCAATGATTTATTGGATTTATCTTCTCCCTTCACCCTGCATAATGCTCTTCCTAGGTAAAAACTTGCAGTTCTCAATTTGCAACTTAGTCAAATTCTATCATCCTCTCTTGGGTAAGAAGTTGATACTAACCCTGAAATACCATTGTAACTTAAAACATTCTGTGGAAAAGTGCAATATTTTTTAATGTGGAAATTAAATACTTCCGCGAAGTGAAGCCTGAAACCATAGAGAATATTCGTAAAGGATTAATTTTAATACCAGTACTGATTACAGGGAAAATTGGAAGTAGCTGAAAATGTTATTTTGTGGATTGAATACGTAGACCATATAACGTCGACACATACTCAGGGATTTCTATAATAAAACATCTAATGAAGCAAATTATGGCAGAGGAAAGTCTCTCCAACTTACGGGAAAACGTTTGGTTGACAAGTATTCTTGAAAAATTTACTTCCTATAATGTGAAAGACAGAAGAAAATGCAATAATAGACATGGTGGAGGACAGCTAGGGCTATGTTTTTCTGGATAAATCAATACGTATGTCTTGTCGTGAAAATAATGATATAACTACTTCGTTGTTCGCTTGTGCTCTTATCGAAGGATCTTGAACTGGTAAATGTCATTTTAATAATACCTATCAAGTATGGATACTCGGCAGCCTACCTTTGACGAATCGAGAACTCACCGTATCTAGTTTTATTTTTCTTTATTAGTTCGTGCGTTTCAAAATAAATATAAATCACGTGCAATGAAAGCCTCAGTAAGCGTTGAATGTTGGAACCAAAATTTGAGCCGAATGTTCCGTATACCACATCAAGGACGCAGCCTTTGTGATTTCACCTACTTCACGATACCTACTTCCTTTGATTGGACACCACTGCGCGTGAATGACCTCGGAAATACGATCACCCGAGCACAGCTGATATTATAATTATTATTACCTAGGTATGGGGGTGTATCGGATGGGAAACTTGGCGGGGCAGAAGGGAGGGGAGGGATGAGGGTATAGATCGAGAAGGAAGTGGGGTTAGTATTTCATCATGGCCGAGAGTTAGGAGAGGGCGGGAGAGTGGGGGATGGAGGAAGGCAGTAGATAAGAGTGGAATGGGCGGCCGTGGAGTGAAAGGTGGGCTCCTCTTTCGTACCCAAGAGCGGAGGAGGAGGAGGATGGAAGGAGGGTAGCCGAGAGGAGGGGGGAAAGAAGGAGTGAGTGTGGAGTGGGAGTATGGGGGGCAGGGGTGCGGGGGAAGAGGAGGGAGGGCGGGGGACTCAGTGGATGGAAGTCGAGAGAGAGAGAGAAGGTTGATTGCACGTCAGCGACAACTGGCTGTCAGCACAGCGGCGCGTTCAACTACGGAACCCTGAAAGGCCCTACCTCCCACTCTGCACACTCTCCGCTCTCCTTCAAAACCCCTCTCCGCCGCTAAACTCAACCCCCACTCCCTATCATCTCACCCCACCCCGTGCCCTTTTTACTCATGCACTCTCCGTCCTCCTCCGTCCCCTCCCCTCGTCCCCCGGTGCCTTCCTCCTCTTCGTCTCCTTTCTCCCTCCTTCGCTCCCTTCGCTCTCTCCCTCACTCTCCTCTTCTCCGAGATTTTGGCCCTCTTCCCGAAGCTATCTCTCTCTCTCATCCCTCTTACTCTCCCCGGTTCTTTCTGATCATCCACACCCTCATGCAGCAGGATACGTTCGAATTCGTGATGTCGATCTTTGAGGGCGACGTGGGGTAATCGCGACTTAGCCGACATCAGCGTCCACATTTTAAATTCGTCGTAGGTTATGGGTGAGAATTTCTTCAGAGTTACCTCGGTTACCCGTCGATTGTTTACGATCGTCGGTGGAACCATTATCTAAATTTTCAACGTTTCCTAATGTTTCCCGTGAGTAAATTGCTATCTGTAAAAAGAATGTCACTCAGATTGTTGCATTGAGTGACATTCTCTTTCTCAACTTTGAGTTTTATACTCTGAAATTGTTGCATTGAAATCCATATTAGCGGATGACTCCGTTAAAGGTTACTGTTGCGGCATCTTCCACAGTCTCTTGGCATTTAGAATGTCGCTCAACAGGACGTGAAGATTTTTAAATTAATTCATGATTGAAACTCGTGGAATTTCACATATTTGATGTTTATGTTCCCCGTTGCGGAATCCAAATATTTGAGTAATCTAATGATGTTTTGATTGCTAATTGTCTTAGGGGACCTAAGAGGGCGCGTGTCATGATTCTTAAGTAAGTAATCAAGAATCAATAATGGGCTCGGTTAGTTATCGGAAGTACTCACTTAATGAGATGCAAGGGTGAGCTACATGATGCTCTCTTTGTATTAGCAAGGAAGGTCATTTTCTGAAAACACCTGTACACTTCCAAATGAATATTATATTTCACTTTACACACTATGAGTCTCGCAATCGCGTGTTAGTTCTAACTTCATTAATGACTGTTAAAAGAATGAGGTACTTAAGTAAGATTTTTAATGGGAGGTTTAATTTTTACCCGTGATATATGAGGCCTATTAGCAGTCAAACTTAATGCTCTGCGATTTACCCGTGAAATTCGAGAGAAAATTGACGTCTACTTTAATGGAATATTGAAATCCTCTTTGGTCAAGGCCTCCTGGCACGATTTCGTTATCAGTGAACTGTGTGTGAGATTCCTTAGCATATAAAATTTCCTGGGGATTCACAGACAAAAAGTAAAAGTCAACAATGCCACGGGCTTCACGGGTTTTTATTAAAAAAATGTATTCAATGCGTTCCGAAACATGCTTTGAATTTCCAGAACCAATTTAATGCCGAGGCTGACCATTAAGCCGAGTAAATCATGTGCTGGAGTGACGTGTAGAGATAAAACAAATGTATCAGTGAGCATTTACTCAGCGTTTAGCGAGATGGAGTGGGCCAAAAGTCACTCATGAAAATTCACGAACTAAAATGTGTGGCGATTTTTGAATTTGTGAGAAAGTGCCTTCGTTTTATGATTGATGTTCAACAATGATAAAAGAGTAAAGCCGTGTTCCTCACCGTCTGTCGGAATAAAGAACGAAATCATTGTGAATTGCTTAGTGTTTATCTTTGCTTCCATCTGGTTCAGTCGGGCGTTGTTATTTTTCGGCATTGCCTCTCTGTTGGCTCCCACGGCCATATTCTGTTGCGAACTGCTTGATAGCCTCCGGCTCCCGCGTTTAGCCGTGCCAACTTTTAACGTAAAAGCATTTGCCCGAACGCTTTGAAACGTCAACAAGCGGAAATAATCAACTCTTAAAACTATGCAATTCAATGACCAAGAACACATTTACACAGGTATTTTCAAATGGCTGACTAGCTTAAGTGATTAAAGGATAGAAAAAAGGATACAGGCATTGTCGTGCCTGTATCCTTTTTTTTCTATGATTGAAACACAAACACGTGGCTATTCCACACAATTTTTATTGCTCAAGATCCGAATTTCGACGTCAAACGTCACCATCAGGTGAAGCTTTCCTTTACTGCGTTACAGGATCACTTAATGAAGTTCTCAGCCCTCACAAAGCGTAACTCTGTGGGATCGATTGAATGAATGAATTTTAGATACCAAAGAAGCTCTAAGTGGTTTCTCATGATTTTTAGTCCCCGCGGCACGGGTTTCGACGTAAAATACTTGATCATGATGCTGTTTTTCGAAACGAGGAGAATTTCATTTCATTGGAATAACCGAGTCTTCGTTTTTTGATTCGTAATGGATCGATTCTTCCAAATTCCATCGAACTAATTTTAGAGTGACATGAGCTGCCAAAGAAAATACAAAAGCTAATTATTGAACTACCTCATGATGACCCACGTGTTGGTTGAAATTATTCTCATGGTACACCCCACTCAACGCATGAATAAGGATCCAGTACAGGAAAAAATTACCCTAGCTTTATAAACTCGTAATGCATGCGTTAAACTACTTAAAATATCGTCAAGTCAGCTCTTCCTGGTACGGCTACTCCGAATTCTAACCTTCCTCCGTTTTGACTCAAAGTTCATTGTCTTTTACCATCGACTAGGTTTACCTCTTCCCCACAGTCGCCGTTTTACTTTCGGCCCCTCTCCGACTACACCTTAAACCCTTCCTGTGCTAACTTCTCTCAGTTAATGTCTATGTTCGTGTTTCCGTTTAATTCCTCTAATTACCCCCTTCCTCCTCGCGTTCTCTAGAAAGACCCCTTTCGATCCAAATCTTAAAAAAATTCAATATATATGTTTTGAATTTAAATTACAGGACATTGTCCGCTGAAATCGTTTGCTGCGTAGATTTATAAACTTTTAAACTTCTGCTATGTAATAACTCGGATGGGAGAACAGTGCAAACAATAATGTCCGCTTTTTAAGTTAGCACTGTTTGGAATTTAATTTTATAAACAATATTTGTTTCATTTTATCGGGAATCGGATAGTACGGTGGTTAACGTGCTGGATTACAACCTTGAAGGCCCAGGTTCTACTCGCGGCGGCGACAGATATTTTTCAGTGGTGTCCCGATCCCTATTTGAGGAACTTTGTTGAGGGCATGCCGTTAGTACGCCGTCCGTCGGATGGGATGCTAAGCTGCGGACCCCTTGGCGCCTTTTGTTAAGAGTAGGCTAATGCCAATAACTCCCTTAATCCTTTCCCTCCTAATCGCACAAATGACCTAGGCTATCGGTCGCCTCCCCTAAAAACTACTAGCTTTTATTTTATCAGGATTTTCATTCGAGACGTTTTTCAGTCCAATCGGAAGGGTTTTAGCCCCATGTACATAAAACACCAGTGAAATATCTTTTTCCATACGTCTACATCTATATCTTTTCCTGAAAGCCTCCACGATGAAATGTGACAATTAAATTCAAGATCCATTTAGTTAAATGGCGATGATTAGTATGGTTTTATTTCTCACAGTTCGAATTTTCTTTCGGGAAATTGCGTACTTTTGTGGTCACGAATCGTGGGAAGGAAAAATAATTCATATATCGGCGGTAAATTTCCCAAAATTTCTTTTTGCGATGTCACATGTCAAATTCAGGATTATATTTTGCCCTCTTTGTCAGTGTTTAAGTCATACGAAATCAGGTACTTACTCAGTCCTAATTCTTGCGTGATACCTGTACATTTGTCTACACTCGCGGGAACGAATTTCAGTGGGCCTGAATGAATGGGGAAAATGCACCGTTTTTCGTCAAAATTCGTTTTTACACGTATATAGATCTACGGAATCGTCAATCACTGTTGGAAATGTCGAAAATCTGGTAAAATTGGATTTTGTTTCCGTTATCACAAAAAATATTTTATTTCTCAAGCTGGTTGGACAATACCATGTTGAAACCGGGTTGTTAAATATTTTCGTGAAAATCGATGGAAATTCACTGTTATTATTCACAACATATCCGAGCGCATTCCCTTCGCAATGATTTCGAGTCTGATAACTTCAAACTGTAGTTTATTGTACATTTTCATTCCCTCCCACGTAAACTCCTTCCTGCCAGCCATCAGCGGGATTCGGCAGATGGGAAGGGTTTCGGGTCGAGCGTCTCCTTTTGACCCCGTGACCTCCACCCCCGGCCACGCGCCTCACTCCTTCGAGGCGAATTTCCCAATTCGGATCTTAAGCGGTACGTTCTAGTTCCCGCCCAACTTCCTGCCACGCTGAAGTACGATGACGTTCGCCCGGTGCAACGGGACGGTTGGGTGGGATGGGCGCGCGAGGATTCAAAACTCCAGCTTCGCCGACGTAATCCAGACGTCCGTCGGCGTCAGTTTAAACGTAGCAGTTTCCAAACGGGTGTTTTGTTTGCGTGCGCGCCCGCTTCTGTGCATCAACCGTTCGAAAGAGGGGAGTAGGAAGAAGAGAAAAAAAAGAATCTCGGAATCAACTCTCTTCAGCATGCCGTCCAGGGCCATTTCCGCGCATGCATGTATATCCGCGCTCACAGGCCACTCGGAGGTAGGTTGTGTTTATGGCTGGTCTCCTGTATCAGAATCCATCGCCACCGAATTTCCATCTCTGCAACCGGCGGCACTCCTCTCAAGAGGTGAAACCAACGCCGGCCCGCATTCAAAACCCTCGCTCACAAACACGCGAGCTCGCCATTCCTCCTGCCATACTCCCTCCACCCTCGCCTCCCCCATCGCCCGTGCAGACACACACACGCACTCTCCCCGGACCCAAAAACACAAGCGCGCCACCACCCGCTATGACCTTTTCAAACTAAAACTTTCCAATTAATCAGCGTAGAACGTATTCCCTTTGTCGTTGGGCTATGGGCTCCGCTGTATCGCTCAAACAGGCAGAGAGAGGAAGGGGGGAGGAGTGAGGCCTGTGTCTGACGAGGATCACCCGCCAGTCCGGCATTTTTGGACTCTTGGTCCATCCCTTCCCCTCCCCGCACCTTACCCTCCTGCCCCTTTAATACCCCATATGTGTTTGTTCTGTGATATGCCCGGGTCCGGCGGCGGCACCTACTATAACGGCTCCTACATCTTTACCCTCACCACACGCGCTCCCTTCCCCCTCCTTCACCCGGCCTCCCCTACCTTTCGACCTCACCTTTTCCGTACAAACCCTTCCTCCTCCGCGTGGTGACGGCCATGTCCCCGCCCTATGGGGTCGAGGTGATAAAGCTCCGGCCGTCCAACCCCACCTCGCCGCTCCCCATCCGCGCCCCTTCTTCCGACCGACAGCACCACCACCGCCACTACACTCACCCCGCCCTGTCCTGCCCACTGCCCGTCCTAATAATGCGTCTCCACCCCATCCCTAACCCCCCCCACCCAATGTCCTCCTCACACCCATCCCTATCCACCCCCGTTCGCGTAGCCCACGAGTTTTTCCCCCTAGCGAGAATCCCCCCCCTATAACTTTTTTACCTTCGCGGTCGGCAGAAACCTTGCCCCCTCCCTATCGCTAACCCCCTCAAAAAACCTTCAAAACTCCACACACACACATACACTGGCGCGGTGCTACGTGTATATATATATCCCGCCCATCCCCGCGTATCCTCCCAGCCGTTTCACACACAGGGGTCGGCGACGGCAGCAGCGGCTTTTGGCCATGAAAGGTCGTTTGAATGGATATCTCTCTCTCTCCCCCCCCCACACACTCCCGCAAAACCTCCCCCCCCCTAACTCCTGCCTGCCTTTTGGGCTTTTGATGTGAAGAGCGCCACCCAACACCAAACATCGGCCACCTCCTCCTCCACTTCCGCTCCCTTCCCACCCTAGCGTCTCCTCATGCCTCCCTCCCGACCCCCCCCATATCAATCCGTCCGAAACTCTCTCCCACCACCGCGCACCTCCTCGCCACCGCCTTCCCAGGGCCGATGGGCTCATTTTACCGCCTCCCACCCTCTCCCTCGGAGTGCCCTCCCCTCGCCGTCGTCCCGGCGCCCCTCTTTCCACCCTTCGCCCAAACCACCACCTTTCCTCCCCCGCCCGACGGCCCCACGCCCCTGTGCCATTACTTCCACGTATCGCGCAAATATTATCCGAGGGAAAAATGGGGTGGCATATGCATGCATAGGTGATAAAGGCCTCCATTATAAGTTGTTAAATACATTATCTGCAGGTGCGCCGCCTAAGCTGCCCCAGTGGGGTGGGAGAGATCGGAACGAGGGCCGAGAACGACCTTTTTTCCCCCTCTCTCACATTCCTCTTTTTATAAATTAATTTTAGACCCACGTGTTTTTCCTATAGTTTTTTTTTTAGTTCGAAAGGTGGAGGGAATACGTAGCGTTGCGACCGCGGGTTTCTAACGGCAATGAAGGTTCGGAATGGATGAGATTGGCTTGTGTTGGGTCGTAAGGGGTGCAGTTTCGTGGTTCCGAGGAGATGGGTCGCGAATCTATTGGGATCACGCCACCGTGAGCATTCGGAGAGGTGAACCGTGAGGAATTTGATCGACAAGTGGAATTTCACTAGGAAGCTTATTAACTTGTCTTGCCGAATGAAGCGCTTTAAATGTGCGTGCGCCCATAGATCAATCAGTGATAATGTCTTTGTCCATTTGTACCTCTGTGGTAGGAAACGAGAATATCATATTTCAGCATTATTAATTGTTGGATAATTATCCTTTAGGACCGTCCATTCCAACGATTGTTTCGTAGAGAATTGTGCACGCATCGCCCGGGAATTGATGGGGACGTTGAAGTGATTAAAGGATGAAATCACATATTCCAAGTCGAATGATGTGTACCATATGAAATTTCTTAAATTTGCCAATTGTGTTAGTATTTTCAACAGATTCAGGCTTGAGGTCGTGGAAGTTCATCATAATGAAATAAGGACAATTTGCACTTTTCCACAGTTTATATAAACTGTGGAAAAGTGCAAATTGTCCTTATTTCATTGTGTTTGTATTTCCTGATGAAACCAATTTTTTTTAAATGACGTTGAGGTACATTGTTTTGTCAGTCAAGGTACTCGTATAATAGTTAATGATGCTGCCAAACTCCTGATGAAAGGTCAGTTTTTGGAATCACCCAGAGCAGCATTGTTTCCGCAGTCTTAGAATTTTCAAGGTACGTCATTCATATTTATAGCATCGTTTAATCTCTAAGGACCCGCAGATATTTATATTTTTATGTGTATGTGCGGAATGTCATTATAAAATACTTCAACGAGGGAAGGTCATAGCCTCGTAATACAGTAGCATAGAATAGTTTCAGTGTATTAACTATCTAGTAGGTAGTCTATTGGGTAGAGCGTTTGGCTGCTAACAGTAAGGCTCGATTCTCAAGTGGTTTTGGACATCCCCCACTGAATTTTACTCAAGTTATTTGATTTTTCAGGTTTAATCTTGTAGGGGAACCACCGGAGAGGCCGTTCACTGGCTCCTTCACCCTCATGCGTGAATAACACACGTCGTGAGATTAACTAGGTCTCACATATGAATTAACCTTGGGGTTTTTCACTATAGGCGCTGAAGTCTTAGAACGTATTAATCCAAATAATTTTCTTTTTACGTTCACTGAGATCAACGGAACACCAACATAGAAATATGGCGACGCTCGTGTCCGTCTAGGAATTTTATTCTGACCCGCGATATTAAATCGTAAATTTATAACCCATTCGTCGCAGTATAATGTAGTCAGCGTTATGTTATTCCTATGAACCAGGGAATCGATGCATAATTACATGTCGGGAGTCTTTCAGTACGCTACCATGAAGATAGAAAATTAGAATTGTGGCTGTGATAGGTTACTTTTTTTCAAATACTCATATTTCTTATTCATCAAATCCTAAAACATGAATGTACTTGAAAGGGAGTACTACGTCATTTTAGTTATATGATTTCAAAAGTATTGTCACAGTCTTCGTAATTTGCATAAGGTTGAATTTTTGGATTTCGTTTAGTGGCCATATTTTTCAGCATCTGGCAGCTTAATCATCTCATTTCACAAGTCATTACCCATTTTGTCTCTCTTACGGATGAGTTTTTGATATGCTCGTTTAATTTGATTCTCAAGAATCCTACTTTAACTACTTATCTATTCTGAATTATCTTAATTATTTCCAAATTATATTCACCGTACTAATTGAAATAAATGTAATGTATCGACCCCTATTCGTAAATTAATATCAAACTATTTTTCAAGCCAAATGATTCTTTTCCTCGTCTATGTCAAATCAATAGTGTTTGCTCTACCAATGCAATGGAAAACATCCAAGACCCGTATTTATGGTCGTCTCCCAGCTTTGTGATATTCTTATGGGGGTTTTGTACATCAAAATTTCCAATGAATTTTAACGTAGAAGACGCCTCAAAATCTTCCATTACTCGGATGTGCTTATTAGAAATTTGATCGCCTTAGTTCTTCCAGTCTCTCCCAGAAATTGAACGTGACGATGTATCTATAAGAGTCTAAACAATGCTTTTTGTTACTATCGAGTGAACTACATGGTGATATGGTGTTTTTTGCACCTATCGCAACACTGGGGCACATTTTTATTATATGGGATCATGGCAACTGAGCTCCAAATGACTGTTTTGTTCGGTTGTAATGAATGGGAACCGATTTCTAAATTAAAATAGGAGGGTTGCTTATGAATACGTTTTAGGATAATATTTACCATGCCGTATGCATCCGCAAGCAAATTTATTGGAGACCTTACCGGGTGAGTTCGAGCTTGAGCACTGACTTTGGAAACTCTTGAGAACCGACTCGATTGCTGAGAGATCTCCTGCCCGGTATGACATGAGCGTGAGTGTAACTTGAGATATCTCGATGTAATCTTCAATCCCGATATTTAAATAATCTTCGCGGCCAACAGGGGGGGTCTGTGGGTCAACGGAGGGGAGGGGGGGAGGGATGTGGTTGGGAGGGTTCCGTTGCAATCGAGAGTGGCGGGGGGAGGTGTGCCTGTTGTCGGGGGTGAGAGATAGCCCTCATGGACCAAGGAAGAAAGGGGAGGGGAGGCGGTAAGGGAAGGGAAAGGAGTGAATTGAGGCGAGGGAGTTGATTGTTGCCCCGAGGATAATTGTTTTCGCGGTGTACCTTTCGTAACGAGGAACGAGATGTTTCCGTTGGAGAGAGAGGGGGGAGAGGTTTTGAAAAAAACGGCAAAGGCGGAGAGAAGGAGCGGATAGGGGAAGGGAGCGTAATGAGGTGTTGTGTTCTCCTCATATAGGCGCCTGAGGGAAGATGAAATGCGTTTTGGACTGAGGAGAGGAGTGGCGCCGGGGGAACAACACGAGTGGAGAGGGAGTGGGAATGTGTCGGCCGGCTATAACGAAAGCCCAGCTGGGCGGGAGGGATGGGGTGGGGGCCGCAGGAAAATTGACTCGGGAGGGGAGGGTTGGAATGAGGGGGAGAGGCGTTGCTGCTGGGGAGGGAGAGGTTGCGTGGGAGGGTTCGTGAGGGATGTTTTACCTCTCTTTCTCTGTCTCCATCAAACCTCCCACAAAGTGAAGATTAAAGGTTACAGGTAGCACGGGATACGTGGGAAATTAAGTGGGGATATCGATGTGTGCGCCCGTTGCCGGGGCATGGAGGGGGAGGAATGAATGTGAGGAGGGGAAGGGCAAAGGGGGGGGGGGCTAGTTGATGCCCTGCGGGTTGCATGTGCAGTTGGGGAGAAAAGTTCCATTCGCGATCGTATCGCCGTGCCTGGGATGAGAGAGGCGTGTGGATGACCGTGGAATAATGCGTCACTTTGTGCTGATGCAAGGAGGTAGACGAATTTTCCAGGGGAATAAAGATTGAAGCGTTAGTTAATCTTTCAACTCCAATCCAAGGATATTATTAGTAATCCTGTAACTCCTTTTACATAGTGTCACTTCGTTTTAGGTAATTATTTAATGTGGTTTAATTTTTTTTAAATTTATTGGGTATTTCATTTAGTTGGTTTCACCAGTTAATGACTTTATATCTACACAGTAATCACCGAAGGATCCAAATCCACGTTGACATGACGGGACAATTTCTTTTGTTTCTAATTTAAAAAATCAATATTTAAAAATTTTTGGCGAATATAATGTACATAACTTAAGCAAAAGCATGGTTCAGAAATTTAGCTTTGATAAAAGAGGCTCTAGTTCCCTAAAATTGATTAACACAATTCAGAAACTATGTATTCAATTATGTATTGCGCATTATTTTCATACACGTGCAATACTGCTCTATAATATCATGACGTAAGTCATTCTGTTACGACTTTATTCGCGTTTTTTATTAGCTGACAAACAAATATAAAGGTTATAATTTTTTCAAGGAAGAGAAAAGCTACGTTATATGTTAAAATAAAAGGATAAAAATAATGATCCAACTTTTCAAAACTTATAATGATAAGTAAAGTTTTCTAATTACTTTTTTCCACCACGTCGGTCAAAGTAGAGTGAACGTCAGAGAAGGAAGAGTGTTAGCCAAAGCATATTTCACAAGTAGGAGGGAGTTCATGACGGGCACTTTGAGAGCGATGCTAAGAATAGATGAGTGATAACATTTATATGGAGCTTGGTTTTCTACGGTACGGAATCATGGCCGTTAAAGTAAGATGACAAGCGTAGATTGGAGGTTTTTGGCGTGGAGAAGGATGGAAAAGGTGAAATGGACGGTAAGAAATACTTACGAAGAAGTTCTAGGAATGGCGGGGAAGAAAGATTTTGTTGCTGGGAGAGGTTCAACGCGGGCAGGAAATGTGGCTGCTGAGTTTTTTGATTGGTTATGAAATGCTGGAGACTGTGATAAAGGGGAGGATATTAAGTAAACGAAGTAGCTAAGTCATGAATGCTAGAAATAGTATAAATCCAAAGACTTGTATATGAAGTATAAATCCAAGGTGTGTGGGAACAATATCCATTTAGTATTGAACGTTGATGTTAATAACCCGTCGCGGGTCCATTCAGTGATTTTCCAAAATTAAATCGACATAGAATCAAGAAAGGTGGGAGGACTATGGTCTCTTTAGGCTATAAAGATTCTCATAAGGAAGTGTCATATTCTTCTTGTAGCTGAACGTGCGGTCGTTCGTATTCATGGTGAGTAAAATCCGAACCCATTTGAAATTGATGTGGAAATTCAGCACCTTCCATATCTTAATTTGTCGAACCATTTTGTCTATTTTATAAATAGTTCGTTTCTCTTTTTAAAGTCGCTGTATGCTGTTTTAATAGCTGTATGTTGTTGCGAATGTCCCTAGGCTATGTTTAATTTTTAATAAGCTGCCAAGTAGGAACAATGGTGATAAAATCTGAAAAACTTAATCTTATCAAATTCCAGTAAAGCTTTTCATTGAATGTAAAATCGTATAAGCATTATTTTATGGTTTCACTTTTCCTCTTCAGATATTCTCTTGCCTGGATTATTCGGAAGCAGTTAGCATATTTGTTTGCCAAAGTTATTTTATTTTGATATAATATATCAAGTGCTACATTTTCCCAAATGTATTGAAGTAACAGACTTTCCAAATGAGATCAGCTTCATCCTTCGGCAGGTACGAATCCTTCTTGAGCATTGAAACAGTCTACAACCAGTCGTCTGCTCTTTGTATTTTTCCTTCAATCTACACCTAATTTAATGGTTTAAATATCGAACAAATCCCGTTTTCGTGATTTTGAGGCCAAAAAATCGCATAATTTCGAAAGAATATCGATTTACATGCACACAGAAAATATTTTCCTTTCTTCTCTCTTACAGACACCAAGTCAGTATCGTTCAAGAATGTGATTTGCTAACTTCCTGATTGACTTATCATTCCTCATATACAAATCACCTTGTCCTCATTCCACATATGTGGAACATGTTTTCTAACAACGTAAACTAGCAAGCAATTAATTTTAGAAACGTAATGAGCCATATCTTATTTTCTCAGGCAGCTACAACAGAAGTTTAATAATTATCTGAAAGGACATGACTCTAAGTAAGTTCCTCATATCTATTCACCTAGAGGAAATATATCGAGGTAAAAGCCTCTAAATATTGTGTATAAATGCTGACATTTTATATTTAAAAATCAAAAACCCATAAATACTCATCAGCCGGAAGGTCGGTTTGACAGGTGTGGGTAGAGGTCTTCCCCAATACTAAGGCCAATGGCGTGTGGAATTTACATATCAGCCTATGGGTGCCAGTTCCTTTTCCTATGCCGCTTATGGTTACCCTGGAAGATTTGATACCCGAAAAATCACCCGGCATCGTTGAAGTTGAGGCTGTCCAGAGGTGTGCCTGAGAATCTAATCCAGGTCCTTTGGTCAGCAGTCTAACGCTCTTTCCTTGGACTACCACTTTCTCATACTCTTGTAGTATTAGTAAAAATCGTTAACAGGACAACTCCTGTAAAAGTATTCCCCACTTTAATTTTCCTATTCTTTCTACCAGGGAGCGTGTAATGATTATAATGACAGTTATAGCATATCAAAGTTTGTCTGTTCGTGCGCTGTATTTTAATATGGCATACACACTTCTTCGCATAAGCGTACCCTCAATATTTAATTTATAATTTTCCTTAGGCATGCAATCATACTCACGGCTTTCCCGAGTAAGATAAGTATTTAGTAAAAAAGACATTTTTGTACTTTTTTGTCTTTAAGCAAATCGTTTGGCATGATCTCTTAACTTGCCAAAAAGGAACATGTACGTATAGAGCGTTATCCCATTCCTTCGAGAGAGAAAATACATGCCGTAAAAGTGATTCCTCGGGAATTTGACGACCGCAGTTTCTTGACGACCTCAAAAGGAAAAGAAAGTGTTCGTATTCTCACGTATTTTTAGCTAGAGAGATGTTTACATGAGAGACAGCCATTTCGCTCTATTACAAGTAGTCAACCCATGCAAAGGAAAGAAGGAACACAATGAATACGACAAGTATGCGCCTGCGCATCGCGAGAATGGCGTATCTTCTTCATCCCGATCCAGCTTAATGTGATGGTCGTGAGTCAAAATAAAGAAAGCTTAAGTGGAAATGGGAAACAGTGAAGTGCAGAGAATTTTAGCCTGCCCTCGACATTCTTTCCCCCTGGAACTACCTGGGATCTGCTGTTTCTTACCCTTTTGTTTTCATTTGATTAGAAATAAGGCGCACTATTATTTACTACCCTGTCCAATAAATACGCGAACTGAGGCCATATATATATATATATATATATATATATATATATATATATATATATATATATATATATATATATATATATATATATATATATATATATATATATATATATATATTAAAAATATATATACACACTCACACATATATATATATATACTACCTTGATCAAAAAGTTCCCGGAATAACCACCGTGTGGCGCTCCCATCGTTCCGATTTGAGTTCTGTTTTTTTTTGTTAAATTGGTACATCTGTTGTTGATATTCCCTTTAAATCTTAGTGTCATAACTTGACATTTGCAAAAGTTACGTAGCCAAGAGTACATCTATCTCTGTGTGTGTTGGCGATTTTTTACAATTTCAGAAATGGATTTAAATTTGCAACAACGAACTTGTATTAAATTTTGCGTAAAAAACGGATTTAGTGGCGCACGGACGTTGGAAATGTTGGAAAAGTGTTTCGGCAACGATTCTCTAAAAAAAACGGTCGTTTACCAGTGGCACGAGCGGTTCAGAAGTGGTCGTGAGTCAATCGAAGATGATGAACGCAGTGGCAGACCATCGACATCGAAAGTCGGTGAAAAAATTGATAAAGTAAAAGAAATGTTGGTCAATAACCGCAAATTAACCATCAGAGAAATAGCGGAGGACTTGAACATTGCCTATGGATCCGCCCAAGACATTGTGGTTAATGATTTGGGTTTCCGTCGTGTAGCAGCAAAGTTGGTTCCAAAAGACCTCAATTTCATGCAAAAAAGAGACTGTGTTGACGTCGCAAAAGACATGATTTGCGAGGCTGAATCCGATCCCACATTCATCAAAAGGATCATTACTGGAGACGAGACGTGGGTTTATGAGTACGACACGCAATCCAGACATCAGGCAAGTGAATGGCGTTCACCAAATGAGCCGAGACCAAAAAAACCACGTCGTTTTCAGTCAAAAAAGAAGGCAATGCTGACGGTTTTCATGGATTACAACGGTGTAGTGCATCATGAATTTTTGCCAGAAGGCCAGACAGTAAACAAAGAGTATTATTTGGGCGTTATGAGACGTTTGCGTGAAGCAATTCGCCGAAAGAGACCAGAAATGTGGGCAGAAAACTCGTGGATTTTGCACCATGATAACGCACCGTCGCACAGTGCTATCATTATTCGTAATTTTTTGACGAAAAATGCAACAAATACCATCCAACAGCCACCGAATTCACCTGATTTGGCTCCCTGTGACTTCTTTCTGTTCAATCGAGTTAAAAAACCATTACGGGGAACGCGTTTTAGCAGCCGAGAGGAAGTAATGGAAAAATCGCAGGAAGCACTGATGGACATACCGAAAACCGAATATAAAAAATGTTTCGAGGATTGGATCAAGCGCTGGCATAAGTGTGTTGCAGTCGATGGGGATTACTTTGAAGGGGACAATATAGATTTAGATGAATAAACTTGTATTTTTAATTTTCTGAATAAATTCCGAGAAATTTTTGATCAAGGTAGTATATATATATGCATATACATACATATGTATAAATGCACACACACACATAACTTTATTTTGCAAAATTTAGCATATATCGATTTTGTCCCCTTCAAAGTACTCTCCATTCATTGCTATGGACTTCTTCCATCTTATTTGCCACTGTTTGAAGCACCCTTGGAAGTCCTCGGCAGTCAGGGTTTTTAGTTTTCTCGTCGCTTCTTGCTTTATTGTGTCCACATCTACCCAATGATGTCGCCTCATTTTTGAATTTTGGGAATAGGAAAAAGTCGCAGTGGGAGATCTGGTGAATAAGGAGAATGATCAAGGATGGCGATTGAATGTTTTGCCAGAAACTGGTCAAAAATCATTGCAGATTGAGCAATATTTTGGTACATATTTTTAAAAAAACCCAAATATTCGGTTAAAATAGTGTTCACAGTTGTTTTTTCTAAATTCAGTTCATCAGCTATCATTCGGACAGTTTTCCGTTGATCGGTAAGGACAAGGAACCGCACACGATCAATGTTGTCGTCCACACAGGTGGTTGAAGGTCGTCCCGGCTTTGCATCATCCGTGGCGTCTTGTCGGCCATCTTTAAAACGCTCAATCCTCTTGAAAACAGATGTTTTCTTCAGAGCATTGTCACCGTAAACAGCTTTCAGCATTTTCTTGATAACGTTTATCACTTTTCACCGTAAAACTTGGTGTTGATTCGTTGCTCCGTGATTTCGTCAATTTCCATTATCAACAAACAGTAAAAACAAAGAAAACGGAAACTAATATAAATAACACCGTGCGCACAGCTCGACGATCCGCCAGGCACAGACGGCTCATTGGGTCTCAGGCAATTATCGCCGCTAGTCGTCGGGGCTATAGTGCGCGTCATGACCGCCAGATTGCACCAGTTCGCGTATTTATTGGGCAGACTACCTATGTATATTTATTATGGTGTTTTTATGTACGTATATAGATACCTATTATTTCTCTAGTTTCTATCTCTCCCTTTCAAATACCACGGCGAATGTTTACATTTTGTCGCAAACTGTTCCACGGAATTGTCGCCTCTCTTTGATTCTAGAACTCTGGCATAAGCGAATGCGGAAATATAAAGCCTAATATTTTAGCCTGTCAGTCTTATGCGAGTAGTGAATGTTCATACCTCTTTATGAAATGAATTGTTTTCGGTGTTCCTGATGATACTTACACATTACATTACCTGCAATTATGAAAGTAATTTGCGAATGTATAAAATTTTCAATAAATCGCATTCATCATACATTAGTTTGACAAATAAGAAATTACGTGTATGTATACGTATTAATTATAAGATAAATATTCACTTGATCAAAGATCATTTATTGAAGCTTTCCTGAAGCATTGAATGCACCTATTACCTTTGTTTAGAATTTGGCGAAGAAATATTAGAAATTAAGTTTTCCTTCAACTATTTTTTTGATGAAATGCTATTAAATAAAATAAATACTTAAGTACATGCTTTAAGGCAAGTATTTATTTGTTAAGGCTTCGTGTTATCAACAAGAGAAACGTTACATAGTTCAACATCTAATTGTCAATGTTCTCCAGTCCCGACTTTTTCAATATTTATCTTGCAATTTTATCTAAATGCGATTATATGTCGGTGGTGTAACATTTAAGATAGACTTCGGATGAACACAGACTAACCATCTCTATTTTTCTAAGCTTCAGCTTCGTTTAAAGAGACACAACTTGACACCTTCCACTAGAGATTGAGTAAACAGGCGTTAGTGCATCTCCAGTCACTCAATTCAAGAAGGTTTCGGAGGGTGGCCGGAGGGTTTGAAAAAAATTCTCCCCGGGGAAGGGACCTTTCAAAATAAATGGCGTGACCTTTCCGTTCCTACGTGCCTCCACTTGGCGTGCGCGTCGGCGCGTTTGCAAGTTCGATTCCTGTATTCTTGCGAAGACGCGCGGAAAGTGGAGAGAATATCTCGTAGGAGCGAGGCTCATAGAGAGAGAGGATCAGCGCGAGGGTGAGGAATAGGGGGGAGGTTAGCGGCGGAGTTGGCGTTTGGCGTTGTCAGGGGGGTAGGGGGTAGATGGAGGCAGGGGGAGACGGACGAACGGGGAGGGAAGTAGGGAGGAGAGGGCGATTAAGGAGAAAGGGTGAGTGGAATACTCGGCTTAGAATCCCTGGCGCTGACAGGCAAATCACCCAAGGAGAGAGCAGGGGCAGGGCCTGCAATCCGCCACCTTCCCTCTACACTCGCATCCATCTACCCCTCCATTCCTCCCCATCCCCCGCCCCTTCTCTCTCTCGACTTTCCTTTCAACTCTTTTATTCCCCTCCCTCCACCACCATTCCACTGCCCCTCCTCTTCACCGGCACTCCAACTGCTTTCTCCTATTGTCTTCCAATACCGTCCTCTCAACCCATTCTTTCCTGTCACTCCCCCGTCCTTCATCCCTTTCTCCCGGCTGCTGTTCAACCTCGCCATTTAAATTGATTAATATTGTGGCAGTTCTTTCGCGCGTTTTCTTGTCGATGACAATTTCGTTTTATGGAGTTGACCCAAATTGTATCTATTCTATTTGTATTGGCCGTGTTGGCAATATTTAGAGCAAATAGCGGTCAAGGTAGGAGTTATCCCTTTGATAAGCGGCCCTTTGTTGTAGCTATTTATGTTTGGAGGGTGATCTCGAGAGCAGTGAACATTAGCAAAGAAAACAAAAGTTTTATTCCACCCAGATGATGTTTTGCCTAGTTTTAGACTGTTTATTATGTGATTACATTATTGCCGTGGGAGAGGCCACGGAAATAACATATTGCATGACATACAAGGTTGAGGAACATGGGAAGAGACTTCATTGAATTACATGTATTAGGTTATATGTTTGTGGTAAGAAGCTTTTAATTTCAAAATGGAAAGTTATAGTATATAAACGGCAAGCCTATTGCCAATTTTTTTATGCTCTTCATAAAGTATCTGTAGAGCTACCTAATAAAATAAATAGTTATGCCGAAGAAATGGAAAAGGGTGTAATTCGTCCGCAAAATACCATGTCTTAGCTAATTTTTGTAACAGCAATAATTAAGGCATGAGCGCTATTTTATTATAGTTTATACTTTTTCATTACGAAATACTCCGATTACTAAACAATCAACTTTATTCGCTCTTCTCGCTGTAGAAATAGCTTGTCTTTAAGTAGATAAAGGGTGATACTGCTAATGAAATAAATAGAAGCGATGCGGGGAGTTAATATTACTGCTATCTATGTAATTTAACTCTTTCCCACTCTTCATTTAACGTACAGTATTTGTTGTTCTTTTATTTCCATTGAAACGCATTAAAACAGTTCGAATTCTATAGGTTGTATTTGGCTAATTGAGTACCGGATAGGATAATAAATGTGTGAAAGATAGGGTGTCGAGTAATCCAGTAATCGCAGATCAGTTTCTAAAGCTGGCCCAAATCTGATAAAGCAGTACTCACAGTGTTCAGCAATTACATATGAGAAGGGTGCAGATGTTGGCCTAATGTCTTTAAGCAAAAGGGAAGAACAGCATTCATTATTTAACACATCATGGAACATTTAACACATCGCATTGGGAATACATTTTTCGCTTCCTTACTCTTTTATAAATATCCTGCCTTCTAAATTAATAATGCAATTAGTTTTTTTTACAAGTAATCCTTCGAATATTTAACGATATTTGAAGATTTGGTAATTTGATATGGCTTTAGGATTGTTATAAACCTAATGGGCAGTAATTAGTTCAATTTTTTAAGAAAAGATTAAGCTCGTTACTTTTTATATTAATTATGTTTTAATTATCTTTACTGTCAATAATCTGGACTCAAAATATTCCCAAGTAAAATTTTCATCAAATAAAAATATATTTTTTTTAATTTGATGAAAATTTTACTTGGGAATATTTTGAGTCCAGATTATTGACAGTAAAGATATTTAAAACATAATTAATATAAAAAGATTACATTTCAATCTATTATTGTAAATATTCTTGCATAGGGTGAATGATAGCTTGGTGTCTAAAATATTTTAACATTAATTGGTGGTCACTTGCTTTCAAACTTAAAATAGAAGCTTAAGTGAATGCCTGATAATCTTCAAATAATTCCAATGATACTTGAGTTATCAGGAAATTTTTTTATCGAGTAAGATTATAAGCCTGTATCAATCCAGCTATGAGTAAGTAGTATCTCTATAATATAAGATGATACATATATTATTCTATTAACCCTCAAGAAGGAAGTTGCTTGTGAGATATTGGTATTTTTTAAGATTTTACTACCAAAATTAATGCGAAGCCTAAAGAAGTTAAGAAAATTCATACTGAACTCTACAGCCGCTCTTCCCCCCGCCCTCCACCCAAGTCCATCGGAGTTGGGAGATGAGGCGGGATAGTTTCTACGCGCGCCCCCCTCATTATAGGCGTAGGACCTCGGCGGTACCACCCACTCCTTACTCCCCACACCCCCGGGCCCTCTAACCGCTCACTTCGTCCCCTCGCGCCCCTTCCCAATTCCCACGTCTCTTCCCTGGGAGCGCTATTCCCCATTTCCACGTGAACTGTTCCATTAATTTCCTTTGCCTCCACTCTTCCTTTTCCACTCATTCCTCACCCTCCTCATCCCCAACTCCACCACCTACTCCTTTCCCTCTCCCCTCGCTGTCCCTCATCTACGCTCTCCCCCGCTTGATCTTAATTTCAAATCTTCCAAGCGCGCCTACCTGGCTCTTCTCTCCCTTCTCTCTTCAACGTCTTCCATGTCATTTCTCTTTGTCTATCCCCTTTTCATAAGGCGTCTATCTTTTTTCTTGTCTCATACCCCTCCCCCCCTCAAGTCCTTACGCCCTTCCTCTGGCCTTTTCGCTGTGCGGTATTACCCGGACGGGTTGAGCATCTGAAATTTTATAGAGGGATTGTTGCCGTTGGCCTCTCTGAGAACCTCTTTGCCCGAATTTTATTTCTACTTCAGGTCGCTCTACGCGTTTTGAGAAATATTGTGCCACGTTCAATTTTTCTTAAATGCTCAAACATTTTTGCACATTCAGTTACCTAATCTTTCTTCCTCAAGCGTAATATATAATATTTTTCAGAAGAATCTTGTGATTGGATACCTTGACCGCGATCTCCTCTTCTTTTTCTTCTTTCTTCTATTGTTTCTCTTCCATTTTAAAATTTGATGTTGCTTGCCACCAGAAATAAATAGAATTTAATACTTACTTAATTATTTTCTAAATGAGTCAAGTTTCTGTTACATCTGTGTAATTAATTATTATACTAATACTCGATTATACTCGATCCCGAGTTCCTCTCTCTTTACTGTTTGAGTGTCATTAAATCCGAGCATAGTCTCAAATTGCAGAAAATGTCTTTTTCCAATCTTCATTTTTTTAATTATTTATTTTCTGAACGCCTTCGTATGCAATTCAAGAAATACATTTACTTGTGAAAATCTGAGCCCTTAACAAGGAAATAAATCTGCAATTAAATATTGAATTCTTCACCCGATTACTAGCAAATATTTTTGCTCCTCATTTTTAAGGTAGAAATACAAATCGCAGAATTTTTTTTACTTCTTGGAATTGCTTGATTTGCTTAAGGTAATATTTATTGTTTAGGGGATATTTTGTGAGATTGTTCTCATCCTTTGAGAAAGTTCTCGTACCTATTCTTTGGGTAGTTTAGGAGTTGTGCATTTGATCATCATTTGCATAATTTTATACAGTAACGCAATCACTTTCGCTTTAAAATCTTTTACTTGTCCCAAACTTTTCGACGCATCCCTTGTCTTGCCAGTTCTCGCTCCTGTATCCTTTACCCGATCTCAACTGTGCACTCCATTCGCTCTCTCCCCCGCCCCGAACCTTTCTTCCCATTTCTTCCTCACGGTCTCTGCTTCCCCTCGTTCTCCATTGTCTACGCCCGCTCCCGCGCACAATCGGCCGCTCTCGTGTCTATTCCTTCACCCCACCCCGTCCACCCTCCCTCCGACCAACACCCCCAATAAAACGACGGTAAACCCACCACCCCTGACTGCCTCACTTTTCCGGCTTCTTACTTCATCTGTTTATGATCTCACAGGGATAACCCTCAGAGCTCTAGTCTCCTTTTCCGCCCAAAATATCTCTTTCCACCGCTCCTTCCCGCCTTACCCCCAATCCTCCCATTTCCCCACGCCACGGCCACTCACTCCTCTTCCCCTCCTCCTTTTATCCCCTCAGGCGTTCAACTCTCTTCCCCTCTTTTCCGACTCCTACCTATCCTTCCGCTGCAGGCGTTCATCTCTTTCTTACTCCCTATTTCTTCCTTGCTCCGCCTCCTCCTTTAGTTCCGCGAACCGACTCCTTCCCCTTTCTTACGCTCTCTGGTGGAGACGGCCAAGGAAGACTTGAGAATAAGGAAAGAATGGCGGTGAGGGAGTTGCGTGCGCCTGATCTTGAGAGAGGGGGATAGGGATTGTTTTTGAGGGAGTGGGAGGACTGGCGGGTGGTGTGCGGCGGTGGCAGTTAGAGCAGAGGTTCCTGGCGGGCAGTTTTCTCGGTACGGATGGGCTAGAGATGGAGGTGGATGTTTCAGGTGCTCGATAGTTGTTCGTGGAACCGGAGAAGTTAAAATATGCGGTCGAAAGTCACATCCCAATTACCTCCGTCACTCCAGAAGATGTGATCTTCGCTTTTGTCAGTTCGCCTCCCGTACTCCCTCTTCAGAACATCAAGGAGACAAACCCGTAAGCATACGTCCTGCAACTTATATATATATATATATATATATATATATATATATATATATATATATATATATATATGGTTAATTATGAAAGTACTGTGCATGCTTTTATTCTGACGCGAATATCGTCCATGGTAACGCGGTAAAACCGGGTGTGGGAAATGTGGTGGGGCGTCTGCCCTTTTAACGCACCCGGTTGCCAGTTTGCTCCGAGAAGTTGAGTGGAAAGACGTACCTCCGCGGGAAGTGTGTTTTTCGACTTCGTAACACGGCACAATGGAGCGCCCAGCCATATGACTCCAGCCACACGTCCTTCATTGTTACAAACGTCCTGGCCAGGAGCACCGGTGGTCTCCCAGCCCACTTACATTCCGAATTGACTACGTGATACTGTTTTTTGTTTCCCCGACTGAAGAGAGAGCTGAAAGGAAAGCAATGGAAGACCGTGGAAAATATCCAAAATCATGCTACAACGATCCTTAAATACATTCCCATCGAGAAGTTTCAGGGTGCCTTTCAGGCGTGGCGGACATGTCTCCGCAAGTGTGTTGATGCAGGGGGAAAGTATTCTGAAGAATTATAAGCATTTGTAAAGAACGATCAATTAATCTATTTTTTCAGAGAATGCGCATAACTTTTATAGTGGAATCAGCATATATTGATAGTATAGAAGCAGTCACGAGAGCAATATAATATTTGGGTGCCACAATAGAACACCAAAAGTAAATAGATAAAACTCATAAGGACACTCACATTCCAGAAAGGTGAAGCTTTCGGCCTTTTCTGAGGCCTTCTTCAGGCTAGACACTATATACATGCTATTTTTTTATGATAGAATCATTGTTTGGTAAAGGATTTAGGTTATCAATGTAAGACATACACAGAAAACATAACGTCGGCGAAGATAGCTTAGGCCCAGGCTTACAGGTGACAAAAAATATACAGCAGGTGGAATAGTTTACGTATCTCGGAGGTTTTTTGGATCAAAATGGTCAAAATAGTTGCGACGCAAGTAGAAGAAAATCGTTAAGCAAAGAAGCTTTCACAAGGAGAAGAGAATTGATGACAGGGACGTTGAATAAGGGTGTTAAGAAAAGGCTCTTAATAGAAATAGATTTAAACTCCATTAAGATCATAGAGAACCCGTTTTTGCAGAACTTTTCGGACTAAGAGGAGCACTTAACTTTGTACTAGATTTTGAAATTGTCGTACATCCTTTTGTGCGCAATGAAAATATAATCACTGACATTTTATCAAGTAATGAAAAACATTTCGAGGGTAAAAAGTAATTTTGGTATTCAGTAATGGGAAAAGGTAATCTGTAAAATGAACTCATGAAGTACACCCATCGCAAAAACTAAAGCGATAAATTAAAATAGTATTAATAATATTTATGTGGCTCTTGACTTATTATAATTGACTTATTATCTCTGATAAATAATGCTTCAAGTATTTCGCGATTCATGGCATCTATTTTTCTTTCTAATAGAATGTCTGATGATTTTCATTGATAACTGAGTGTTTGGTTTGGTTGATATTATATTTAAATTGGTGACCTCTACACTCTTTGATTGCATATATGTGTTTTCCCTCTACTTTATTTATGTTATGTATTTAATTTCTTTTTTATTTTACCGTTTTTTCGTGAGTTTGCTGTGGAATAACCTTCGAGTGAGTGGTGAACTGTAATATTTCTAATTTCATATCTTCGTATCACAGAATACTTAAAAGTGTAGGTATTTTAAAAATATTTCTGTCCAGTAATAATGAGTGATTTTTTGGATATCCTTTGTGATGTCTATCAAGCAAATGAAGTCTTATCCTTCCAATAATGAGATGAGTGATGGATGCTGGAAATGTTATAGGGTCGGAAACTCCGCGACGACAAAGGATCGTCGCACAATCTTTTACATTCCGCTCGTGGTGATTTAACTTTCTTTCATCAAATATGTTTTGAACGATGTCATGTGGATGTCAAAAATTTCCACTTCCTTTTTGTCGCACATGTGATACATTTCTTATCTTTTCTGATCACCATTCTGTATTGTTCAGCATTTCTTCCCTCAGGGCACTTCCTGTCCCTTCCTTATCTGTCTCCCTCTTGGGGTCGTGTCGATTCACATTCTCCCTCTCTCTCTCTCTCTCTCTCTCTCTCTCTCTCTCTCTCTCTCTCTCTCTCTCTCTCTCTCTCTCTCTCTCTCTCTCTCTCAGGACTTAATATACGAGACATCTTGGAAATCCATCACAGGCATCTCATTTTCGAATCCGAAAATGAAAAAAGGCTAATATTAAATATGATTTATGTAATAAACTACCTATTTCGTTTTTCCGTTTATTTTTAAAAATTAACAAAGGCTACCAGATAAAGGAGTAAATTATTTTCTTAAGATATCTTCTCTTTGTTATTATTCTAAAAATCATGATCACTCTATGTTAAGCGATACATTATAATGGCTAGAAAGAGGGGAGAATGTCAGGAAAACCAGGCGTATCGCCATTTTCATAGCAACAAGGCTTTAAATTAAGTTCACACGTTACAGGAACCAAGGAAATTATTTCATTATATCCGTAAAAAGCATAAAATATATTAAATAAAAGAAACAAGCACTACATAAAAAATCAATTCCTTTTTATATTGGATTTGACAGAAGACATGACGAAATCCATAACATATTTTTAGTTTCTAAGATATAGTAGCACATTATTTTTTTTTGATTTTTCAGTTATTATTCAGTACCTACTAGAGGATATTTTCGTCTTATTTAACGTTTAGGTGAAGAGTTAAGAGTTGACACAATATAAGGTACGCTTTCAAATTTAATAAACCTTAAAATTTGTAACTCTGTAATTGTTCCCTGCCTTAAAAAATTCATCTTCCCTGTTATATGTTCAGCTTCCTGTATGTAATTCTTTCTTGTTTATCACCTTCGCATCATTTGCCACGCCTTTGTTCCATTTCCCTGTTCTACCCCATCCTCCCATCGAGTCTAAAGAACAAGTTCCGGCTGCCGAAATACCCTACAAGGCTCTTTCTTACTTACGATAAGAGGAATATGTCAGAGACACGAGTCTATGACCGAAGCGGGAACTGCGCGTTTATGTTCATCCCCGCCCCTCTCCTTCTCTTGCTTTCAAAAATGTTTCAATACCACCTGAAAAGCGATGGAAATGTCATTAATCCAACTCCGGCGTTCCCCTCATCCCCCCACACCACCAGACGAGAAACAGGGTAGGAGGTGGGGGATACCCGCGCCTTGTGTTCTCGGCATGTTTTTGCGCTTTCGTGTTTGTGCTGGGATCCGTGGACGAATGAGTATTTGAGTGTGTTTTCCGCTAAAAGGTTTGCTTCGCCTTCCTCTCCTCCCCGATTTCACCTCCCGTCATTTCAATTACTTCTAATAGTCGATTGTTTATCCTCTATAAGTGCCGGCTTGTGTTTTTGGCGGGTCCATTTCTGGACGGAGGAAAAAAATGATTCTCGCTGTCTGTCCACCCGGGGATAATTATTGCAACTCTCGGGAAAATATCTCACCCGTCCGACTCCCACGAAGGATCCCTGCACAATTGCCAAACTTCTGCGTTTTGATGCTTCACTTTAGTTCGCGTCGTTAGATTAGTCGATATTATAGAAAACAAGATAGCCGGGAAGGTTCGTCAATTCTTCATCACATCCTTAAAAAGGCAGCCCATTTATTGTTCTTCCAACAAACTCCGCCGTTAAAACATTCAGCATCTAACGCTCAATTTAATTTGCGCGTTTTCGATTTGTTTAAGAAGGTAGAACGAGAGGCGAGTGGTGACTGGTTGTACTTTGTCATCGCCCGCCATGAATTTCAGCTACCCGTTCTCATATAATTTCTCATTAACGGTTCAGTTCTCTTCACATTTGGTCGCACTTTGGTTGCTAAAAAAAAGTGCACCCCCGTGGGGTAATATTGGAACGGGTATTTGAAGCTATGCCGCTCAACTTGGAAGAAATGAAATATGCAAATTATAGCAATCGCTGGCAGGGTTTTGATTATCGCTGAAAGATCGCACCTCGTGTCACATTCTGTCCTCGAGGCAGAAAGCTGTGTATATTCTAAATGCTTAATCTCAGTCAAATCGTGGAATATTTCCACCTTGTTGACGTAGATGATGAACTATCTATATAACGTAAATATTATTTCGCATCTTCGACGGAATCAAACCTCCCATGGGCATCCGATTACCCAGGCATGTTAATATTAGTCAGGCGTACATTAATGCCTCAATTCCAGAAATCGACAGTTCTTATCCTCAAATTCGGTTAAGCGTCTGTAAAAATCTCGTGAACAATGGACGCTTGTAATACCCCACTAATTTGAAATAGGTTCAAGCCTCGGTAATTTCGAGTTGGATTCAGTTCTCCTAACCTATCGTAGTGAGTTCAGTCATCCGATTACCCAGTTCGGAGTTCACATTCATCTCCTAGATGACAATTCATTCAATTGGAAGGTCATATTTTTTACGGAGGCTGACTGTTGACTCAATTTCAAGAACAGTTTTCATTATTAACTACTATCATGAGGTGCATAGACTTGGTTGTCTAACTGTTCGAGACGTCTCCATACGGATACGCGGCATTACGTAAGGGAATGCGTCAAATAAACTTAATAAGTAAATAGAAAAACAATAACTTAAAAGTTATAATTTTTTAAATGAAATTCTAATTTCTACTGACATATAGGAGTGATTTCTTTTCATTGGCTACATCTTTCAATTTTCAAATTGAACGGATGAGTATTGGTTTTGATCACAATATCTTCACAGATAATATATTTCTCCGAAAAACATAGATTTTGAGTATAAACTTTCAAATTCATTCATTTCATAACCAATATTTTCTGTTTTAATGCGATGTTAGGTGTTTGGAAACTTTTGGAGGAAGGTTTTGGGAGGTTTCATTCAAAATATTTTAGATATTTAGATAAGTGGCGTTATTATTTACAAATCAGAGATGCTTAAAAATGCATGCACATTGGAGCCTTAGAAGAAGGGGAATATTGAATTTTCAGAAGAATTTGAGCTGCGTGTGAAGAAAAATAGGTGAAGGTGTGGAAATAAAAGCAATTATTGATGAAATACCCAGTAATAACCGCGAATTTGGTGAGAGAGTGGTGCTTATAGATATAATTTTATGTTCGAATGCTAATTATGCAATGAAGGAGAAGACGAGATAACTACTCTTTTATTGGACTGAAGAAACTGCAAGGATATAACCGTTGGCCTTGAAGATTTGAAGAGTTTGTTTAGGAAATGGTCTTTTCAGGTTTTTGCCTTAGTAAATGCAGTGACTCAGCTTACTACGCCAAATCAGTTACATTTATAGTTTGTCTTAAATTAAGTAGTTACATTTAATTATCGATTTTTATCAGTTTTCTTTACAGTTCATGCTAAGGTGAGGGACGGAAAAATGTTCTCAAGAACGCAGCTCTAAAAATTACGTAGATCATTTGCTAGAATGAGAATATCGAAGGACACGTTTATTTGCTTCCATACTACCCGACAAATGATGCAGTGGTGAGTCGCCTTGGCTATACTGTAAGAGTATGACGAGCTCCAATGTGCTATTTTTGTTGATTATCATTTTCTTATTTCTCGGCCGGGATGCGGAATATATGTACCACAATTACTGCGCGACAAAAAAATTACTGTTTGCCTTAGCTAAATTTATAGTTGATGACATTGTGACACTGTCATGTTCTCAGTCACGACATGGGTGTACTTGTCATTTTCCATGGCATTCTCGTACTTATTCTCTGCGACAGACCGAGAGGTCCATTACAAGACAGTTTTAAATGTGGGATGAGATGCAAAATACAATTTTTTATATCAGTTTCCGAATTAAGTCAAATGAACCAACTTTCCGGCGCGCGGACATAGCGAATAGTCGTGATACCTCCTGGAGTTATCAAATATGCAGACATATGGGTATTAATTTTTTTTAAATTCGCACATGTCTGCAAAAAGTATTTTTTAATGGAAGCATGTAATTTGAAAAGAATAGATTTTTTTCCAATGAAAGCTCAATTCCGTGACGAGGTAGTGAACGGCTTTTGTCTTCCATTTAGTCGTCATTACTATCCATCATCGTCAACTTTTTTATCATCCATGCGTTGAATTCCGAGTACTCAAAGCAGTCTTCGAACTGCAAATATGAAGCTTGGACAGTTTACTTGAATTTAGGCATTTAAACTGAAGTACCAATTTATTCTAAATCCAATTGAACTGAATTCAAAATTTTAATCAGTGTTACGAATATCTCGCGTTAGAGAAGAAAATGGCGTACTTAAAAATATCCTCATCGGATGTGAAAACAACAAAGCCATAGGACATGATTAACATAGGCGTCTCTTAGTTCATCGGTCGCTTCGTAATATAAATTCACAATCAGATGAGGCAATGGGCGATCGGTGAAAGCGAAAATTTGTATTCGCCTTTGTTATGATACTTGTCCTCATTGGACGAATAAGTTATTTTACGACTGTTTTTATCTCCATTCGATCTTGCCTCCTTAAATTATTAGCGATCCGGGTTTTAGCAAGTTAAGTGCCGTATTGACCTGGCCTCCCGTAGGTCATGAGTTCAAATTCCACTTCGATGAAGGACTAGACGATTTTTTCTGGGATGACTTGCTTAGGTTAGATGTTGAGATCTATCTTTATGTTGTAACATCCAAATCGGAATTCTACTGTGGTTGAATAGAAATATGAAATTTCTTCTGCATCTTTCCTTGGATTGATTCACATTAAAATGAATTTAAACTAAAACATCACGTAGCGTATGAGCGAATTTTTAAAACCGCAAATATTTGCGATTAATTTTGAATACTCGTGAAATCAATGCCCATATTTTTTGACACAGCATACCTACCCGATTAAATGCTTTTAATTCATCATCAGTTTCCCTTCCGAATTTTCTTAACATAAAAGAAAGTGTTTGAATTTGAAATTACTCATACCTTCAATTTAACAATCGTCTATTTCATTTTATTAATCGAATGTTGCTAGACTATAGTTTTGCATAAATAAAGTTTTAAAGTGAAGCTAACTAAAATATTGATAATGTCGTAAATATTCTTCCATTCACTCTTTCTCATCTCGCGAGGATATCCGCATCATTTTGTTCCTATACCTCGACGCCAATTCCATCGAATCCATCCTTCAAAAGAAACTTTTCCCGCATTTTAGGTCAATCAGTGATTTTTACGACTGTTTTTATTTCCATTCAACCTTGCCACCTGCTTTTAACGCACGTGCTCCTAGCTACCGACGGGTAGGAGGCACCTCCTCCCGTTTTCGAACCCTTCAACCCCCTCCGGCACCCACGCACACCACCTCCGCTCCCAACCTCCCCTCCTTCACTTATAAAACTGCGTGGGAGGACCGGCGTGTGGGAGCGAATGTGAGAAAGAAAATGTGTTCGAGCGTGCCGTAAAACAACGTGTGCGCGAGGGAGAGTGGAAGGAAGGTTGCTATGGGTACGCGCAGCGTGTGCGAAGTCACACGGGTTGTTGGGCTCGCTCGTGTCGCCGTTGTTGTCCGTGCAGTCCACTTGGGTTTTCCCTCTCCCCATCCTCCCTTCCCCTCGCCCCCATTTTATTTGTTTTATTGTTTCGCCGTGTTTTCGTGGTGCGCTGCCTTTCCGTTTCCTCCGCTCTTCCCTCCTCCTCCTCCTTGCGGTACCCCCCAACACCTCCTGCCCACCCGCCTCCCCCACCCCACTCTGCGTCGTCCACAATCCCTTCCTCGCACTCTCTCCCCCTCCCTGCCGCCCACCCTCTGCCACCTTCGCTACGCTACAACCTCCCCCCCTCCGTCTCCTCCCCCATCCGCCCTCCAGCTCATCGCTTTCTTTCTTCCCCTTCCCTCCTTTTTTTATTCACGACATCACGGGTGACGCCTAGTTTATTCGTGCGGTGCTCCGCGGCTGCTGCGGTGGCAACTGAGTTCGTTAGCGAAGCGGTTGTTATGGGCCCTCGCACCTGTGCTCCCCGTGTGAGAGTATGTCTCTCGATGTGTGGGTGTGTGTGTGTGTGTTTCAGCTCTCCCGGCTTCTCCTCCCCCTCAACCGTCTCATATTTTTTTCCACCGAGCTGCGGGTTTTTTCGTTATTTCATTCCCCCTCTTTTCCGCCCTCTCATAATCTGTAGTCCGGAATTTCGCGCGCCCATCCCACGTTTCGCTACTAGGAACCACTTATCACGTTTTTACACGACCAAACATTGGCTAAAATCTCGTCGCGGGGAAAGGGCGAGTCCCTTTTCTTTTTATGCCGCTCCCCGCTCCGTCTCTGCCGGACTGTTCTATTTTCCATTTTGATGCCAGCGATCTCATTCTTTTCTGGAGGCTGTTTCGGTTCTAAATAGCGTCCATAATCCTTTGTGACGTGGGAAGATTCAGCTGAATCTTAAGTGGCAATTAGGAATCAGTTAACATGTTCATTAACTTAATTTCAAATTCGATTGCTTTGACAACTCTGGCAAAATACTTTATGCAAAACTTCTCTCCTGCACTGCTATCGTTTGTTGGCTGTGTAATTAAATGGTGTTGGTAATCAATCAAAATTTAAATGTCATTTAAATACAGAATGTTAAAACGAGTGAAACTCATGTTTTTATATTATCCCTTGCTTATACCAAGCTTAACTTTTGCTACGCCATAGTGATGCATGCTGTAAAATTTATTTCTAATATTGATTAAATTTTTTTCTCCATTTTCAGGTGGGTGTGTACATCTTCCCTAGCATCATCATGCCATCATAGTTAATCACAGTGATTGATTTTTATCGGTGCTAAAAGGTAAGGGCATGCAGTCACGTAGTTTGTGCAATGATTAATGCCCTAAAAAAATGTCACTGTTTCTCTACAATTCGTCATTTCAATGGTACCTCATTATATACATTTGTGAGTGGACTTTATTAGGGATGCGCTAGCCTTCAGGTGACGCTCGCGATACACACGGGAAATAATTACGATGCGAATCTTTTTCTCGATGCATGTGAGCAGGTGCGGGTGGCCTCCGGTTTTCCCGTCATAAGTCGCAGTTGCGTAGCCGCAGTTGCCCGTGATTTAGTGGCCCAATTCCCCTCCTTTGTCATCTTTGCCCTGGGTTTTATCTCTTGTCAGCGGAACATTTTGACAAATATTCCGAGTTTCCGCGGTTAGAAATCATTTTAAAGCCCTGAGATCCTTTTTTTCCTCGCCCATCCGAACGTTTCTGTTTGCCTTCAATTAGGTCGTGAAAACTCGCGCCGTTTTTAACAGGTTAACACTGCGTTCCTGCATTCGCGCGGCGCATTAGTGATAGCTTGATGAATGGTACAAGATCTGGTTTCCTGCGGGATGACCATCCGCGAATGGCATCATGGAGGGCGTGTCATTCATATTTAAGCTGTTTTTTGCCACGATTTTTACTGTTCGTGAATGCTTAAGTGTAATTTGTCTTGTCGTACGCCATGCCGCTCCATCTGCTAAACCTCTCGAAACAATTAAAATGTAAGAGCTTACGGATTCTGTATTCTGATGTCGAATGAATGACAGAAAATTTTGTGTTGCAGAGCAGTTAATCTTTCCAAAAACAGAGACTAGTATCTGAGATGTTTCTTCGTCCTCGTGCCTTCAGCACACATTTGAAATTTCAAGGAGCCAAGTTAATAAGGAAACGAATTATATCGCCTGAATTTTTACGTGATTAACATTGAAATTGAATTAAATGATGTGATCAAGTGAAGGATGCTCTTTCTAAAACGTAAAACTACTGATAAACACCGTGATGTTCAGTTATTCCCTTGAATAAAAAGTTTGATCCATTGTTAGGTGTTTTATGTGCTATGTTTATCTATATATGTTAATTACAGAAACTTGCAATTCTGCTTGAATTTGAGACTGGAAAGTATTTCCAATTATTTCAGAATAAGACAATATGAGCAACTACTATCCAAACAAAAATTTAAAATAATTATCGTACAGAACAAAGTATAAGTATTAACATGTACTGCATTTAGTTATTTGAAATTTATTTTTTCGTTATTGAGGCTATTTTACTTTTATCCTGAAAGGGTATAGGCATTCTCTAACAGCATTCCCCTTTTTACTGTGCTCCAGTTTCTATAATAATATTTAATATCATCGTTCTTTTTTCTTCCTTTTATTTTATGGGAATGATCAATTGTTCCCTCACAGTTAGGTTTTTCTAATCTCTTCCAAGGTCCTCCATACCATCTATTCCATGGTACAAGATCTTAGACCAATTCCAAAAGAGTTTAAGTAGACGCCTCGATAGCTTAACTGGCTAAAGCACTCGGCCGCGAGGGATCCGGGTTGAAATCCCGGTAAAGACGAATGATTTTTGCACTCTGAAATTGTTGCATTGAGTTCTTAGACCAATGTAAATGGTCCGGTGGTGAAGACTTGACAAAAGAGATAATTTATTAGGCAAGCAGATTAAGCAAAGGAAGGGAAGGCATTGTAGATCAGATGGAAATTTAAAAAAAAACCCATGTGGAGATGTATTAATAAGTATTACATTGCTAAAGGTCCTATATTGCTAAACTATAACCCAAACCATGGATTGGTGTAGTATTATATTTGGTGAAAATACTTTTGAAACCAAAAAAGGTAACAATTCAAGGGATGATCCATGGGGTATATGTAATCGGCACTTCCTCATGTACTATCTAAGGTTATAATATTAAGACGGGTGTAAGAGAAAGTGGAGTGCATGTGCCAATTTTCGTATTGAAAACTAATTGCGCTGAGTGTTACGCTAAACCCGGTTGGCACGTCGTTTTATTGAGATAGCCCACCACAACTAGCGCTTGCTAGAAGAGAATGTGCTTTTATGCGGAAATATGACGTCCGGCGCCGATGAGCTCCTTCACGTCCGCGTTCATGCAGTCTGTTAGAGTATTCTTCCGTCGCCTCAGCTACGTATACCTTTTATCTTTGTATACCCTCCGTTCCCTTCGGTAATACCTTTATCCCTTCCCCTGTTCCCCGTTCTGCCTGATCCCCCTCTGCACCACCCTTATACGCCCTTCTCCCCGTCCTTTCAAGAACCCTTTCGTACCTTCCATCGCCACCTGTCCCGTTCCCAGCGCACAACCGTGCCTTTGCCCACCTTATATTCACAAACACCTATTTCCCCGCTCTCCTCGCCTTCCTGCTCCACTCTCCAATCCCTCGATGTCCTCCAACCGCGCCTCCCTCTATCTCTCGCTCTGCGCCATCACCCCTTCTCTTCTACCTACCTGGGACTTGTCTGAAAATGGAAATCGTCGCACTCTGCAACATCTGATAACATACGTGTGCATGAAAATCATTTCCTATCATTGCGAATGTCACCAGATCTGAGTGCGAACTTTTTTAAATGCAACATTCCCTAAGGTAATTAACTATTTCCTGAATTCGTTTTTGAAATAATGACGAAATGAGTGATTTTATATGGATCAAGTTTGGAATATGTTCCGATTTTACGGGCATGTACGTCAGGTATCTCATATGTTGATTGTTAGCTACACTCTGTCTCTCTCTCTCTCTCTCTTTCCCTCATTAGCTGATAACTTATATTGCATTCTACTTTTCATGATAATTTCATCGGTACGTACTGATCCTTCAATCGTGTTTGCGAGTACTTTATATGTACAGAAAAATAACGTATGTTGGTTTCTCTCCACACCCATTTCTTCAATCGATTCTTGCTTTTTCCTCCCAAATGCTGAGAACTATGCGAATCCGCAGTATTCAATGCGTAAAATATTAACTCTCTGGATGACAAAAATATGCGTTTTTATTTCATCACATTGAAATTTGGCACTTGTCATTGAGGATGTTTATTTTCTGTCCCCATCGTGGTATTTTTATAAGTGTAATATGTGGCTGAATTGGTACACTACTATACTGTTCTAGTTTGCGATTAGTCATCGAGGCGTTCACGGCTCTCTCCCTCTCTCCTTCTCCCACAGCCGCCGCTCGTCTCCGCCAGCCCTCGTCCCTATTGGGAGATGGAGAATGACGATATTCCCTCCCAACCATTTCTCCCTCCATCCTCCAGCCCTCCGATCCCTCTCTTCTTGCCCGCATCTCTTCCCTCCCATCCCCCGCCCGCTCCTTTTCTTCCCACGAACTTTCCGCGTATTTTTGCCTTCGTTCGTTAACAACTCCCTAGTCCGCGTAATTCATTATCCCGCTTGCATTGTGCAGCCTTCATAAACATCCGCCCCTCCCCTCGGTCCGCCGAAAGTCTTCCTTCCCTCACACAACTCCTTCGACGGCGCCAGCGAGTCCCCTTTCAACCCCCGCAAGCCCGTGAGTATATATGCCTATCCTTGTCCCCCAACTGCCTTATTCCTCTCAACCCCCTGCGTACCCTTTAATCACTTTCCCGACCCTAAGAGTATTTCCAACTTCTTATTCCCTTCGTGCCTTTCCATTATATGTCTCCCTTCGCGCGTCCTTCCCAACTCTTCCAACTTCTCCAGCGCCCTTTTAAGTGGAATTCACTACTCACTTTTTGGTTTCAAGCGTACGTTAGGACGAGATACTTCCCCATTTCTCTGAAAATAAATGTGGGCGGCATATAGTATCTATAACCGTCCCTCGGTTCATGCGTTTGATTTCTATTATGACGCGCCAAATGTGGAGATTCTCGCGTTTTCTTTCTTTGTTTTAGAAAAATGGCGAAGGAATTAGGTGTTTCTTGTCAACTTTGTGTGTATTTCATCCCAATATAATGGCAGGTGAATCTGTACGCATAACTTATGTCTGCGTATGTGTTTTATGCAGTTTACTTTTACCAGTTAAACTTCTGTCTTTATTGCCCCACGAATTGGAATGTGGATGGAAATAATTTTACCATAAGATAAATAGCTTCAATAATCAAAACTTTGTGTTTTCGATTAAATTGGTGACTGCTCATTATAAATTCTCAAATAGGCAACATTCGTTTCTAAATCATTGAATCGTGTATAAGTTCATTAATTACCAAGTACCAAATTATATTATTTTAGCGAATATTCGCAGATTTATTCGTTAGAATGGAATTCCTTTCGCATGATTTATCGCCTGAAGCTGTTTATTCTTATTACAAATGTATGATATCTTTCTCTAAATCATTTTGTGCATACAATCGACCGGTAGATATTTTTTCCAGTTTCCAAAACATTTATTATGAAAAGGGAATAGTAAAAATTTTCACCCTAGGCGAATTTCCCGAGCCTTAGCCATTCCAAATTCCGCTTTTCGATGCATTAATTTTTTGCCAATCGTTGCAATCGACTCTTTGTAAAAATTTTCAACCAAGTATTTACCTTCATTCATCTTTTTTAAATCAGTGGCATTTAGTTTCCCTAATACCACATTTCATTAACGTCATGTCTTCTTATTTATAAATGTTTCCTTGGTCTATTTCCATCGACGAATTTAGAATGTCCTCTTTGTTGTATCCGTTTACGAACCGTTAATTTTACATAAACGGTAACCTCCTGTTCACGAAAGTATTCCCTAGCAAATTAACACCTTATAAACCTAGGAATCGTGGTCAATTACTCTTTATCAATTGCAGATGCTTTCCACATTTGTTATTTTTAAGTCTTGGCGAATGAATTGTAAGGATGTTGCTTCTTTATTCTGAAATACGATAATAAACATTCTCGTGTTAAAATCGTGACACTATAATTGTAGTTTCGGATTTTTCCCAAGAATCGGTCTCTTCACGGCTAAAATGTAATTATTAAGAGGGATTTTGCTTCATGATCAAATGAAAAGGGAGATTTCTCGGGAATAGCTTACCGAGGAAAACCTGCGGTTGACTCAAGTTTCCACAGTGTCTGCGACCATCTGAGTTCGCTCTCTTCGAGTGACAAATGCGTACAATCATTCAGAGCGGCGACCCATAGGTGACTAAACTTCTTGGAACGTCCGCCGGCCTCGACACCTCTCCCCATAAACCCCACAACCCCCCTGCCTTACACTTTCACCTAAACCCGTCGCCAGTGATTGGTAACACCCTCGACCCCTCGAGTGAGGCCGAAAACTTTGTCTCGCAAAGCCTGGAGGGCGCACCCTTGCGGAATCTTCCGCGGCCGTCCCGCAAGGGTGCGCCCATCTTAAGGGGGGCTTTGCCCTTCGCTTCCCGCAATGCCTCGCCCCTAGAATTAGGGATTCCCAATAAAATTTCCTATCCAAATTTAAACCACTTTCTACCACGAATGGTTGTCGAAGCAGGCAAGCGCAATAACCTCTCCACCCCTAGCCTCCCCTCAACGTTCCCCCTGATTTTCAAACCTTTTTGGCACTCTTTCACTTATAACTTAGCGTGTTTGTTTACGTCGATACGTGGTAATTATCTCAAATGCAAGATGTGACAGATCTATTTCGATATAATGGTGTTTATGTTGAGAAGAGATTTTGTAAGTCCAGGTCATGCAGGGGTCTTATGTTAATCTGAGGTAGTACAAGAAGGTTTATTATCGATTAATGGATGATGAAGTCTGTGGTAGTCATTTTAGGACAATTTAAATTGAACGGTTTGGCAATATTGGCCGTCGTCGTAAAAATACCGCTAAACAACCGTTTGATTCCTTAAAAATTATTGTGGTGCCCAAACATACGTAATTAAGATATATAAAGCAACAATTTAGTAGTTTTCAATTCAACCAACCTCTAAAACTGGAAATGACACGGAAAATGCTTTTATTTATTATTCAATTTATTGATGAATTATGATTTTAATCGTAAGAATTTCAAAAAGTAGTCCTGTAACGTTCCGCATAATCCCCCTGAAAAAAGCCATTATCCCACTGTTGTGGAATGATTGGTTTTTCACTGTTTGTGAGAATTTACCTGTAGTTATATATCAGTAAAATATAATAATTTGTTAAAAGTATATTAGCCCTTAGTTATTTATTTTGAATAATTTTTCACTGAATAATCTTAATTGTATATAATTTATCCTAACGTTTCCCTTTCATTTGCATTTTATTATTGGAAAATGGCTTACGGTTCCTTATCTGGAATTTATTGCTTTATTATTGGTTTATATTTATTAATAAATTTTAGGAAAAATAATTTTTTAAATGCACTATTAAACTTATTGTAAAATAAGCTTTTAAAAATTATAAATCTTGCAACCGAAGTTAAAACTGGATCTGACTGTATAAAATGTATAAACTATCTACATTTGATAAATGAAGCTACCGCATCCTCGCCTTGTTAGATTTTGGTAATTTCCATCGACCGGATTAAGGATTTCGAGGAATCGTTTATTACTGCCTTAGGAGGCATTTCTCTTCGAGAAAACCACAACTCAAGTGTTTCACAACTCCTTGTGTTATCATTCCCTTTTTTTACAAGATATTTCAATTATATTCAGTTTCAATTAAAACCATGAATTCTGTGAATTATTTTCATGAATATTCAATTCTTCCCCAGTTTTCAGCAATATATTTGTTTGGCCAAAATTTTCTTTTACTGTCAATCCATTACTTATTACTTTGTTTAAAGAAATACAATTCAGAAGAAATAGAAAACTGAGATAAACTCTTTCTGTTATAGCTGAGCCAAGAAGCTGTGAGATTGACGGCAGGTTTCAGATGAACAAATTAAAAGTCATCATATTATTTTAAGAATTCGACAAACTAATATTATTTAACCTATTCCTACCTCCCATCTAACAATCAAAAAAAATTTTTTTTTCATGTCCATTCATATAATCCAATACTTTGCTTGATAAAGATAATTGAGTCAAAATGAGTCATTCATTGTGAAAGAAATGCTAGCATTTTATGCCGAAATACTACTATCGAGGCTACATGAAAAAGGTTATCATTATTCTATTGTAATAAATTTTGCAATGGTTAACTTTTTTCGCGCTTATTTATAGCTTTGACAGAAGGACACGACTTAATTTCGATTTTCGCCCTCTATGTCATACAAAGCTTCTTCAGCGAAAAATATTGTCTCCGTAAATCATTTGTAAGGCACTCAGGAGTCCCAGAAGGTGCGACAGTTTTCATCGGCAGATGTCGTTACGCATGATCTTAGCTCGAGTGGTGGGTGGACAGGAAAGCCGGGCAGCGGACGCCTGGAACGCGAAGAGCCCCCTCCCCACCGCCCCCATATCCACCCTTCGCGAATTGAGACATGGAAGGATTATGGCGCGTATTCACTCCCTTCTTCCTGCTCTCCCATATGCTCGTCCTGTCGCCTGACCTCCCAAAATGGAAAAGCGAGAGATTCCACCAGCTCCCTCCAGAGGAGGACGGTGGTAGGGGGGGGACCACTTACTGGGGTAGTCTGATCCCATATGACCTCCTTTCTTATTTTTTATGATTTCGGGGGCGAGGCTGGGCGTCGGCAGGACGTGGATCTCCCTTCTTCGTTCGGGGGTTCGCCTTATTTTTCAAGTCGGAGTGGTCCGGCATCTGGTCCGGTGTGTCCCCTACTCTCGCCCTGGTTCTCCTCTTCCCCATTCCGGGCACCACTCGCTACCCTTTCTCAGCCACCAACCCCTCTCGCCTCACTCCGTCATGCGGGGGGTAAAAGTGGAAGAAGCCGCAGCTTCTTCTGGTTGCATTGGAGGCTAGTGGGACGTGATCATAACTTTTTCCAAGTCAGAACAAAAATATCGAGGTTGCTCCAAGAAGAAAACGCGGCTTGATGATTAAATTTTTTAATTATTGCCGAGAAACATTTTTCAGAACTAATCTTCGGTTTTTATTTTTTTAATCTCCAGACAGAGCAAACATGGTTGGCCGAGTGTTTTATGTAGTGTCTTTAGTGTTTTATAGGATGAAACTTGCATTTATCATGATTTCATGCAGGCTCTAATTTCCGTTTTCTCCTTGAAGAAACTGCTTTATTCGTATTAGTACGCGTACACAACTAAACCAGCGCCATTCGTCGCTGCAAGACCATTTTTTTTAAATTGAGTAAATATGATTAGTGAAAAAAATTAGACTGGCCAATGTAAGAAATACGCGACAGAGCTGGATGGAGGGCTAGTTTAGGGGAATGGATTCCTTTAGTTTAAAAAAAAATTGAAATCATAGTTTTATCACAATTTTATTGTATTTACGAGTAAAATATTTGGTGACAATCATCACTGTAATGCTGAGTGTTATATCGTGAGTGAAGTTGGTAGAGGTGTGATTTTAGTACGCGTTATCTTTCTTCGAGAGGAATATCCAGAGACTGTGGCTGATAATTTAAGAATTTCATAAGTAAACCCTAGTACGAGTACATATGCAAATCCTCGTATATCCTTGCGGCTGATATATTGCCACCATGCTATATATCAACCGAGAACACATGCTGCCCTGCAAAAACGCAATGATGAATTTCTACCGTATTCCCAGATTATAAGAGCTGTATTTGTACTGTGCATTGTAATTAAGTACGTCATTCACTGCAGCAAGTAGAGCAATATATCTCCCTATGATTGAAAAAAAATTATGTGTAGTTATGTTTATCTTTTCCATTTCTCTCGCTTAAGAATGGGATGCTATGCCGGCATATCTAACTTTGAGTGACAATATTTGAGATAAGCTTTCCCTCAAGTCTCGAAATGCAGCAAACTTCTACTAATGGAAAGAAACATTGCACCGACCCCCCCCCCCCGTATGACTTCTTCCCTATCACACCTCGCATGATACCGTCCAATCTCGAGGCTTCAACTTTTAGTCTTTGACGCTCGATTGAGTCTGACTAGCGATCCAGTAAATGGAATAAAATATACACGGCGGAGGCACGCTGCGAAACCTGTTTTCATCCATTTCGATCGCAAACACACCGTGAGCCAAGTGACAAGCACTCTCGTGCCTGCACGGCTCACCTTCTTCTAAATCTCACGGCGACTCATTGGAATGACTATTTTAAAAAGAGGAAGTCGAGAGGGGTTTTGGTGGATAAGAGGGAGAGAGAAACACAAGGAGGAGCGAATGTCTGGGAAGCCCCGGAAAGTTTTTATTTCCCGATTCTTCCCATCTCCTCGCCTTTTCTCCTCACTTCCCCCACTTCTCATCGGCGCACTCCCTGCTCCTACCACCGCGCCCGTTCCACCGTGGCGGAGTGGGGATGAAGGGGGAGATGGGATGGAGGAGGAGGGAGGAAGAGGGGGTCCATCTATCTTAATGCCTATCTCCAACAGGCGCTCCTTCAACCCTTTTGAGTGCGCATATTTATCCTCTTCACCCCTCTTCCCTCCTCCTCCTACTCCCCTCACTCCTCCCGCTCCCCCCCTCCCTTTCCTACTACATCTCTTTCTTCTTCGTCTCTGCTGCGCCGCGCACACACTTTGCCTTTTCATTATTTCTTAAGACTGAGAAAGGCCTTCCTTTCCCCGCCCAGTTCCTTTATGCTCGTTCACATTCTTCTCCCCCTCCGCCGCAGGGCGCGGCACTCCTCTCCTACCCCTCTATCTCTCTCTTTTAATTGCATCCTCCTCCGCATCCCAATGCCAACGCCGACCCTTCATGTATTACTCTTCCTGGGAATCCCTCTTTCCTTCCGAAATCCTATTTTCACGTAAGCGTATTATCAGTTATTCTCTTTCATCATTTCCATTGACGTCCGATTCGCAATGTCTCAATTTACCTCGTTCTCTTTCTCTCCATCTCTCTCTTTCTCCCCCTCCTCCCTCTCTCTCTCCGCATCACGGTCATTTTTCCTGTCGCAGCTAATCTGTTGAGGACTAAACCTTCGACGTTAGCACCAGCCCCGTGCTGCATTTGCGAAATTCGATCATTTGAAATGCCTACGGCGTTATTATCGATCATGCGACGAATTTCTCCGGTTGGTACCGCGCTCACCTGTATATTTTCATGAAAGATGATTTATTCATCCATATTATCTTCGATTTACGTGGTGGTATTGTTTTTTGATGAATTTTAAATGGTTAATAATTGTGTCTTGCCGTACTACATAATACCCGCCGGGCACGTAGTCCATGATGGGAGGTAGGTTTTGGATGGGCACAGAAACACTTCCTTGCTACGTCTGAAAACGTACAACCTGACAGCCCGCACCAAATTTAACTCTTCTTCAATTCCAAAATCTCCCAACATTCCACCCAAAATTCCTAACCTTTTCCTTCCCGGCTTTACTTGCCTAACATTCTCCTATCTAACTCAGTCCTCTGCATTTCATCACAAATGAAAATACGATGTATTCAATTTTTTGCCCGCTTTGGACCTTTCCCAACAATCCCCTCTCTCTCCCCACTATTCCTAGCACTCCTTCGCTAATTTCGCTTTTCGCCCATTTTACAATTCTTAATATCCTTACTCAAGGTCCCTGTCATCAATTCCCTCCTCATTGTGATGGCTTCTTTGCCCAGCGCAATTCTTCTCTCATATCCCGACTACTTTGGTCATCTTATTCCAAATCCCTTCCAAGACAATAAAACTTTTCAAATTGGTCTAATTTTTGCTCTCCTATGTTAATGTTTAAAATTGAAACACCTCAAAAACCTAATAACCTTTATATTGTTTACATTGATCTTCATCCCATGCCTAGGGCACTGATTTTCTAATCGTTTTGATCGGTAAATCACACCATTGTTTAAATTCAAGGGTATTGAAACGAAAAGGTGAATGAAATTAGTTATAATTCAAATTGTATCTATGCTATGAATATATGAATGACTCTTTCATGCCCATCTTCCTTTAACCTGCATCTTGGCGTGTACTTCCTTCGCTATTAATTCGACTGGTTGTGGTTGTTAAAAATTGTTACGACTGCACCGTATGTAAAATTTCTTCGACTGTAAGCGTACGCAAGCCCCCTACTCATTTCTCCCCTCATTCAAATAGGTATAGGTTAAGTTGCCCGATCGCTCTACGTGACTGTTTGATCCCACGCTCCCCTCTTCATCATTTCCACTCGTTTCGAAAGATTCCTTCACGTCCAGCAATATTACAGTGCTTGTAAAGCCCTCCTTACATTCTTCCTTCCGACCAAGTCCATTTTTCAAGGGGATCACAGCACCGCCACCATTCATCTTTCTCGACACCCGTCACTCCGCATTCCCTTCCCTTAGTCTGGCGGCAGTTTGAGCTCGCAGGAACACTTGCCGACCGGTTCACTTGTTCGCGCGAACACTTGCCCGCTGCCTCGTGTCACGTCAAAATCCTCCCAAGAACTGAGGGAATCACATATCTAGCCCTTGCTGAGGGAGGAAATGCAAGCTGGCTACGGGAGCAGGGAATCGGGAGGATCAGGAAAATACTTAGGAAACTTGGAACCCTCTGGAACACTAGGGAAAACTATTGAAAATAATTCAAAATACAAACCAGAAAACCTTGAGATGATGATTGTAATAATCTTCCTCGAGGCTCTGTCATGTTCTTGCCTTAGCTGTTTCCAAATACGTCCCGCATCAATTGAGAATGTTGTGTTTTATCGTCACCAGAGATAATTTTGAGCCGGCGGAAATACTGACACTCCCGCTGAAGAAAGGAAAAGACGGGGAAGTGCCACAGGTGCTGAAGAGGCAGAAAAGTAACATCGCCGGTCTTGGAAATTACTCTGAATTTTCTCTTTGCTTGAACATACACCATGAAACGCTTTCAAGTTTTTTCTAGTAAAAGCACCCGCCTGCTTCCGCCATTTCGTATCATTGAACCATAAGAATATTAATCGTTTTGGGCCCATTGCAGAAAATTTTGATTGAGGAAATGGGCAAAGTTCAAAGGAAATAAGTGCATTAACAGCAAAACTGTTAGTTGAAGAAAGTTAAGCGTGACTAGATTATTGGAGAAAGTAGACTGGGAGCCCCTCCGGTCACGAAAGGAGCGAGCGAGACTAAGGAAGGCTTTAAAGAAAGGCACAGGACTTTCGGATTTACTGCTCCCATCGTTATGATTATAGGGTTCACGCATTACATCGACAGATTACATTATTCTAGCTAATGAGATACTCTATCCAATCCACTAACGATGTGAACTACGCCCAAATTTTTTCTGAACATTACATTTAGCCGGAGGGGCCGGCCTTAAAAGCCGGCTCGACATAATCAGTATTAACATACAAGGTAGCGACTGTGCATGGTTATATGATTATATTTATATATTTTTTTTATAGGTTCCCCTCACCTTTCCCCATCCATTTGAAAAACCCTAAACCCCTCATCCCTTACCCTTTCCTCCTGTTGCTGCACCCCCTGCCACACACATTTTTGGTGGCTTGCAGGGTATTGAAGTAGATGTAGATTTAAATTTAAAAGAACAATAGATACTAATTAGAATAACGTAACGTACTCTTGGCTCATGAAGTTGTTTAAACACGTAACTATATTTCGTTGGTAAAATATATTTTATTGCAGAACATACAGGGTTCGTCCGGAAAATAAGTGTACTGATTTTTTCCCGCCGCTCCAGGCGCGCCCAGCACCGCTCTGACGGGCTGCGATTGGAGGGGGGTATGTTGGCAAGCGACGCTGAAAAAGGCAGTCGGCTCTGAGCTGTGGTGTAGTGAGGAGCTCTGTTAACGCGAACCTCCACGCTCGACCCACGTCACGGAACGCGATGCCGAAGTTTTTGGAGCAGCGTTATTCCATCAAATTTGCGGTAAAGCTTGGGAAATCGTCTACCGAAACTGTCGGTATGATTAACCAGGCTTACGGGGAGTCAGCCATGTCCAGAAACATGATCTTTCGGTGGCGCAAGATGTTCGTGGAGGGCAGAGAAGAGGTCGACGACGAACCACGGCCTGGACGCCCATCAACGACACTCACCGACGAAAATGTGCGAAAAGTTCGCGACGTACTGAACTCTGATCGTCGTCTTAGTGTTCGGATGATAGCAGAGCAGTGTAATGTGCTCGACAGGCTTCGAAAACGAGTCGCCCGCGTCCGGCCAGCGATCAAAAACATCTGGCGGCTGCATCACGACAATGCGCCGTCTCACACCGCGCTTGTCGTGTCGGACTTCTTGGCCAAGCACGGCGTGGCAACGCTGCCGCACCCGCCCTACAGCCCGGACTTGGCACCACCGGACTTCTTTCTGTTCCCGAAGATAAAGACGAGTTTGAAAGGAACGCGATACGGGACTTTGGACGCCGTCAAAGAGGCCGTGACGACGTGTCTTTGAGAGGTTCCCGATGATGCCTTCGCGGGAGCGTTCCAGGAATGGGAACGCCGCTGGAACAAGTGTATCGACTCACAAGGGTCCTATTTTGAGGAATATTAGCTTAAGATATGTAAAAGTGTAATAAATTTTTTTTTCCTTAGCTCAGTACACTTATTTTCCGGACGAACCCTGTACACTCACGTAGTATGAGTAAAATGCATTATACCGTTGCGTGGCATTATGGTGGATTAAGGTGTGCCATCTGAATCCAGAAGAGTGCTAAGTATTTTAATCCAACAGAAATGCCTTAATTTTCATGTTCCGCTTGAAAGATATGAAGTGAGATATCAAAAATAAGTCAGCGAAAATATCGAGTCTGGAAATTGTCGATAATCATGAGGTGTTAATCAAGTGGAAATTTTGACATCGATTTATATCGATGTACATCTCTTATCCGTTACGAGAACTGCTTCGTCTCAAGAATTCTCTCCTCCCACATCCCAAGTGTCGGACGCGGAACTCCATAAGCGCGCGCTGCGGCGATGTTCGGTGACGTGCTCATCCATACAATCTCGTTGACAATCAAGTGCATTTGGCAGGTCAACGATGGGACATCGACGGAACCACAATTTGTCGCCATAAAAGGTTTCTAATCATTTTTCGGCGCGAATGGAATATATCCTCGGGTCGTCGAAGCGAAAATGGCGTCCTTTGCGGTAGAATTTGGCACTAGGTTTTTTTTAATTTTACAAAACTTTGCCCACCCTTAATCAAGCTTAATTAATATTGATAATCATTTATTCGATGTGTCTAATGGGTCCATTCACTTTCCTCTGGTGGCATCTGTGGTTTCACACGAAGTTCTCAAAACCAGAAAATCCCTCCGCTTGCATTGTTGACGGGGTCGTTCAGAGGCATCACCCAGAATTGCGTGGTACCCCACTGCGGATAATCGAACACCCATCCCACTGGGCTACTGAGCCACATCAGAGTAAAAATTACTTGGCTAAAACGTGATACCGATCATGCGGGAGAAGAAGCTTTTATCCTGAAGTACCCTTGACCACCTAGGCAATTCCCTTCAATCAACGTTGCAGGCAAGGAGGAGGGCAAACTTAGGTAATTAACAAAAAATTACCATTTACATAATATTTTCAAGTAAATAGATTTAGTTATCAAATGCAAAAATCGAACAGCATTGTGAATGACTCCATGGCGAATGAAATATTTCTGGTAAATCTGTTTTAATTCACAGGTAAACTTGACTCATGTAAATATCGGTTATGCGCAAATTTTCGGCGCAAATCGCGAACCAGTTATGCGCCTTGAAGATAAAAACACATTCGATACTAGACACTATTATATGGAAAATGGGTTCATGTAGGAAGTCATAGAAATTTTCTGAACTAAAAACCTAGGATCTATTTTGGCCAGCCAGTGGAGTTTCCAGACCACCATTTTTTTTACATTTACTAGCCATACTCTTACAACCTCTTCATAAATTCATGGCAACATATTTTTCCGCCTGAGATTAATTTTGGGAACAGTTCAATACACCAAAGACGTAACCATAGGCCGTATGTACGGTCATGCTATTGCGTGCTTTTTTTACCCCATCGTTTTTTATCCTCATTTAGCCCCACCACTAGTGTTTTAGATGATCATATCACTTCTGCGAGGGTAATCTCAAAATTGAGTTCTCCATTTTATCAGCACTAGAATCATTCATATTCAATAATTGATGCATTGTTTTGAAGCTTTAGTATTTTTCCATAAAATTGCCATTTCCATCTAAGCATCTTGTAGGCGCTGGGGCAGTGTTTGTGTGCCCATTTCTTACCAACTCACCGCCATATCGTTGAGGAATCGCTGGACCTCATCTTTCAGCTAGTCATCGTCGCTTGTTGAGAATGACGATATTTCGGTGTTCCACTACACACTTGAGACCAAACAGAAATCCCGTGAGTATTGGCATTCCTCTTCATCCAAGCCGCGAAAAATCAAACAAACACAGTCTGTCGGCAATATCATGGCAACTGTTTTGGGATCGAAAAGGAGTATTGTTGGTTAACTTCATGGCTCATGGGACCACAATAAGCGCTGGTAGTTATAATAAGACACTTGAACAACTCATATGGGCGATTTAGAATGGCAGAAGAGGAATGTTGAGCAGCCAACGCAACGCTTGCCCCCACGTCGCCTGTCAAACCGTCGCTCTCCTGCCGCAGTTTGGATGGGAAATCATAACCCACTCTTGTCCGGACGTGGCACCCAGTGACTTCCACTTGTTTTTTTTTAAAGTTGAAAGAACATTTAGCCGGAAGGTGCTGCGGCGACGATGACTAAGTGAAAGACGATGCCCAACGCTTCCTCACAGACATGGTGGCGAGCTACTATGACATGTGACTACAAAATCTTCCCCAGCGCCTACAAAAATACAATGAGAAAAATAACAATGTCCGTAAAATGTAGATAAAGTTTATTCTTTAAAATAATGCATAAATAATTGAAAATAATGTTTTTTTAAAACAATTGGAGACCGCAACTTTGGGATTACTCTCTTAACACATGATGCTAGGTAATTATCATCAGTTGATGACAGGTATTTAATGATGATATAATATTGCTAATAGTAGTAATAATATCAGTGGTATAGTTACTGTTAGCTAGCTAGGCTAGATAATTTACGTGATTCAATGAATTACCCTTTTATTTAAAACAAAGCGGCAAATTCACCTTATAAGCTCATAAAATTAGTGGAGCAGACTTTGAATGCTTGTATTTTAAAATAAGCTATCATGAATTTGAAAGGGATCAGGAAATTATACTTGAACTCATATTTTAGACAAGAAAATGGACTGTGAGACTGTGTCAGACTTGTCGTGGTGGAATCCTTTCCTGATAACGGCGAATGAAGCGTGCTAATTCCACAAGATAATTCAACATGAAATCACGGTCATGGTTAATTCTCCTAATCGCTTACTTTTCCCAAACCTACTCATATCCTCTTTACGTGGCATTGCTTGAGTGGAATTGAGTTTCAAAGCATATAATTACGAGCGATGGAGCTTTGATGAGGAAACCAGGGCCTGAGGGCTGCTAAGGACCTATCACGTTCATCCTTCCAGCCCGAAAGGTATAATAACTTGGTCCTACTGACGAAAAAAATCCTTTTACGAACCCTTCAGGGTACATACATATTATCTGCATTTCCATTAGCCCTTACACTTACTGTAAGGTGTACGCCATCACGTATGTTAGCCAGGCCTTTAAACAATGACCGAGGTTTGTATTAAACACAACTGACCACATTGAAACGTTTTAGATTTTTCATCGAAGTCAATTGTGCGCTGTGCTTATAAAGTTTGTTTTAAGTCGCGATTCCTCCAGAACACACCAAAATAAAGAAGGAATGTGAATTTAGGTGCGCCTTTATATTCACATAAATCGTTATATCGACATTTCTTCGCTCCAAAATCCCACCAATCTGATTCATTTATGCTCATGACGTCCTTGAAGATAGTTTCTGCGGTGATAAGGATTAATTAGTGCTTTTAAATTAAATGCGAGCATGGGTGATGTTTCAAGCAGACTGGATTACATTTAAGTGACCTTATTTTCGCCAAAAAATTGTGCGTAATCGAGAAACCCTGGTAACAGTTGTAAATTTGCTCGTGTTAATACTTGGTCATATTATTTCCAGCACTTGGGTATTAACTTGTAATTTCTGACCAAAAAGCTGGTTATCAATCCTCTGATTTCGTTTCCTTCTTCGTCGTGATTTTTTAGCAGGGTACCCATGTAAAATCTTCTCCGGGGTCCTTGCGCAAGCATAGTTACATATCTGCTCTGGCTTTATCGGTTAAGAGTACGGTGTGAAAATTAGGGTAATTTTTAAGAGGTTAGCTGTGGACGGAGAAGGGTGGTCAAAATATTCCAGGTGCGACCTGTGGAGCTTCTTCGACTCCACGGCCTGAATCGGTGGCGAGTTTTCATAATTATGATATCCTCTCTGTTTGGAGTTCACGTGGCTTCACAGTACTCCATTTTTTTCCAACTCCTAAAACGTTCCCCACCTGTAAGAGTTCCTGCGCGTTAATTTCAATCGATCCGATTACCGTCGAGGCTGGCCTCGTGGTGGGTAGTTAATAAGGAAAATGAAGAAACTCAACACTCTATATTTTCCCACTGCACGACCGCACCACGTTTCTGTCGCTTTTATATATTTTTGAGCTTTCTTGGCGGATTCTGGGCGTCTTTTTTTTTGGCCCCCAGGGCGCTCGCCGTGTTTTTGTCCCCACTCCGCCGTCTCCCTCTCTTGTCTTTCGCCCTCCCCTTTCTTCCCCAACCCTCCTCACCCACGCTCCCTTCACTCGTGTCTCACGGTCGGTACGCCTCTCTCCCTCCCTCCCACTCTCTCCCCCGCTCACCTCCTCCCCGACCGACCTCTGCCGAACCTATCGCGCGAGTCCACAAACACTCACCTCGTCTCGCGCACACGCACGCATACACACACACGCCCGCGCACGCACAGGCCACAAAGAGAGGGTGTTTCCGCATGGGTGGACGACTAGGCCCCCTCTGCATCGGACGTTCCGCTAACATCAATCTCCCGCTGCCAAAGGCTAATCTCTTCCAGAAAAGGAAGAAGATAATTCTCCACGAGTCTCCTCTCCTCCTTCAAGCGCACATCCGTCATGATCTCTCCTCCCTCCCCCACCCCAAACCGCCTTCCCCCCTCGTTCCCTCTCTCTCTCTCTCTCTTTCTCCAAACCCCCCGCCCACTCACTGCCGTGTCCTCTCCTCTCACTCCTCCTCTATCCCAAAGACTTTGATGCGAAATATGCTGACTAAGGTTCTTTGTGTTCTTAGGATACCCCCGAAGACACAGATAAAAATTCGCGTTAAAAGGTTTCCTAACCGTCGGAGGGACTTAGAGGAGATGCCATGTTTTCTGGGCGTCGACGTCCTGAAAAGGGGAAGAATCATTTCTCAAAACTCGGGATCAGTTTAATTAAGGGAATAACGCCTGCATTCCATCCTTTATTTCTCATCTATGTAATAGAACTAAGCCAGAGTTAAGTCGATCATGTGTTTTAGTATTTCCGAGTATTCGAGGAAATAGGATTACTACAATTTATGGCTTGAGGGTTTCCGTTGCTTACGCCGGACGCTAATCCAAGGATTGCACATATACTTTCGATTTACAAGAACGCCAAAGGGAAACTGCTCTCAATTTTGTCCATGACTCAAAAATAAGTAACTCATTTAAAGGAGTGAAACTTTTTCAGATACGACGACACCAATTTACATTTCAATGAAGTTCACCTTCCATGAAGAGTATCTTGTATGTGCGTATTGTAAGAAGGCTAAATACGATTTTATCATTAAAATACTCTCAAAATGACTCATTTTAATGGGAAAATTGCACCTTCCTTAAGTTAAGTTTTTATTGTTTTCATTCAGAACTTAAACTGTAATCTAAAATACTCATTGGTTATTTTTACTTTGCTCGTTGTATTGTTCGATTGATACCTAAATTGAGTTTGATTATGCGTCCTATACAATGCTACTTTGACAGGTTCTATACAATTTTACCTTGACAGGTCCTATACAATGTTACTTTGACAGTTCGGTGTTCATTAGCTGGGAAAAACTTCGAGGATGACATGGACGCCTCGGGACCGTATGCATCTCAAATTCGCGGGACTTGGTTTTTGAGTTAGAGCTGCTGCGGGCCTAACTCTCCAATACGCATGAAATTTTTAATCCTTAACCAAGGATCAATAGAAAATTAGGTATTATTAAAGGGCACCCACGGTATTTCGTTTGAAGCGACAAGTACTATCATATCCTCTAAGTCCACAATTCTCTTCAAGTGAACATTCCCCTAGATCGACATAAATACCCCGTGATTCACCAAAAACGTGTGTGGCACGGGAAATGTGTGTATGAACGTATATGTATTGTGTGGTGGGGGAAATGAAATGTAGATGTGTATGTCCAAGCCACAAAGGAATTTTGTTTCATCTCTGATCCATTAGATTGGCCATGTCTCAGATTGGGCAGACAACTAGTCTCTTCACTGAAATCCCTACTCCATTCGCTCTCAAAAGGCACCAATAATGGCCGCGGAACCGAGGGAAGGAATACGAAGGGACTTGTTTTCAGTCGCTGGAATGCATGATCATATGCGTGAACCTAACGCCATTTCTACTACTGCGATTGTATTTAACTGCTTTGGCGTAAATATTATCTCACTTAGACTGAAATTATCATGGGTTTTTCTTTTAAAATCCCCTTAAATAACTATTTAGATACCGGTAATGCTTACTAACTAATTGAGGCGTGGTAGTCCTGTGGCTAGGACGTTGGACTACCGGGGGAGGGCTTGGGTTCGATACCCGGGGACGTCCCTGAACACACTTAATTTCAATCATGCTGTTTCAATTTTGGATACCAAATCTTCCACAGACAAAACAGGGAAAGGTACTGGTCACTTTTATTTACCTGTGAATTTTTGAATTTAACACGCCCTAAAGTGCTTATTATAGGGGTACCTCTATCCGCTCCTATCAAACCAACTTTCGGGTTTGTTACTCTGGTGTTCATTTATTATAGTTGCATATAATATGCCTGTCCATTTCACTGAGTAGATAAACTTTTTTTATTTAGATTAGGGGCTTGTCATTATTCTCAACCACTCATCTCTCAAGAATGAAGAACTTGTCCTCAATCTCCCCTTCCGTGGTACACTTTACCCTGCAGACAATCTCGTCACTTTTATCATAAGACTGTGAAGTGAAGTTTGGCATTAAATCAGATTTTTAATACGTAGGACACGTTACAATTTATTTCAATGATGTTTTTTATATTAAAGCACATGAACTTCCCTGGTAAAATAATTCTGCTTCAGAAAGGCCAATGAGCTCGAAAATTTGTATTTTTAATAATTATTAATTAGCAAAATCAGTGAAACAATGTTTATTTTTAAGGATTTCATCCAAAAAAATGGAATTAAAATATGATTTTATCTACCTTGCAAAAATTCTTAAGATTTTTATCCTACTATTTCGCTGAGTTCTCTCTCGTTTATAGTACGTTAAATGGCAAACCTTCTGGACTTTAGACTATCGTATTTGATATGTTTCCCTCTTTGAGTCTCAGTTGTGAATGTAAGCGATAATATCTCTTTAGAATGTAAACGCCATCGAGAAAACCTGGATTATTATTTCGTAGTTTACAGTTTAAGATAGATTTTTGGATTGACGAAAACTTAAACCCCTCCTTAAACTTCTTAGCCTCGCCCAAGACACAATCTAAACCCACATTAAAACAAACGCCTCTTCATTCTGCATACACACACTTTACCTCCCTTCGTATCGTAGAACTATAACTAATAGAAAACTTCTTAGATGTATCACTATTTACGCGTCTGATCAACCTTTAGCGAGAAAAATATTCGACTCCCCGTTTTTTTGCTTTATTTATTCGTCGCTAACTCTCCCATTTTAGCCTATTGGATGATCTTGTACTCTAGGTGGAAACATTTCCGCCGCACCTCTCCCGTGGAGTCCAAAGGGGCGCGTCGACGCCTCAGCTAGTAAACGCACTGTAGCAATTCCCCGGAGAGCATCAAAACTTTGGCGTGCTCCGCGACTTTGGGATGAAACTAGGTTCCTAGCACGAAGTAAATTTCTAATCCATCATCACGGCCCCGTCCTCCCCCTTGACATTCGATGGGCTGGCTTCCCAGCTTCGCGAACATCGGAAGACCTTCACGACCGTGCATTCAGCCAGTCAGGGCAAAACTTGAACTCCGTCGAGGTCGATAAACGTGTATTGTCTTCAGCGAAATTTTCCAGTGCCATTTTGTCCTTATCACTCGTGAAGTTTACTGGAGGTCACTCGGCTCCCACGTAGGTACGAGGTGTTCCCGTTGTCTCTAATGCTGCAAAACGTCAATTTCTCCGCCACGCAAAGTGTATGAAAGTTAATACATTCCAAAAAAGCTTAAAGAAAAATGACGGCACGGAATCGCAGGATTTAGAACGCGTCTTCACGGAATCTCTCTCCGATTGGCTTGCAGAATCTTCAAGGATAAGATTGTAAGGTTTTTATACGCTATAATGGGAACAAAGAGGGTATATAGGAATATTTACAAAAGGAAAGCTATGTAGCCCAGGTCGTCTTTTTTTACCCCTAGGCCCTATTTTACGTTAATACGGGCAGTGTAAGAAAGTCTCTCTGTTTTTTGTGTGACTGAAATGTCTTTTGTATTGAATCTGCTTTCAAACAATGACGGATTCATTCTATTGAATTTCCGCCGCAATAGCCTGGCCGTTGTGACAGTACTACTGTTTACTCGTTTTCCACGTGAGCTCTCCTTGCGCAGCATAAAGTTTATAGAGAAGCCCACGACTAACGTGAGAGAATGAGAAGTATTAAAATCATTTTGTAACCTATGACCCTTGGAAACTCTCAACCACCTCGCTGGTAAGGGGCCCATTTTTCTGAGTTTTCTAATTTAATCACTTGCCGTTCTCTGAATTGAAGTACACGCAACTACATCTTTGTGGCGTTTTTACTCAAATTTAATTTCGATTAAGTATATCATTGATTAGATTAACCATAAATACAGTAACCAACCTAAAGGTCAGTTAGGTTGGTGATGGTAGAGTTCACTCTATACTAAGACCAATGTGGTATGAATTTAACACGTTATGATAGGAGGGCCAGATCGTTTCCCGGTGCCACCTATGGTTTGTCAGGGATTTCTGGTACCCGGAAAATCATACAGCTCGGATGTAGCTGAGGGTTGCCCAGAGAGGCGTGCCCGGAAATCAAACCTGTGCCCTTTAGTCAGTAGTAAAATACCTGGACTACCACGTCCCTTCATATATTAGATATTGAGCCTTTTATCGTATCCTTCTTCCTCAGGAAAACTTAAATTCTTTGGTACCCTCGTCCGTGTTTTATTCTTGCTACTTCGTTTTACTCTCCTGTGTTACGTAGATTTCCTACGTGCTCCCTAAATTAAAAACTAGAAATTTCTTCTTAGTCATCCTGTCGCTGGAAAAAGGCATAGTACGTTTGCGTGCATTTCCTCCATTGCTGGTGACCACGCGTCGTCCTGAAAAGGTTTTGAACCCTATTATTTCCTCGTTCTCACAATTAGAGTTTCTCGTATGATCTTTTTTTGCCCTGGACTAATATATTTTTCGAACTGCGAAATGTGGTAGTATTGTATCTAACGGCTCATGGATGCGTTGGTATTTAATTGACATCAAATATAGTCAACGTTTGCATATTGTGTAGTTCTGTATTTGTATGTCAATAAAATTGTTGTGCAGCTCGGTAATCGGTGAATACGTATGAATTTGCTAAAATTAATAATGACTAAGTCGCAATCTTGACAAATGTCGTAAAAACCTAATATTTAGTCTATTAATGGATAGCCATAGGAAGCGTTCAAAGCCAAGTTGGTTCTTCAGTTACATTTGGCGATTTTGTTCACTATCACTCCCGTTACTTGTATGCACTTCAAAAGCCTGTGTAATCAGGTAATTTTATCCTCACATATGAGACAGGTTACCACAGTTTCCATTTACATTCATTCGGCCTTCGACTTCAAACGTTAATTCTAAATGTCGCCAATGTGTATACTACGGTAATAACTTTTGAAGTAAACAATTTTTACCCTATTTAATTCTCTTAATATGTGCGTCTTTTTAACTGGGAAGAAAAGTATTTAAGAAATAATGGTAATATTAGTCTTCTTTTGATATTGTCTTAAATTTTGCCCTTTAACAATTGTAAATTGTTACGGACTGAAGGCTGATTTGGTAGTACAAGATGTAGTAGTCACAAGATGAAATTGTGCAGATATGAGTACCATTTCCGAATATCTATCTTTGTAATCGTCAGCAGCAGTGGCAATCTGAAAGAGAAAGATCTGTGAAAAGAATTTCAGGGGTTGACATCTGCACCAAATATCAACTTTTACAACCATAGAAATGGACTTAATTTTGATTTCCTGGAGATGTAGCTTAATCTTGCAACGGAATGCATGAAGAAATAACGCTAAACAAAATAAAATCCACCGTTTGTTATCAGTCTAAATCTACAATCAATACCGTTATCTCTCTTCACATTTTGCTTTCCACTTTTTACTTTTATCTTTTTTCACCCTCCCTCACCCCTCCTGCTCCACTTTCCTTTCTCTTCCTATCAATCTCCTGTGAATGAAGTTTCGGTTTTTTTCTGACGGTGTGCTGTGCCGCGGTATGGAATAAAGGCAGCCGGAGTGGGGGGGAGGGGGTGGAGGTGTGTTCATACGTGACAAAACAGGGGTTGCGGAAAGATGAGAGGGAAGGGAGGGAGACCGAGACGTCAAGATAGGAGAGATGGGTAATGGGTCATGTGAGAACGAAGGGGTTGCTCAGGAGTTCTGGGGGGATTTGGAATTCGGTGACGGGTCAGAGAGGGCGAGGAAACCTGAAGACGAGCGTCACCAAAAGGGTCGATCTGTCAGTCGAGTGATTGTCCAGGGGTCAAGAAAGGAGAGAGAGAGAGAGAGAACCGCATTTTCGCCGAGGCGGGCACAAATACTCTATATCAGGGGTGGCGAACCCTTGCCACTCCGGAGGACATCGCTTGGGACGTCACCAGACGTGAAAATACTCATTAATATCCTTTGTTTCCTCGAAAAAAATGGTATGGTTAATATCACTGGTAAGGGAGGGTCAGGCGCGTGGATCACCGGCTCCTTTCAAAATCTACCCGCATGCAGAGTGCTCGATAAGGACTATTGAACGTGCTAGCCTCGGAGCGTACTTCCCAAAAATATTCTCGAGTAAATCAACCTATATGTTGAACTCCGTGCTCGAGCCCCATATAAAAGCTGCATAATCGCGAGACGCCGTTGTGTAGCGGTTGAAGTCTCGTCATTCAGCCACTCATGGCCCTAGTTCAAATCTTTTCTCGGAGTATTTTTTTTGTTATCTAATGTTTTTATTTTCTTATACCAAAGTGTTAACCTAGAAACCCACCTGGGTGTACAACAGGGTTTGTAAACATAAAAAAAAGAGATTAGCCAAGGATTTTGAAGAATGGTTCATTTGTTAAACAAAAAAGAACGTTACATTTTAAATCAGAGTCGACAAAATTATCAAGCAAAAATTTTAAATGTCAATTGCGATACTGCAGAGTATTTCATTGAAGATCCGACTTCGTTTCTTCGAAGTGGCGTTGCAAACTCGAGGATCGCTGGCAGGAAATATGGTATGCAGTGCATTGTCTTTTAAAGTGGGCGCGAGAGTATGGAAGGGTCCCGAGATATAGTCGATTTACCGGATTCGGAGGGAGTATGAAACATTCACCCAATTGGGGGGGCATATTCCGTGTCACTCGACAGGCTGCTCTTTTCCGAAACTCCTGTGAAGGATCAAAACTTGGAATAAATTTATGTCTACCGGTGCCCAGGGTTTTGAAGCCCTTCAGCTCTACCGACATCACCCGGAATATTCTGTTACGCATTAAACGCAAATTCCGACCTCACTCTTTCAGTTTGTCATCCTAAGAAATTACGTCAATAAAATGAAGTTTTTGGTGACTTTGATTAGATTTGTTTGAGTCTCAAACAATGCAAAAAAACGTAACTGGGGAGTACGCTCTAAGTCGGATCTGAAAGAAGCAAAATGTGAGCACAATTGTAAAGGAATTGCTACTGAAAAAATATAAAAAACAAGCTGTTATCTTTCACATTGCTTTCATTTAAATTTGAATTTATGTATAAATATGAGTATCTGCCAAACCCTCAGTTGTTTAATGTGAGTGTCGCAATTGCATTTTTTCCTGTTGTCCCTCGCAACGCGAAAGGAGCAAGCAAGACTAAGCGAGGCTTTTGAGGGAAGGAGAAGGTGTGCCAGTTCATTATGTCTCCTTACGTGTCGGTATGTTCTAGAAGAATATGGTTTAAAAGAATCGTACGTAAGGTTTATTACTGCATAATTTCAGCCGTTGTTAACGGAGAGAGAATTGTAATTATCATCGATGATTGACGGTTAAATCTTGTAATTACTGCTGAAACTAACGGTTCATTTCAGTATTTGTCACCCTACTACGGTTTCGAAATGTTTGTTTCATTTCCACTTTGTGTTATAATATCATTAAGATTGAAAAAAGCACGTCTTTCAAGATTCAAACATATTCAGCACAAACCCTTAACTGAATTGTTTGTTCTTGTAGTACATCTTAATAGTCTTTCGTCAACTCTTTAGAAATTTTTTCTTTCAATTTAAAATATACCTCTTTGATGTTAATGAAAGCACCGTCAATTTCAAAAGCGGAGGACGTTGTGATTCGTATCTCACGGATCCTTACAAACGGAGAGAGGGGTAAAACCACCCAACATTGTACTTTCGAATTTACAAACTCCCTTTGGCAGGAATGAAATTATTGGGATTCCACTATGTATCAGTAAACAAGAGCTTACAGGTATAATAAGAGAATCACAAGTCAGACACAAGCACTGGAAGATTCCAAATATGCGTCGCACAATTCGAAATCGCAACAAAACCTAGGTTAGCCACCCCAAAATGTGTAATTTAAAAACATTACCGTCCAATGATGAGAATCTTAATTGGAGTGAAATTCAGCAAAGAGGTGGAAATATTTTACAAATATGTGCCATCACTTGATTATATTTGAAAGCTAATCGTCGTGCTATCATTATCTGTAACTCAGAAAGTGCAAATCGAGTGAAAGTACGCAGTTTTTGTTTTGCAGTGCTTGTTAATTTTTGCAGTACTGGTACTACAAAAACTCTTTAGAAGAATGACTTATTTTTACGAGATACGTGATGACTACGATTTATACCTCCGAAAGTCACAAAATCGGAATGAGTGGATCACTGAGGTATTATTTCATAAATATTTTATGTGCTGTAATATTGTTATAAAAGGTCGCCGTCCCGTCTTCACGATAGGCATGAAAAACCTTTTACGACCAAGGAATAACCTCCTTTTTAACGTAAATGTTTAAGGACTTTGCAATCGCTACTCAGCAGTTTTACTGGATACATCAGCCATTTTCGTTTAATATATTTTTAGCGGCGGAATGGCTTATCAGTCGAGGGAAATGTATTTGAAAATTGTGGAAAACATCCGAATAAATAGTACCAGAAAACATTTAATTTTCTGGAGAGACGCTTATTGCCATCATGGAGGGACAAATGAATGAATATAGGTCAAAGCATTGACGGATCCCACGTTATACTGGGAAATCCTCAGCAATCAAGGGCTAACTTAACAATCAAGAATTGTCTGATGGCTCCAGATGTCATCTGGAAGGACAAAAACAATGGTGGAGATGGCTTGAATGGAGACAACTCTTTGAATTGAACGCGACTTGTAGTTATGCCCTATAATCATCGGTTGCATCGCTCTCTAAAAACTAATATGGCCCGAAATCTAAATGTTCAATCTCAATTTTCCAAAACTTATATCATTCAGACATGCAACGGAGTAATAAATTACAAATTAATTCTCATGGGATCAGAGTAACCTGAAAGGGAAAAAGAACGCTAATGGTGTTCGATATGAATAGGAAAGGCCGCTTGGCTGCTGCCATATAATTTTTCCGACGTATATCACCACAAAATACCAACAGGCCCATGGCATTAAAGCTCAAAAATTAAGCGATAGCCGGAATTGATTTACGCAAATTGCTGCGAGTGATGGAAGCGGAGGTAGCATGGCATCATCCATCGCGGTCGTCCAAATACTTCCCTCCGTCCCCCTCCCGCGGTGCTCGCTTCTTTTGTTCCGAGGAAGTCTACCCGTACTCTCTCTCTCCGGTACCCTCTCCCATGCACCACCCCTCTTCCATCCCGCTTGTCTATTGCCCTTTTTGACGAGGCTCGACCCCGCCAAACAATTTCCCCTTATCAATCGCCGCCCCCTCTCCCCCTCACATCACGACTCGCTCCGGCTTTCCTATTTGCCCTTGTTTACTCCCGCGGGGAGTCCGTCCGCGTGTATTTGTGCGTGGGTGTGCGCGCGTGTGGTGTCATGCACGTCCGTTTTGATTCCGAATAACGGCGGAGGCACGCTGTTGTCTGGAAATCATCCATTACAAGAATTTCGGACTCCGCTGCCAATATATGTAAACCCACGGAGTTTTGAGTTATGACCTCTTCCGGGCGCCGTCCGCAATCACGTGTCCCGGGGGGGGGAGGGAAATTGCGCTGTTTTGTACAACCGGACACGTCTGCGCTAGATATCTGCATATCCATCAATCAATCATTCAATCGCGCCAATCAAAATGGAGGGAAAGAGAAAGAAAGAGAGGGAGGGGGGGAACGCCTGATAGTGAAAATTATTTGTTTGTCCGGCGCAGAGGCGAAGAATAAAAACAATAAAACAGGTATTGCATTCGGATTCAACTCTTCCCTTCTCGATTGTACCGGTGACCTATTAATAGCGGAGGGGAATATGAACATCGAACGTTTTGATCGTCCCGGGTCCTATTTTCCATTTACCCGATCCCCCCACCCCCACCCCCCCGTTCCCCTCCCATTTTCATTTTATTTTTGTCTCTTTCCCCAATCCGATCCGGATCTCATGGGAACTTACTGAGCGAGCGGTGATGTGCCCCATCTCCCCGCCCCCATTCCCTGTCGCTGCCGCATTCAAATCATAATCGCGTCGAGTTTGTCCCAACTTAACCCCGAGTCAAATCTACTGCCGCGAGCAGATTTTTACCCGAAAGCATCAGCAGAGGTCAGTAATCGATGAAGTATTACATATTCAGTGCATGAAGCGTTGTTCTCCCCACCATCACCCCGAAAGCGCTCGGTGGTTGCCGTACAATAACAGCGCTCCACGATATACCGCCCTCGAACGACGTATTAGTTGCCCCGAACGACATAAAGGACGCGGCGAATGCGCGTGTTCCATATTAGAAATGGCCCGGAGTCGTCGGCGCGGGCCGCTGGGCAAGTTTAATTCACTTGCAATCGAAGAGGATTCCGCGCGCGTGTGCATCTACTGTTATTGGATTCCAATGGGTACTGCTGCCGGTTTTTCCATCTCCATACGTCCCTTCTCCGCTCATTTGGGTTATACAGAGTAAAAATCCAGTGGCACTCCTCGGGCATAATAGAAGCAGATGGTTTTGTATCGTTTCACTTATAGCTATTTATTTAAACGACTTATTCATTTCAATGAATTCTGAATGAATGAGAGAGTACCACTACCGAATTTGTCGTAATTATAGATAAATGTGGTGAGCAGTGACTCCAGTAATTATACAGTTGGTCTCTAACTCAGGCTCAATTAATTGCATATCAAATGATCTCATGTATACTCAATAGTGGACTAATTTAAAGGATCACGCCTGTAGTAAGCACCAAAGTTAGGTATATTTGAGGTAAGATGAAAATAAAGTCAACATTTTAGACCCGGATTATGGTTTGTTATTGGGGATATAGCTCACTCCACGCAATGAATTACGGAGCGCGGAATGCATGCATTCAGTGTGAGTAGCTCCTTTCCCTTCGTCGCCTGAGGATTCCACAGGGTGATTTATTATCCATTAAAGTCTCTTTTTTTGCGTTTGGTGGTGTTATTCTACCAGTTCAATTGTCATAGTTAGCAAAATAGCACTTAATTTAAATATCCTCAGAAGCTATCCTCACTTGAAAAATTATATTTACGAGAAACTGCGGGAGATGCCTCTGAAGTAACTTTTGACGGGGTCATCCGCCTAATATGCATTACAATGCTATAATTTCAGTGGTAAAAATCATTCGGTCGATGCGAATGATTTTTACACTCTGAAATTGTTGCATTGTAATGAAAAATTGTATGGCAAAATCGAAGTGAATAAATCAAGATATCTGTAGCTGACTTCAACAACGTAATTCCATTTTGAAACGGCTGAATCCCTCAACGAATTATATGATTAAACGTTAATGTAGCCCCAAGGGATACAGGTGGCACGTTAGCAAGCGAACGTAATTCATCGATATTTGTAAGCGTATTCGACAAAAATGAACTGAGAAAGCATTTTGATGTCACCTGTAAGCAATTTTGCCTGCACGCCTGTTTGCACGAGGATTATTCACGAGTGCTTTGAAAAATACACGAAAAAAAAGTTGCCCCCGCCCCGTTGGTTTCATTTGAAAAAAAAACGCGAAGCAATTTGGTGTCCCACGTCGGATATACACTTTAGGTGACAGTGTCCTTTTTTACGGCGTATTTAAAATCGGGACAACCCTCAAAATACTTCATCCCGGGTCGACAGGGAGGCCACCTAAACGGTTAACGATAAGGTACCGCGCGTCCAGACTTAATCCATGTGCTGGCAAACTTTCCATACTGCTCCACGAGCCCTTCCTCCATCTCTCCTCACACCCCATATCTCACCCCTTTCAGGTATCTCTCCCTCGCTCCTTCGTCGTGTGCCCCACCCCGCGCTCCTCCCCCCAATCCCTCCCACGCCCTTGTTTTCCTCCCTCGGCGCTTTCATTGATGCTTCTTTGTTCGCTTCTTCATTCTTTTCTTCTACAACGCTGTCCCCTCCCCCGCCCTGAGTGCTACAAATCTCTGGCCATGAGCCTAGTAGTTGTATAATTCATTCATTTTGACGCAATTAGGCTAATTCGAATTGCAATGTCATAATTATGCCTCAGTGTAGTGAAATAAAGTTATTTAATAAAATAAAAATGAATAAGGAATCACAGTGATGAATTTTTAAGTAAATGAAATTAGTGAAACAGAAAGATGACCCTGACTCTTGCAAATTCTGTGTAACTAGCATGTACATTGTGACGCTAGTATGGGAAAAAAGTTAAAATTAAAAAGCTGTTAGGTTCCTGTTTAACTCTTCTCTCATATTTAACTGTTTAATGTAACCAGTGATGAGATTTTACCGTAATAGGTACAGCGAGATCACTATTTTGTAAATATTGGAAATGCTACCATATTCCCAGACTAATCATGAAATCTTAGGTCCTTGTTATTAATGTATGTTTAATTTAACGAGTTAAATTTATTTTTTAAATTATGGTAAGAGGAATTATTTACGTTTTTCACTGGTAATGTCCTCCGTGCTTTTAAATTACTCTCTTTCTCTTTTCCACCCTTACCATATTGATTATTATACCCTTCATGGTAGTAAATGCCGTCCGAAATATTTTTTTCAATTGAGAATTAATTTGCGCTCCTCAAAATGATCCTGGAGCGGAAGCGTAATTTCTATCGTTCAATTGCTTCTTTTAATTTTAGTGTTTAAGTGCATGAGGATGAGTTGTTATCATCAGATCTTTATCCCGCTAGATTCGCCGAACAGAATGTTGTCATATTGGTGAGTAAAATAGATTCAGGAAATATATTTTGGGTGGAGGACTTCTAGACACTTCTAATAGTGGATTTTTTGGTAGAAGTGATTTTGTTACGTTATGTCTAAAAGTATGAATTATCTGTAAGAATAAGAAAAGGAGGCATACCTTCAATGAATACTTTGCCAGTTAAACAATGTGTAGTTATATTTTATTTTAAGACGCAGTGGTTAAAATATTGACCTAATTTTTTTATTCCACCCGGAAATATATATTCTTTTAAAGTAGTTCAATGTTCTTAGCCTGAATCACAGGTGAGGTACATCTTCTCATGAAAACAAATGTAAATATTCAATTCGCAAAAACCTCGCCTTGGTTAGTCCGCTTAAGTAGGATACATTGATGTTCGCGCGATTTTTCATCGTAGGTATGGCGTCCATGCTCTCTTATTTGGATGGGGACATGATAAAAACTGGGTTAATTATATAACTTGAATAGTAAGGAAATATGTGTTAATCAGGGAGTGCGCACGCATTCCCGGAGAGATAAGAGTAGATCGCAATTCGAAGGCTACAATAAATGGGCCAATGGTCGTCTAGAGTTGAAAACGGTAGACTATGATTTGACACTGCACTGAGAGGGGAGAATTAGAAAAAAAATATGATATATACTCTTCGGAATGAACTCTATTTCTCTCTCTCTTTGGAAACAAATTAAGCACATATCGCCCACACCCAAACGCCCCGCGTGCACATCTCCCTCGCTGGCTGAAATGTGAGGAGGAAGAGGATAGTAAAATAAAATTAAATTCTCCCGCCCCCGCAGGCTCTCCCTCAACCCTAGGGGAGGAGGGGGGAGGCTTCCCTATACCCCCTGTCCCTCCCAACACCCTTCCCACCCATAGCGAACCAACGCCGGCTTTATTATGCTTTAATACTTTTAACAAGAAGGCCTGGGCACGGCGATATCGGGTGAGAACAGGCGGAGTCTGCCCCCACAGAGAGAGAGAGAGAGGGCTCACCCACACACGCCACACCTTCACACACAGCAGACACAGACATACACACACACACGCGCGCGCGCGCCCCCGACTCCAGTTCCCCGCCGAAAACCGAAGTTCAACCCTCTTTTACCTCCCCCTCGCCCCTTCATCCCTCCGCAATCCCCTCCCACTTATAAACTCCGCGATTAGTTCGCGGTGCGGCCGTCGCCCTCCAGTACGTGGCGCTGCGGGGATCGTCGGCGGTGTTTAGGCGTTCGGCGTGTGCAGAATGCTCCCCCAACCTCACCCCTCCCTCCACCGTCGCTCCCCTCTCCCGGCTGCTATTTTCTCACACCCCCGCCCTCCCTCCCCTCGAACCAACCCCCTTTCACTCTCTCCCCCTCTTTAACCTCCCCGTGTACCGCATTTATACATGATCGTGTCTTATCTTCGTTCGCTTCGGCCATGCGCTGGGACCCTGCCCCCGACCGCCCCTTCACCCCCTCCCCTCTCCCGTCGCCTCTCTCTCTGTCGCTCGCCCTCCCCCCTCCTTTTCAATCCCTCGTGCTTTATTCCCACACCCCCCCTCCCCCGTTCTCCCCCCCGAGCCCGAAGCCCCAGACACATATCCACTCCGACATCTTCCATCCCTCCCTCCCTCCCTCTTATCCCGACCGCCATTCGCACCCTTCTATCTCTTTTGCGGCTCGCTTCCTTGTTTTTCCGTGGTGTCAAATTAGGGATCGTTTTTCGTAGCGAGCCGTCCTTCGCTCCCCCTCCCTCGCTCATCATCTCTCTCTCTCCCCCCTCTCTCTATATCCCTCCCTCCCTTTCTATCTCTCTCCCATGGAAGAAAGTATTTCGTGAGCCCGTGCGTGACTACCCGAGTTTGGCTCTTTTTTTTGCCCGAAATCCTCGTGATGCCGTCTTCCCTAATTATGTTGTCTCGTCCTAAAGCGAGTGGTTGATCGACTTAATGGAAGTATCTCTTTATGTCTTTTATTGGATCTCTTCAATTCAACGCACGTTTGCACGGGACCGATTGAAATTAGAATTCAAACAGAGACTTAGTCAGTTTATGAATATCGACCGGTAATCATACTTTGATCATTGTGATTGCATTCCAAAAATTAATTATTAGTTTCTATAATGGGCCCTTATCATCATTGCTTAAACTTTAATGCGTATTAGTGTCAGCATCCATGGATTACCCCCATAAGTGAGCCAATAGGTTTGAAGTGTATACCTTTGATACACCATCTGAATATGTACAATACGCATCTGTTTGAAAGTAGTTTAATTCTGCATGATATAGCCCAATTAATGATATTTCGTTCCGCTTTGATACCTTAGTGGCTGTCCCTCGTTGGCGTTTGTAGCAGTCGCGAAATTATGTAAATAAATGTTTCTATATCAGTAAGTTTATATCTCAGGATGAGTCATAATTATAGAATGATCAGTCAGCTTTCCCGTCAGATTGGAAAGTTCTTTTACATTCTCTAAAATCATAGATAACATTTTAAAAAGTGTTGGAGAGTTATTTGAAACGAAGGTAAAATATTCCGCTAAAAAAATACCTAGGTATAATATTATGGCATTTGAATTGACTTTCTCTCTTGGGAAAATATGAAAACATTGCATCATTCCGTTACTCAGTGTGGAGGGAATGAACAACTAATGGACTGAAAGGAAAACAGACCGATAAATGTAAAACTTAGTAGAAGAAGAAAGGTAGTTCTTGGAAAATATGAATTCGGAATGAACTGCTGTTAGAGTTATTGAGAGAGAATGGGTGTATGAGAATGGGTGTCTTGAGAAAGTCTGTGATAGACGGGAGAATGCTAGATGAGCGAGGTAGAGCATTATGGTTGACTTTAAGGCGAAGAAAGTGTGGGATCTAAAGAGTGCTTGGTAGATAACTACTAAAATATCGGTATGGTAACGACTGAAGAGAAAACTACTCTGGAGACGGAAAACTACCGAAAATTACCTGATGAAAACACTCATTATTTTTTCCCCTATCTTTGGTGTCGACAAAGTCTCTAATTTTAAGTTATAAGACTTCAGGACAAACACTTTTCCAGCCAACTATTGAAATATCTTCTGTTAAATTTCATAATGAAAGTTCAACTAAAGGCTACCGTCGAAGCTCCGTAATTAAAATCTCCTACTGTACATTCAAAATAATGCTCGAGAAAATTGATTATCCATTGTATCGTAATGAAACCGCTTTGAAATAGTTTAGTTTTTTACATTGAGTTTTGAGCATGGAAAGCCCATCTGCTACGCTGTTAAAAGGCTAGAATTACTGATAATGAGAAATGACACTTTTAAGATGCAATAGAAATCATACTGGAGGCTATGACAAGGCATACGATTTCACGCCTAACTTACGCGATCCATATAAATATTAAATTAACTTATTAAAAATGTTACAAAACTGTGGATTAATGTTTAATTCAGACGAGATGCTAGTAGTTATTACGACATAGTTAAGGACTGAGCAATATTCAAAAAGTATTAATAAGGGCTGGGAATTATTTAAGCAACCTATTCTAACGAATGAGAAAATTCACTGACTGCTGTTTTGGCTCATTTTTCAAGGACAAATAATTTTAAGCTAGTTCCTTTTATAATATATCTATCTTATCTAACATACAATCATATATCCACTTGCGTGGATTGATAATGGCATATATGAAATGTATTAAACGTTTTAGAAAATTAATCTGCTTCTTCAAATGTAGGTAAGAGATAAAATATTTATCTCAAACCTTGATTTTACAGTGTTCTAAATATATTCGTCGTTAGACTTCTAGTTCCATGTTGGTTCATTAGGTTGTACCGGAAATTGGCCGTAAAAATACTTTATTTGAGCCTCATTATTTCCATTTTTCCTCTCCAAGCAAATTGCTATATTTCGATTGCTTTTTTTTCTTCAGCTATGTGATGCATGAAGGTCTCGTCTTTTAAATATGCATATTAGCCTGTTTTTAGCTTCGTTATCATTTAATTTCCGAAGTCGAACTGAATTATTATGCATTACCTATCGTATAATTCATCTAAATTTAAAAAAAATGATTTCAACGTCATATGCACGTGTCTATGGAGAAAGCAGATCATGTCCCTCGGGTCTTGGCACTCGTACTTATTTTCCGTCCAAAGTTTAAATACATCACTTTTGATACTTCCTGCAAGGGGAACATGTGAAAATAAATATCTCGAATGGAATAGTATTTTTGGTTACCAAATTTTCTCCATCTCTAGAAGGATCGATATTTAATTCTATTCTGATTCTACAACCAAATTTATATTGACTAATGCGTGACCACAAAACTAAATGCCTGCTAAATAATATTTTTGTGTAATTCGTTTAACATTTTTCAGAGGAGCTTGGAAAATGCCTTTATTCTCGGGGTATCGAATACCTGTATTCCCTGAACAACTGGTTCTACGCTTTGTGATATGTAATAAGCAAAATTCTGCCATTTTCAATGTATAAAGATTTCATTTCCTTCCCCGAAGTAAAATCTGAAACGATGAGTACTGAATGTAGACTGCATGTAGAATAGATGTAGGGAACAATTGGTCTTTTCGAAGGATTTGTTTAAAAATAGAAAACAAGAACCATGGTCATTATATCTTTCATACCAGTGGCAGTTTTTACAATTTACCCATCCATCTACTTAGGCTTGATAAGTGCTTGATCCTACTCCGGTCGCGAGTGGCCTCAGGTGTTGAGCGCCTCCCGCAGTAACTAACTAACAACCCCGACGACACCCTGACTCTTCTCCCCTCTTCCCTTAATCCATCCCACACTTCCAGCCTTAGCTTTTCCCTGTCCTCACGTTCCTCACCTGATCGTTCTTTTTTGCGCCCCCCCCCCTTCCCGACACCCCATTCCCTCTCGCCGACGTCCCAATCGCGCTTTCGACGAGAGGCCACGACCGCCCACACGAGAAGTGTTGGCGCGCTCAACCGAAACCCTTCTCGGGGCGGCCGGGGCCCCTCCCGGCCCCGACGGCGCCAGACAGAGAGTCGGGGGCATAATAGGCCCCCCTTCAATTGTCGTCGTCACTGGGACCCCATCCGATGTCACCTTCGCCGTTCCCGTCCGACGGATGCCCCTGTCGGTACACGTTGTCGAGTGGTGGTTCTCTTTTATGGGAGGGGGACTACTAGGGGACCTTCAAGCGTTCGTTGCCCCATTCATCCGCACTCCTCACACCCTTGTTTTCCCGCTCGCACCTCCGCACTCGAGCTGGTTAACCAACATTTTCCAATCGGCTGGGGGAGTTGGGGAAGCTTCCGGCCCAATTCTTCCAGCACTTTTTTTTCTCCTTCATAATTCGTAAACTCGCTGTGGATCGTGAAAATAAGATTTGTATAATTTTATTTTCAAGCAATGTTTATGAGTGCAATTCATAAGGAAAATTCTGAGCTCGCGACGACACACTAAATTGTAAACGATTGTGAAAAATGAAAATGAATGTACTCTTGGTCCGGTAGAAAGAACATTAGTTCACATTTCACCTAAGAAGCAGTGTCATTTCATTTGCCACATTGCGATTGGTGCGTTCTCGCTTCGTAATTCCCAGAACCTCTTAGGCTCTCATACATATTGTTGTGCTTCAAATGAAAAATTCAATGTGGAGAGCATCTGAAAAAAACCGAGACTGTAACGCAAGAGCCCCCTCCATACCTTCACGATGGCATTTAAAAAGCGACGGTAGGAAGAAAGTTTGAATGTGATTATGAATGGGTGATGCAGATGCAGTGGTTTTTCCCAAAAGTTGCTCTTGTCTTGGTAGATATTTCAACCATTCCATATGTTCTTTTAACGTATTCCTAGGTTTCACTACCCATCTCTGTGAGTAATGTGCACTCTTCTTCCCACACGGAGCATTTAACAATCGTTCCCTCTGGAAGTTAAAACTACGAAAGAGTTCCATTAGTTTACGTAAGACCAACTAATTGACATAATGACTCCAATTTTTTTTTAAATAAAGACATAATATATCAGCTGTTTTAAATATTACTTGAATTACGGAGTGATTTTTGAGATAAAAAATACTTTGGCAGTAATGTTTATAAAAATATCATATTTGAGATTCGTCCTGATATCCAAGGTCATAGCAAGGTAATGTTTTTTATAATGTTACTCTGCTAGATGAGTCTTACACCCTATTATTTTAATTTTATTTGATTCTGCGCCCAGTTGTGAGCTTTCAAGCTACTTACTTATATCCAAGGACTCATAGCATTAAATTCTATCATCAATAGTGATTTCCGGATCCTGCCTTGTAATACCTGTTCGTAATCGGTACTAATAATTCTTCATCCGTTAAATCGTAATGTTTGCAATCATTTTTGAGTAATTGGTTTACTATTAGCTATTATCATTGTAACCTATGACCAAGCAAATATCTAAATAGTGCCTTTGCCCGTTTCATATAGCCCACCGATTCCAACGAAGAAATTTAGGGTGACCCCGAAAGCCTTCATAATTAATTAATTAAACGCGCTCAGCAACAATAATGACTCGGCACAGTAATTATTGCTCGCTCAACCCTTTGTATTCGATGTAATTAATTGACATAAAGCAATGGCTGAGCACATAGACCTAATTCACGGGAAGAGCGTTCGGCGAGTGCAAACAAAGCAATCGTGTTCAATGATTCGTTGATTTTGGTTTAATTTTAGGTGCCAATTATCTCTTCTAACTCACACCTAACGCTCGAATCCAATTTATGGCAAATGCTCCGTTCTTTACTCCCTTTGAGTGAAGATGGACTAATCGAGTGCTTCGCTCTCCGTATATTTTTCTAAAATTTTTTCCTAATGATTTGTCCAAATTCTATGGGATTTTTTAGCACTCAAGTTGTCAAGAAGATAAATGAACAAGAATATACCAGTTGCGCATCAGTTGCGCATATCATTATGGCCTTAAGGCACTTTATGTTTTCAGCCTTTGACTTCCACTCGGAAAATATTTCGGTTGTATTTAAATTTTAAAAAATAGTAATTAATATCCGCTGAATTATGAATTAGTTACGTTAAACGAGCATCGATTCAATCACTGGAGGCAGAAATATGTAAACGTATTTTTTTTTCTTTAAAAAAAATATCGAATTCTTTTTGAACGGATAGAAATTTTTTGGTGATCACCTGACAGTCTCTCATGGTTTCCCTCATAATCCGTGAGAAACTATGCAAAGTAGGCGTATGCATTCTGTGAAATGCGTGGCTAATATCAAGTAACACCCATGTGGTTCTCTACTGTTTAGAAATAACTGCAGTTGTAATGAACATAGCTTTGTGCTCCATAAAATGCACCAGATATGTAAAATAAGGACCTTTAAAAATATGTAGTTGTCTCTACCGTAAAAGTGGAATTATAATGTCAGGGTTGAATTTACTTACCTTCGTACTACAAGTACATTGATGCCTGATTTTTCGAATTTTCTCGAATACTTTGGGTAATAGCCAAAGTGCCAGTGATTGGTTGTTGATATCGATGAAACATTACCTTGCCAAAGGCTGTGAGCATTCCGTTATTAATATAATTATACGCTCGTATTTTAACGGTCTGAAGTAGTAGGAATTTGTAAAATAAAACACAAACCATGGACTCGTAATTGATTATTTTATCCGATCCCATCAGTTCAGTTCATTTTGAATTGTTAACTTTGTGACTTAATCATTAAGCCAATGATAGTTTTGGAAATTAAGTTTATCATATTTCAAAAGCTAAGGGATGGCCGAATTATAATACATGTATGTTTTTTTTATCTCAGGAGCCAAATGGAATGAAATCATTTTCTTCAAATCCCTATATCTATCTACTGTGAGTTTCATTAAATAAAACTAATTTATGACTCTGTTCAAAATTTATTTCGATTCGCGAATGCATATGCTCGCAGCACACCAAGAATTGCGATCACCAAATCATTCCGTTTAGCAGGGACATGAAGTTACGGCATTTAAATTACTTAATTTCTTTGTCCTCCCACTATTTTGGCAGCCTATTGTTTCCGCCAGACGCAATAATACTTTCCTGCAAAAATTTGTAATTCCAGCATGCCGAGGGAACAAACTGGATAAGTAAAAAAAAAAGGTGCGGCCGGGGGGTAAGGGGTGGGAAAGCGAAGGGGAAGGGGTGGCTGGCACGCTTGGAGTTCATATAACGTAACAGACGTCGCACATGGAGAAAGTTTGGAGGGGGTCGCGGGCTGCAAAGCAGCCCCCCCCACCCCCTTATTTTTCCCTCCTCCGACTCCTTATTTTTTTTGTAGCAGCTCGAGTCAAACCCGTGCAATAACAATAACTCTTCTTTTGTTTTTACTTTTTTTTAAATTCTACGAGGTCAGCCTTCTGTGCGCCGGCTTCAAGCCGCCGCCAACACCGCTGCCGCCCGACCGAGGAGAGCGGTCTCGACTCTCAAAGTGCCACTCCGTCGTGCTTTCTCGCCTCTCCTCTCTTTCCTTTCTCCCTCTCTCGGTGTCTCTTCTCACTCCCTCCATCTTTCCATCTCGCTCACGAACACAAAGACAAAGTCTCACACTCTCACGGACAATCATGCACACACACACACACACACACGTACAAAGTCGACACTCATGGTGGGAGAGAAGAGAGAGTTTTATCTAACTTTTTCACTCTGAAGCACCCCTCGACTTTTTTTTACTCCCCCCCCCACCTCTCTCTTCCCATCCCTTTCTATCGCTCTCCCACTCCTCTCCCCCTTTTAACCTCGGGATCGGAGGGTGGAGGGTGCGGAAGGGGGGTTTAAAAAAGGGAAAGAGGGAAGGGGGAATAATGGAAAGGAGACCGAAATGCCCGCTCTGTCGCCTTGCACGCATACACTCGCCCGGAAACATACGCCCGCCTCCCACCTTCTCTCATACGCCCACACAGATTCGAGACGGAGGTGTGTAGTCAAATGTGGGAAAAGTGAAGGAGAGTGGAGAGAGGAAAAGGAAACGAGGGGAGAGCTTCTTCTGCCTCGGATTGTGAAAGGGACAAGAGGTCTTTATTAAATCAACCGTGATGCTTTTATCAGATTATTTGTCAGCTTCATTTTCGAACTCAAAACTCAGAAATAAAAAAAAACGTGGTATCACGTTCCTGTCAGCTTTCACGGTTTCTTTCTGTATGGCTCCGGTATTTTTAGATGTCTGTATTTTCGTTCATACTTGAATATTGTTTTCTGTTTCTCCCACTGAGCATTATCCAAGTATCGTTGGGAGAAGGGCATTTCATTTACATGTTAATCTGCGACCCTCTGCGGTAAATATTGAAGTTGGCCTTAGGATATCAGCCATCAACATAAATTCGGTGGCTTGACCAGCGATAAGCTGAATCAGACCCAATTATCAATGATCTGCCAATTCATAAAACTATTAATAGCACGAGGCGTTTGGAACCGGTTTTTTTAATGCTGGTGCCTAACAATTTAAAAGTGATGATTAAAAAAAAAAAGTTCGTTGCATTGGTTAACTTTGGAAAGTTTCGCAATAATGTAATTAAAATAACAGTTCAATTGTACTTTCTGTATGCTCAAATTTAGAATATATGTGTATATTATCGAACCAATACGGGTTAATTGCACGCATTTTTTTTATTATTTTTACACAATCACGTTCCAATTAGGCAAATTTCCTGGTGGCAACGGTCAGGTTAGGTCAAAGATAACTCTAACAACGAAAATTACATACGAACACATAAAAACAGATTAGAGACAAAATATTTTTACATAATGACACTTCCACATCACATACAAACAAACTTCCACATCACATACAAAATGCCGTCCACATCACATACAAACAATATTTTAATAACTACAATGAAGTTTATTACCCAGTGGCTGCTTTACATTTCAACTTAAAACTTCGAAAATTGGATGGAAAGGGCTCAAACAAACCTCCAGGCAGCTGGTTCCAATCAATTATAGTTCTATTTAAAAAAGAGTATTTTTTCTTATTTGTTTTTTGAGTCCTTATTTTTATTTTGAGGCTATGGTCGTTTTTTCCCTTAAAGTTAGGCTTTTCTATCCCTTGCCATAAATCTTCCCACGCTTCGTCCTTTTTAACAATTCTATACATCGCGCCAAACCTACTCCTGTTTTCTGATCTTCCTACGTGTTTTCCACGTGTATCAAAATAGCACGTAGTCACACTGATTTTTTCATCACAGGAATTGGTTAAAACTTGAATGCAACAATTTCAGAGTGTAAAAATCATTCGCCGTGACCCTCAATATTCGGTCGCGTGCTTTAGCCACTTAAGCTACTGAGGTGTCCTCTTAAGTTTTGAAATTTTGGGGCTTTTAAAGGAACTAGATGTTGTGACGAAATGCCGTCCGTACAATGTCACCGGCATTCGTATTCGTGCGCGACGCGCCACAGTCCAGTCCGTGGGCTATTGCATTGAAATGCACATTAGCGGATGACTCCGTTAAAAGTTACTGTTGCGGCATCTCCCGCAGTTTCTGTGGAATTTGGTTAAAACTTAATTAAAGAGCGTTGAATAATTATAAATTTTCAGTTTTAACGATCACTGATACCTGGGATTTCCAGTTCTGAAACTATACGAGAGACGAGTTTGGTTTAGTTGACCAGACGAAATTTGTTTCATTTTTCAGGATGGCGACAGCCTAATTTTTTTTAGTAAAGCTAACTGCTGTCATTTAGGATCCGAGGATAATGAATGGCACGAATGATAAGAAATGTGAACAGCCAAAGAAAATGTTACTAATAACTCGCACCTAGAGTATTGATAATTGTTTAAGTGCAGAAATGAGTTGTACTTTTTCGGAACTTAATTGTTTCAATAAATATGGTTTTTGAATAATAATAATATGTCACTTGGGCAATGATTACCAAGCACTTGCTGGCAGTAATTAAAAATACCATTCCCATACAATTATTGTATTTCAACGTCGCACCATATGCATACGCATGTTAGACTAAACGTTTAGCCGCTTTAAAAAGGTATCTGTTATTCAAAAAGATGAATATATTCTCAAGCATATTTTTAGTAGCCGAATACTAGTTTATAATGCGAAAATAAAACTCAAACTGTCACGAATATTTTCTGTAATATCAACTGATAAGAGTATGTAAAGGAGTACGGATAAGTCTTGAGTTGGAATGTGTATGTTTTGTTAGTGATATTTTTTCAGTGATTTTTGAGTAACTTCCGTCAGTAATTACTAAAATAAGAATATCATCTACATTTTTGTTCAGTTAACAAGCCTCATCTGTGATAATGTTACTAACCCATAAAATCTTTTGATTGCATTATCCTCGCCACTTTTGGATTCATCCATTTATGACGTCAAATCCATTGGGGAGATAGACGGTTGGTCCGCATGTGTCTAAGTTTGACAAGAGGGTAAAAGAGCTTCGAATGAGTGCGGTGACGCAGGAAAAAAAATCTAAAAATGTGACTTTGGTCAAAAAAAATCCGGGGAGTTATTTGAGTGTCGCATCTTTTTCAATGAAAAAAAACCTTTTTTTCCATGTTTTGAGGGTATGAAAAAATAGAGTAATTCAGAGAGGCTCATAATGGTTCAAAATATTGTAAAGTAATTAATGTTCAATTACTTAGCATTAATCAATCTCTTCTATCCAGTATTCTTCTTCCCGATGCACTAGGACCTGGGCCGCGAATGAATCGTGATGCGGAAGGTAATGAGCTATCTTAGAAAAACCGCGCTGAGGAATATTATTGTATTTCACACGGCATCGGTATTTCAGTTCAAAGAGGAGTTTCTCCTCCGTAGGAAATATTTACCCCCATCATAGAGCTGCGGAAGATGCCGCGACAGTTACGTTAGCGAAGTGTTCCGATGAAGTGTACGGAAATACAGAAATTTTATTGTGTAAAATACGATAAATTCGCTGTGTTAGAAGACGTCTCGATAACTGGATCGGTTAAATCATTCCACTGAAAATCGAGAGATCCGAGTTCGAGTACTGGTCAAAGTGATTGACCCCTCAGTCTGATGCGGCACCAGAGCCGACTATATTATCCGTACCGGTGGGAATTCCCACCATTACCGGTAGTTTTAGCAGATGATCGGTTAAGGGACTAGTGAAATAAGGGGACGTGTGCTTGTGTTAATAAGGGGACGTGTGCTTGTGTTGTTTGCGAGAAGAGGAAGTTTACAGACTATACTAAGGACTATAAGAAGTTTAACAGAATAATGACCGCATACATATTTATAAATGAGAAATTAAAATTAGGAGAGTAAGAATAAGATTTTTTTTGTTATTAATATATAATTTTGCTATATTTTTTTATTAATATATTTTTCATTTATATTTATTATTATTATTGTTATTATTATTATTTTATATTTTTTATTATTTTTTATTTCATTTTCATTCATTTTTTTTAATAATTTTTTTCTTTTTTTCTTTCTTTCTCCTTTTTTTTATTTACATTGAAATGGTATCAGTTTTACTAATATTATTATTTTTGACATAGATTAACAGGAACAGTAACACTTAAGAATAGGATACAATGGCAGTATTGGTTGTCATAGTACATTCAGATGTGGAAAAATAAACAACTTGGTGTAAATTAATATATAATAACCTAAACAGTGATTTGTTTTTTAAATATTTTAATCTAAAAAAAGAACATCAGTAAAGTGAGATAGGAAAGACTCATAGGCGAGTTATATTTTTAGGCAGTTTAATTGTGCAATTAGTTGGGATAACGTAATTCCATATGTTAGTTAGAAGGGGGTTATCAAAGTAATTGGTTATCATGCTGAAATTTATGCATTCCTCTTTATTACTCTTCCGATGAAGTTGTGCTGACGTCTGTGGCATGCTGTTGAACTTCCAACGCGTGCAAAAAAATGTATCAACAATGATCTGATTTCAAATATATTTATTTATCGGTTTAATGTCGCCGAACACGACCAGACGCACCGTTCGGCACTTCCACTTTTCCATCTGGAGTTGCCATCAGCGTTCGATCGCTCTCTGTCGTACATCGTAACTTCTTACGTGTTTTTCGAAGGAAAAGAACGGTAATACAGATGCAGGCTGCGAAAGACGAGGAGCGTCCGTAGAAGTTTTGGAGCAATATAATAATGGAGAATACAGTACAGTCCATTCGCGTGCATATGCAAAGCCACCCGTCCGACACCCCCGGAGAAGAAGAGATCGGGGAAGACAAAAAGAACGAATCGCGAGTTCGAGCATCGAGGGACGTCGGACGAAAATTAAGGTTGGAGAAGGATGAGGAGTGCATGAGGAAGAGAGTTGGAGAAGTGTTGCGGCTGGGGGAAGGGAGGGTTTTTTTCCTCCCCGTCCCCCGAAAAACGGAGGGAGAGGAGGAAGAGAGAGAGAGAGGAGAGAGAGCGGGGTAGGGGGCGTGGGAGACGAGGAAGAGGGATACAGATGCGACGACGACGGGGAGGGTTGGGGGCGTAGTGGATGGAGGCCGGGTTGAGTGGGGTGGGGTGGGAGACCAGGCGACTCGTGGAGCCATCTGGCGGGAGTGCGCAATATTCGTGCGGGGCTTGTGTACACTGCGGCCATCTGGCGGACACCTGCGACTCACTGCGGTCGGAGGACGTGAAGGGTGGAATCTGGGGGGGGGGGGGGAAGTCGACCGGGTGAGGGAAGTGGAAGGAGGGGTGTCAGCGGGGACGGACGTTTGGTAAAGGGCGGAGGGGGGTAGGTAGCGGATGGAGGCGGGAGGGAATGGGTTTCTAAGCGCCGCACTTCCTAGTGTGGACGGGAGGGTTTGGCGGTGGTGGCGGTAGCACGGGGGGGGGAGGGGAGGAGGGTTTGTGGGAGACAAGGGTGAAGAGAGAAGATTGGACGGGTGAATCTGTAAGACGGAAGAAGTTGGGTGGGGGTGGAATGGTGAATTCTCGAAAGAGGAAAGGAAATGAGCAACTTTTATAAAGTATTGATCTTCGCACTTCGAACGAGGTATCGGAAATAGAAGAATACATCCCGTTGTAGGAAAGGCGAAAGGGAGAGAGGTTCCGCAATACATGTGGTGACGTGATTTTGTTAGTTCATTCATGAGTCTTACGAGCGCCGATAAAATTTTCGGCGAATGAACGAAATGTGGACTTTATGATCTCTCCGCGTCGTGTTTAAAAGGGTTCAAAAGGCAGCAATACGTGATCGCGTGTTTTAAATATTACTGTAATTATTGCTTCTTAAAATCAATTTCTCATGGATATTTTCTGGTTTTACGGTAACCAGTAGTGCAAATAAGATATTATTTTTTTGAGAATTGGTTTTGATATTTGGTTTTTCTTTTCGTGGTAACTTAAATGATTTCGTGGCAATTTTGCTAAATATATACATACCCTTAACTTTGTTCCCTTTCGGGGTAGTACATATAGTCCAGTTTTTATATTATTGCAGGAAATATGCTACGTTTTGCTAATTTATTCCCATCTAGCGTATCCTGTAGAACGCCTTTCGCCTCTGTCCCGCTCATACACTGGATCATTCATGCTTTTCTGTTCAGCATGCATGTATCGCTTCAATTATTAACAGGCAGAAGAATACTCTTCGTAAAGGTGGGATAAGTATTCTTACAATTTCCAGAGCAAGAATGCATTCGTAGAATAAAATTACTTGCATGAAAGCATATGATTCACCATTACAAGAATTAATTAAATGTAATTAACGACCCATAAACACTGCAGGTGCAAGATGCATTTCCCCTACCTCTCTCTGTCCTCTATCTATCTATTCATGTTGACATATCGTCTTCCTCCTTTGAGATCTTCCATATTTTTTTCCTTATACGTTTGCGTACGGATTAGAAGTGGCATTCAAAATACCCAATAGCAATACCCGTGCTATGGAATAAAAATTATGCTAAATATTAGTATGTCAGTGGTACACTAGCACTGCCACCCATGGCTCAGCAGATTAAATGTAGTCTCATCGAGCCACTTGCACACACTCGAATATCAAAAATGTCTTCAGGGGCACTACACAGAAGCAGAAAAAAAAATATGGGGGACATTTGGCTGAGAGGCAAAAGAGCATATGCTTGCAAGTGATCATGAGCACGTCGGAAGCTTGCCTCTTGTCTTCCATATGGTGTCTAATCTTCAGCTTGTCTTTTTATGATCACTTTCCAACACATGGCGAGCGACCGAAGTACGATTCAAGTTTCCATATTTGCTATTCCTTAGAATCAATAAATGTAGTTTTTAGTCGCATTGGATGTGTATTTCATTCTCTGCCTTAGTTCCGAGACGAAGGAAAAAGTGCTGCCATTTATGTTGGAGGTTAATTAACATAGTTGCACTGGCTGTAGCTAATATGCATGTAATTACTCTAGAGGAGCATTTCGTTTTCATGGTAGCCAGTAGGATAATAATTCAAGTGCGCATTGTGCTATTTGTTTAACCATTCTTGTCCGAATATTCTAATACATTATTTCTTAAGGGTATTGTAAAATTCTATTTAGAATAACTAATGCAAACTGGAACCAAGTGTAGAAAGTCTTGCTACGTTGGAATTCACTGCACCGTCTCTTTCATTTGGTGAAATAAAAATATGCTTATAAATCTCCCACCATTTAGTTGACCATCCTGTTTGATTTTCCTCTCATTACCGAGCGTTGTTCTAGCCCATCATTATTCAATTAAGAGCGTTCTTATTAAATACAGGGTGCGGCAACAGAACTTCCTTTTTTGAAAATGCTTTGCGGTAGAAAAAATGAAGTTATGTTGCCGCACCTTAATATAGCATTTTGGATGCCCTCAATGAATTAGGTTTGCATGATCATTAAAATAAGTAACAATGACACTAATCGGTGGAGATGTTTTGATCGTGGAACGAAATTTGCGCGTTCCTGTATTCCATTATTTCATCGTCATGGAATACGATAAACTTATGAGCAAACTTTTCAGAAATTTCATGCTCTCATGTTGTCACCTCAAACCAGCAGCTCCCAAGTGACAAAAAATTGGCAAATTATGAGTATAAAGAAAAAATACCCCAGGTTTTGCGGTGGGTGTCAAGATGTTAATTTCTAATGGGCGAACAGAAGTAGAATATAATGCGCAGACGCGGTTTGGATATTCCTATGTTAATACGGTCATTTAATACTCATGTTTATTCGCGTAATCTGCGCATGGTTTTTCCATGCTCCTCGCGAATATACTGGAATATGCGGCTTGAGCAAATGTTTATAAAACAGCGCTCACTACTGATATAACGGTTACTGCCGCTGACGACGGCTAAGCAAACTGTAGATCGTGAGTATCAAATTTCGCGGGCTTACGAGGAGTCGTGCTATTGCCGACGCGAGCTTGCGTAGTGCGTGTAGCCTTACATCTGATTTGGGATCGTATTTTTTTCGTTAACAATCTATTCACATAAGTTTTCTATTGTTTCCGCTTCTCTATCGGACAGAGATCCTTCGTAGGTGTTGTACAATCCCTGAAAACTATATTTCAAATGATCGTTGACTTCCAAGATGCTTCACTAACAGAGTAGACGAGATTCTCTTGTTTGGCTAATGATTATTGCCTCATTTTTATTATGATTTTGTCTTTCCTCTGATCACATAACAATCTCCAGGCTATTAATTCATCGTATATTACCTCTCAGTAACACCTCCATCCAATCTTTCAGATTGATTCAATATCCAACGAGAGTTTCTTCTTCCTTTCCCTAATTTTTTTTAATACTTTATTTATTAAAAACTTAAATTTCCCTAGTATCCCTAGTACTACGCTCATTTCATCCAAAATTCTGCCCAGCCACGTAAACTTTTCACCCTCACTATATTTTTTTAGCCCCACCACAGCTATCAACCCGGAGGCCGATTCGATAGTTGAGGGTAGAGTTCATCCGATATCAAGCCCAACAGGGTGTGAAATCCAAACACCAGAGTGAGGGGGGGGGCATTACCTTTCCCTGTGCCGCCTGTGGTTTCTCCGGAAGATCTGGTGCCTGGAAAATAATACAGCCTGGGTGAAGCTGAGGGGGCCCAAAGACGTCCATAGGAATCAAACCTGGGCCCTCTCGTCAGTAACCCAGTGCACTACCCGGTGGGCTACCTGGTTTTTCTTTTGATTCTTTTCTCATCTCCATAACTTTGGTAATTTTCAGCCGAGAAAATAAATATATTTTAGCTAAAATCAACAGCTCGTATATGTGCATCTACATTGTACGATATAGTCAAGTGGCTACCTAATTTTAGTATGGAAGACGGCTATCCCTCAACATTATGTGGAAAAGATACCTTACCACCAATGGGCAGTGGCGGAGAGCTTGATATTTTTTTCAATATGGCCACTTCATTCAGCTACTGACAAGAAGAGCATAAGTTTGAATCTTTAACAAAATGTCCAATACAGAACTGGATATACCGGGGGGAAGACTATTTAGAGGAAACAACCGTTGCAAAAAACTTCACTCAATACGCATATAAATTACTAATCCGCTTAACAGCGCACGAATTCTTTTCATTGAATGTGATTGCAGTATGCATTTAGCATTTGGAAGAAATAATTATGATTAATCCTTCTGGAAAACTTGATATAAATAATTCAATGCGACATTTGGATGGATGAAATTTTGATGTTGTTCATGAGTCGGACTTTTTATTTACCGCTGGCCGCCTGAAAAGTGTGCCATGTCGTCGGTGTGTCGGCCAAATGCATTTTTCACGCCCGAGTATAAGTGGGGAGAGACCATGTGCGAGACACCATTTAGGTCTCCTCTAGCTAACCAGCGCAATACTTCCCTATGTTGTTATTTAGTTAAGGGTTATGATTCAAAAGCTCTTCGTTTTGGCTCTTGGTGTTGGGATATTTCGGAGTACCTCCGTTACGGTCGTCAGGACAGTTTGAATGAACTCATTTCATCGACGACGGCTGGGATATATTGACTTCTTTGCTCATCGCATAAACTATTTTCCGCACATAAATTCATAGTAACTGCTTGCGAGATCGATCAGGCAGTCAGCCACAATGATTTGGTAGGTTGCAATTCGGTACGCCACTCAAGAGTGTGTTTTTTTTAATATTAGATATCTGAGTGTAAGATTTAAATTGGATAGATTGTCAGATGGGTCGCATACACTATTTAAAAGCGATATAAAAATTTTAATATGGCATTTACTATCCGTAAGAATTGAATTCATCTTCACTAGAGGTATTTTTAAAGAATGCTCTATGCTAGTTTTACATTTGTGATTGATTTAACGTGAAATGGTAGTCTCTCCCCACATGTGTCTGACTTGCCCGATATTTTAATGTTTACCACTACGAATAATAATTTTTATATACACCTTACATTCACAGAGTAAATGGTAATTTATGGAGTAATTTATTGATAAGTATTGAGCTCGACCACTTTGCAAAGCCTAGCTAGCTAGTTTTGCTGCATTCAGCGAACAAAGCTTTCACTTTCTACCAGGGACATGGGCACTCTCTTCAAGAATGATGTAGATTCTATTAAATTGATTACGTTGATAATTTATAATAATATTTATTTTAAGAAAATAATAGAAATTTCAATGATAATAGAAATTTCAATGATAATTGAATAATTGACCAAAGCTTTAAATGCGCAATAAAAACGAAACCAATATTACAGTTCGTAAACTTTGATGGAATTGAAAATATCAGCTGCATTTAAAAAATTTTGAATTGCAAATATCGCCCTCTACATTGAGAAATTTGTTTGTTATAATGTTGGTTATATTTTGGAGCAAGTTATTATAAAATTGATGAATACATGATGAAATAATATCCCAGAGACAAATTGTTGATTATTTCGCTTCCACCATCGTTTGCACAAAATAGACGCCAATGCCAGAAAATGTGTTTTATCATGGGAATAGGATCATAGCAAAACGTCAGATGAGATTTAAAAAACCCACAAGATTTTTTCAGTGCTTTTTTATGATTAAGAGAATCACATAATGCCACAGTAAAATGAGGATCCTCCGGACACGGAAGGCTGGCAGCCATGCCACTCTCCACCATGACATATGTCCTAAACCGTCATCCGACCCTTCGTGATCACGTGGTGTTTGAAGGGATGGGGTAAAGGAAATAAATAAGCTAAATAAGCTCCCAGAAGTTTTTTAAATATTTAATTTCCCATTGTATTCTTCTTAAAAAATATATATTTCTGTCTACAGCGCTATAAGCATCAATACTGCCTGAGTGTCCACTGGGCTATCGTATTTCCCCGCTAATACCTATCAATGGCATCCAATCCTCACATGCCTATGCTGAGGTCTTCTGAACTAAGTAGCAAATCAATGTTTTTCTCGAACAAATTCAAATGAAAAAAACTGCTTTCTGTGTCAAAGACGGTAATCCTACTCTTCAAAAGTCGGTTTGTACTAAATTCAGTCCCCCCCACTTGTGACAGCGCATATACAGGGAAAACAAATCGGCAACTCTCCATCATAGAGTAAATAAGCTCGCTTTAAATGCAATAAACGTAAAAATCTAACGTTGCCTAACACTAACCACTCCGGATCTTCCTTGGATATACATCTCGGGAGACTATGAATGCATTGTAATCCGAAAATCCGACATTAGTTTATATGCAGACCTGGATCCCATGGTCTCTTACCTCTTCCAGTTATCTTCACGGATTTAACCCTTCCCTTCATCTTCTCAGTATGTGTGAGTTTTTCTAAAAACATTCGGTTTAAGTATGGAAAATGAAATAAGCGAATCGTTGTAATAAGTACTTCTGGTTACTTGTACTTCATGTTGACGATAACACCCCCTCGCCTTCGCAATTCATATGTTTCAAAACTAATCTAATTTCAAAATCTAATTAATATTTTCGCATTGGCTTCGGCAAACGTTACTTGGAAAGGGAACGACCGATGATGCCGTTAGACGATGGTGCGGTTGAAGAGCGGTGAATAGGGGACTCACCGGATGTTTATACATACTACTCTGTTCTTCTCCAGCCATAAGTCCAGAGATCCGTAGGGCTGACTCCACTCGCACTCAGTCTCACCTCTTAGCCTCTCAGCCTCACGCCTTAAAGGTATCATTCAGTGCTCCCTCTGCATAAAAGGGGTTGCGAATATGCTCCCGGGGCATAGTTTGGACGGTTCTGATTCGAGGATAAGGAGATTGAATCCCGCTGATAGGAATGAAGAGCAACAACAATGGCGTCATCCTTTTTTCCGTGGACTCTCTTCAAAGCTTGCAGGTGGTGAGAAAATTCTCTGTCGAATCCCAAGGGTGCGTGTCCTGTGGAGCCTGTTTGGGATAAACTTTTGAAAGATTGGAATCCGGAAAGGTTTACTCAAGTAGAAGAGGCATCACTGGAGAGATGTGGGTAAATTAAGAATGTGAGATCCAGTTAGGGGCGAGAATGGGAACGAGCGAAAAATTGAAGGATAGTGAAACCTGCTGAAGGGAAAAAAAACGATAGTATTGCCTTTGCCTACGTAATAGGCAATGGTTTTTATTAAAATGTGCATTAGTTAACGCCAATCAAGTAAGCTTTACCAAATTTCCACTAGTTAAGTGAGGATTTATGCCCTGTGTTGCGGAAACCTGTACTGGATTGGATTCAAACCGAGCCGGTGAAGATGCCGCATTTTTGAAGCGGCAGCTTGACACTCCTGCGTGGGACTAGTAGCACTTAATGCGTGTGGTCAATAGTATTTGCATCATGAATTTTAATTACATTTTTTCCGTTGTTCCCCTTAGTTATTATCCTTAATTAAGAACTACTTTGTTCTAAAAATATTTGTTTTTTTTTTAGGAAATCAGAGAAAGAGAATGGTTGAAGGACCATCATAGCACTGTGATTAAAATTTTTTTTATTATTCCGTTGATCGATTATATTGGTGCGTGGAACTTTTAGATGACCCCCCCCTTCCATACAGGGTAAGGTGCAAAATTGTCAGGCTAACGATGAAAGACTACGATTTCAGTTAAAAAATTCTTTTTTCCACAATCTCCCTTGACTCCAACACACTAGGTCCAGCGTTGCTCCAACATCAGTATTCCTTCCCAGAAATGATAGTCTGGAAGGCTGTGAAAATATCCATCCACGGCCCTCTCAACATCCCCATTGGACGCTAAGCTTCGCTTCCCAGAAACAAATTTCTTCTAGTATGGGAACATATGGAAGTCTGAGGGTGCTCAAATCAGGAGAATAAGGGGGATGCCCCAGCACACCGTGCCCCAAATTCCGTAGTTTTCCCATCGCCAACGCACGTTTTATGAGCAGGTGACAGCAGGTTGTCCTGGTGAAAGATGATTTTTTCTTCTTCAAGCCGAGCCTCTTCTCGCGAATTTTGGTATCCAGCTGGTCCAGAAGGTTGGAGTAATATTCGCCTGTAGTGTTTCTGCCTTTTTCTTGGCAGTCAATCAACACGATCCCTTTCGAATCCCAAAACACACTGGCCTTGACCTTTCCGGCAGATGCGATCGACTTCGCTTTCTTTGGTGCTCCACCACCGGCTTCCACCCTCTGCTTCAACTGCTGTTTCGATTCTGGCGCATAGTGGTTGACCCATGTCTCATCCATGGTGACATATCGCCGCACAAAATCGGTCGGTTCCCTCTTCAATCGGTCCAAACATTGCTACGAAAATCGTTTGCGCATTTGCTTTTGATTGGTATTCAGCAAATGCGGAACCCACCTTGCGCAGATCTTTCGCATCCTATAATCTTTGTGCAAGATGTTTTGCACACTTTCTTCCGATACCCCCTCGGTCTTAGCTCTCTCACTCGCCTTCACTCGGCTATCGTTCAGCACGATATCGTGCACCTTTTCGATGATTTCCGGTGTGGTTGCGGTTTTTCGCAGTCCTTCGCGTGGGCCATCTTCGAGGGATGTGCGACCACGTTTAATTTCAACTGCCCACTTTTTAAACGGTTGATGTTGAAGGAGCAGAGTCTCGGTACATGGTTGTCAACTTCGGATGAATTTCCTTAGGGGTTAATCCATTCAAAACGAGAATTGTATGACCTAACGATATTCAAGTTTTTCCATTTAAACGAAAAACGCGAAAGGCGTTCAGCGATACGTGTAAGCAAACTACTTGAGAGAACAATTTGAAACTTGTCTGACGAACTATTGACACGTGTACCCAGGCAGGAATCATTGGAACGCCATCTCTGTGTAATGCCGAGAACTTTTCACCTAACCCTCGTACATTTACCTTAAAAAATGTTGCCTTCCTGTGCTTGAAAAATTTTTGTTTATGAATCACACCTGTATGCGCTCCTGAAAGAGACAGTATACCAGGATGGCCAAGTATACTGGAAACCTAGACAACAGGAAATGAGGAAAATGTTTGAAGAATCAAGAAAAATACCTGAAACTGAGCATTTAAACCTGTAATTTTGCATAAATGATGTTATTGTATTGGAAAATAGATAGTGCAAAGCACAAAGGAGTTGATAAGCTATTTGAATTTTATATGAATGACTAATATGGCGATTTTCATGGAAGCTTGCGGATTTAAATGTGCCCTGTATTCTGCATAAAGGTAAAGAATTGTGCAGCACATATCTGCGCGCCGAAGGAGCATTAATTGAGCGGCCCAAGTGTGGCACTACGAAATAACTTCGTAACTACAGCTGGACTACGACATCGTTAGGTGTTTGTATCATGCAATAAGAACACCAGAGAAATAAAATACCTCATAATAGGAATGATTTGAGTGATGTAGATTGGTCTACAGTGGAAATTGCATAAATATTTTTGCGTGTAAATTTAGCTATGTACGTTGGATTACACGGAAGTAGTTTAAATGGTGGAAGAAACCTTAAAAAATAAATTTTTATTCATGAAAAGCTGTCAAAAACTGGAATCAAAGCCCTGGAATCCATCCTGCAACAGATCATCAGGCGAGGATATTATCCTACCGCTACCAAGTCAGACGTTTCCCTTGTTATATTTTATGAGCATATAGTATGTACATTATAACATGGACATACACAATAATGCGTGTGAAAACGAATAATAATTCCACAACTTTACTTAAGCTATTGTTTTGAGGAGCCATGTTCTTAATAAAAATTTCATTTCATGTGTTAAAATTTAAATCCGGGAAGTGCTTCTAATTTACAGAAACACGAACTCGTAAGCATTCATATTAAATTTTAAATTACTTGCCCATTTATCGACAATGCCTTCAATAGATTCTTAAAGTAATGTCCTACGTACATAGGGTCTTCCGGTCAATACGGCAGATCTTGACCACCGTAGATTACGTAACTGTAAGAAGTCACTTTAAAATGTTAAGTAACCTAATGTGTTCGTACAAGTAGAACTTTATGGAAAATGTATCACACTTGCTGCTCTATAATTTCGGATTTTTATATAGTCAGCTCAAAAGATTTCGTCTTCCTTTTTGAACTCTTGAGGTGATTAGGTGACCCGCCGTGAAATCTTCCACGTGGAATATGGTTTACGCTGGATTGAGGTCACAGGCTTAATTGGCGGCTAAAATGTATGTCGATTAGTGTAACCTCCTCCCACGTCTGCCTGTGTATACAGCTGCCCAAGAATCTTCTCGTGCACCGTTCTAGGCTGCTGTGTTGAAATCATCAGTATTTATTTTTCTCTTTTTTCATAAAATCGGGGATATGAATAGCGAATCCTAAAACATCTTTCTCTCACATAAACTCGTACTTGTTCTTGAAATATGATTGTCAGGTTGTGTAGACGGTAAGACCGACAATTAGTAGGATGCAGTTTTCGTTGCCGGATCTCTGTAAAGTTAAATAATCTTTTTAATATTTTAGGACATATGCTATTTTATAGCAATTACTTGTAAATTGAGTAGTTTCAGGCGTGATGTGGTGGAATTCGAACATAATAACGAACGTATTGTGGCAATTTCCCACCACATAAGTTTATTGTTCGATCAGGTTTCGATGTATTACGTCATCTTAAATAACCAAAATGAAGTCAAATGCCGTCTTATATACATTTACCTACATCCACCCCGTCCTCCCGAGATGTTAAAATGCATATGATTCGGCACTTGACTTCATTTTGGTAACTTAAGATGATGTAATACATCGAAACCCGGTCCTACAATAAATTTTATCCATTGAAAATTTCCTATTATCTGCTCTTTATCTAATATTTTTACTTTGCTCCTCGTGATCTGAACATAGTTTTTCGACGGCAGAAAGGTATTTTACAAATATTGGATAGAAAACCAGTGAAGGTCAGAACGCGGCATGCCCATTAATCCATTACTGACTGGGAGACTTCTCAACATCTCCTGAAAATTTCACGAGATAAACACTAATTTTTTTCAGGTCGCCGCATGATATCAAAATGGTGATTGAGGAATGTTTACCAAGGAAGTTGCATTTTTGTTGTTGTGGCATTGTTGTTACCTTCCCGTTGGCATTTTAGTGAACGCGAATTATGATTGCTTGAGGAAAGATTTTGATAGGTTTATCACTTATTTTATGTTATCCGAGTAATACAACCTGCTCATGTCGTGTCACGTTTTCGTAGCATTGTTCGATCCATCCCATAGATCATCTTTGAACTTTATGCTATTCATTAATTAATGTTATTTCCGATGAATCAGAATGCTAGACACGGTTTTTAAATGTGACCTACCTAATGCAAATTATCATCTCTCTGTACGTTTCCATTGCATTTGCCTAAAATCCGTGAGGTGAAGTGAAAATCTATGAAGCCAACTTTCTCTAAAACGGACCCGTACGTACTTTCCATCTGTACTTCTCGGGTTGGAGATAAAACGAGTCACCCCTAAGTTCTTCACCCTGTCCGAGTTAAATTGTTCAGTATCATCTGTTTTATATATAATTTCGCGATCTTTTACAGCTAAAGTTATACCGTCAAGGTTGTCCTATCAACTCTTCTTTTTATTTGTTTGAAAAATCGTCTGAACCGCATGATAACATCCCGGCACAGTTTCATTCATAACTTCTCTTTGTATTGCTGTGAGTTTCGCGAATAATCCTGCTGCTTACGAGTAAATTTATGCCGTTAATGTATATCAGCAATAGTTCGGGGCAACATGACAAGAAAATATCATCGGAGAACGCACGTAATTCGACCTAAAAAGGATTGAAAACCTCAAATTCAAAAAAAGTATTGGAAAATCGTGCCGTTAAATAAAAAACTAGTCTCGAGCAGCCTTGCTATCCATGCACAGCTCGCTATTATAAATGCACATATCATATGTCCTTCTAGCAATTCCTCTTTATCCCTCTCTCTCTCCGCCCGCTTTCGTCCTCCTTTCTTTCCCTCTTCCTCTCTGCGAGTGTCCACCTCCTTCCCTCCTCTTCCTTCCCTCCACCCTCACTCACCCGCAGACCTCACGCATCCATTTCCCTTGTCACATGCACTCCACGCCGACCTCGACTCCCCCCTCCCTTCCTCCCTCACTCCCTCCCCGCCCCCCGAAACCCCACCCGCACACTCACCCCCTCTCCCTCCCCGACCCCCGAAACCTCACCCGTAAACTCACCCCCCCTATCCCCATCCCACCCCTTCCCCTCACCCTCCTCTCTCTCTCTCTCTCCTCCTCTTCCTCTCCTTCCCTCCCTCTCTTCCGTGTCACACCCACCCGCGCGATCTCGGACACCTTTTTGGCAACTTCCCCGCCTCCCCCCCTCCACGAATCTCGCTCTCTCACTCGCCCCCACCCTCTCCTCCACTCCCCCCTCCCCGCTCGCTACCTATCTCGCCCCGCCCCCCGTCCGCTCTTCCTCATCCTCTTCCTGCTTTCCTCGAAGACGGAGGACGTCTTAAGAGGTAATTTCCCTCCTCTTTATAAATCCTCTCACCTCCCGCTCCCTTCTTCGCCGTCCATTCCTTTTCCGCTCTCCCGACTGTGGGTGTATTTCTTTTATTATTTTTTTTTAGTCGTGGTTGGACGCACAAGCTCCAGGTCGCGATTTTGTCGTAATCTCCGGACTCCATTTATATTATTGATTAACCCTTTTGTGTCGTTAATATTTCATTTTGCGATGTTGGAAAAGTACTGCCACTCTTCGAAGAATTAATTTGATTAAAAAAATATTTTTATGCGCACAACGTTCATTCCTGCTCATTATTTCTGTTTCGTGAAAAAATAAGATATTTCTTCCGGGTGACACTTTTTATGAATTTAACCACCTCGCAGAAAGTGATTTCATAATCTTAGGTTTCTTTTTGGAATCTTGCTTATGACACTTATTTTTGACTTTTCATTGTGCCATATAATGTGAAAATTGTCGTTATGGAATTTCTATGGACGAAAATTTAATTCTGGCTGTTATTAGCAAACTTTCCTCGAATCACTTTTCTTCTCGCTAATTGGATTTATAAAAATCTAAAGTTGTTATCAGCATCATAATTGAAAAAAACACTTGAAACAGCTAAGAAGTAAATAGATTAAATGTATTCTGACTTAAATCGTATTTTCATCGTTAGTTCAAATGTGAAGATGAAAATATTCTATAGACATGACGAAACAAGAAAATAGTATTACGAATTTTTTTATGTACTCGATGGTTATTCGCAGTTCAATATTTTGCCAAATTTTCACGAGTTATGTGGTGTATGTATTCATTTTTTGGCTGTGCGTGCCTCTGATTTCTTTCAAAGGTATGAGACTATGTGGTGAGTTATAAGATTTAGAGTCTTCTCTAAAAATCTGGAAACGACTGTTAATTTGGGCAGAAACTCTTCTGTTTATTTTAACCGATTGTTTGATAATTTTTCGACCAAAAAAACTGAATTATTTTATCCAAATACTACCGTGTCTTATTTCCTTTTATATTTTGAGAATAGGAATCATCCTCGATCCGTGATACCATTATTTTTATCTCGTTCTCGAGCGTCTTGTGGCAACGCTCTGAAAGGGCCCTCACCACCACAGTCATTTGATCGATTGGAATGTTGTTACTTCGTGCGTCCGATTCTTCGTCCCCCATTTGTCTACCCCCTACCTACCGCTCGTGTGTCTCTCTTCCCCCTGCCATCCACCACCTCTTTCCCGGCCGCAAAACTCTCTCTCTCTCTCTCCATCCTCCCTCAAGTGTCGCCGGGGAGGTGCGAGATGAGCGTCGGCTTCCATTTACACCCATTTCACACGTCCCATTCCCCAATCGGCGTCGCCCCCATTGCCACCCCTCACCCGCTCACCCCTCCAAGGTGAGAAGGTCGAAGGTCTTGTGTACGTACATATCTCCGTTCCCAGAATTTTCCATACCATAGCGAAACGCCGTCACTCCAATCACGTCTACGACAGCGTAACTACGATCGCAATAGTAAAAATGCGTAAGTTGGACCGCGTATTTATATGCGAAAGTAATCTGAAGCGTTCTGAGTCTGATGTTGAAAATGAAAACTATGTTTTCATAAAAGTTTTATTTTTCGAGATAATCGAATTAATACATTTCTTCCAGCAGTCTTCCAGTGCCATTATCCCGTCCCTTTAGTGTTCTTCTTTTACGAAAAATTTCATCTCTATACGATACTCGATATTTTCCATTTCTATTAACACACGCACCGCAAGTGATTCAAACGGCTGCTTACAGCGAACTCCTGGATGAAATGGCTTGCAATCTTACACGTCGTCTACTCATAGTTGTGCTGGCATTCGAGATAACTCATGCAAGTAGTGATTCCGCGCCCATAAACGGGCGAGGCCGATAACTTTTCATACCAACCTCGTAGTGCTGTGAACTGAACCTAAGAAATATTGGCGCCACGGTGAAGTTATGCTTTTTCTAGAGTACGAAGTTACCCCAATGAAGTGCAAAGAAAGTGTAAACAGGCTTGAAACTCTAATTATATAAGGTCTAGATTCAACAAAAATGTTGTTATTGGATTAACTTTGAAAAGTAATGAAATCTATTGAAATTTATTTTGAATGAGCACTCTTAATTTCGAATGCTCTAAATTTTATCGTAGCATATTAAAAAATAAAAATATTTATTCGTGGTATCATATTGAATTAAAGGTGTTGGCAAAGTTTAAAACTGTAAATTTATTCATACTGCCATAATTTGAATGATTAATGGTTATTCTTTCGGAAACGGTGTCGGTTCCTTCGTTGGAACACCACGAAAAATTGCTCATTTGATGCAAAAACGATTACGTCACTTCCAGGAGATTCTATTATCTCCCATGGGCGCAGCTGACCCTCTCTTACTACGCGATCATGTTTTCATGATCAAAACTGGTAATTAGCACTCCGAAGATTGGTTTACGCCAGCTTACCATTCGATTCTCCCCCCTCGTTAATTCTAAGTATCTACCTTATCCTCTTTCGTTGTATCTGCTTTATGTAAAAACACTTTTAGGTTATCTCTTCCCATCGAATATTTATCGTTCCTCAGTGATTGTACATTTCCATGGTCTCCAATCTTTTGCTTTCACTTGCTGTTAACGGGTGTAACTTCCGTTTGTAATCATATTTTATGTTTTTCTATTTTTGTGGAATCGTTTATTTACAGTCGTCTGATTTTTACCGTGAATAACAAGTAATACGAGTAGGTCTCCAATATTTAAAATGATGCAGTCTGATGAAGTGTATTAGATTAGTCCTTCCTGTGACTACCCATCGCAAGTTCCTCTGCTGTTTTTTCATGATCAAAAACTAAGAGGAATATATGCTATTTACATTCAATCCATTTGAATGCAGTTGTGCGCAAGATAGTTTCACCATGATCAGGATATACTATAGATAGCAAAGGAAGAGCTTATTCATTATAAGCTCAATGGTATGTGATATTAACACGTCATGGTAGGAGGGTCAGTTCCTTTCCCAGAATCGTTTATATTGTCTCAGGAAGTTGTGGAATCTGAAAACTCACACAGTTTGGGTGAAGCTGAGGGTGTCCAGGGACGTGCCAGGGAATTGAACCTGGGCCTTCCGTGTTGTAGTCCAACGCGCTACCCATTGTCGTTGCATTAGAGTACCATTGATCAGGATGATTAGGTATATAATTAGATTCAGGTTTTTTTTTATAAATACTGAGAGGCGGCGAAATTTTTAAATGAGCGAAACCATTTTAGCGTCATTTATTGAAATTGATTATTCATTAATTTTACTTTAATATAAGCTTCATTATTTCTACTTATCTAAGTAGACCCACTTGCTATGTGAGCCTCAACATTATGTCTACAGTGCCTTTCTATAATTTATCTTTTGTTAATATTCCGTGAACTTTTCGAATAATAATTTTCGATAAGTATTAATCAATTTCCGCGTCCATGATTACCCGCGTAAAAGTAGGAAAAAGGAGAAGGAAATTTTTGACATTTTCTTTCACATTTTTTTTTAATATTTCACCTTCTCTTTTAAATAGCTGTTCAGTCGACCACCGGAAATTTTTCCTTACACATTTAATTGAAGCCCCAGTAGAAAACTAAAAATGTCAAAAAATTGTATATTTTTTTGTAATGATTTTCCTCCTTGATTTCGAAGAAATTCAAACAGGACAATATTTTGATCGACAGTTTTGATAGGCCCAGGGGTACCTCTTGCGGCTGCCAAATCTCGATTGATCCGCTGCATGTTCCCGGCGAAGATTAACACGGAAGCGTACTTCGTGCACTAACTAGTGGATTTTGTCCGGGAGGGAAGACGCCTTAAGAGTCTATCCATCATCGTCTTTCAATTTTCTTGGATCTACCTCCCTCATTCTCCCCCGCCCACCTCCTCTCTCCCTCCCTCTTATTTCCTCCGGCTTCCTCTCCCCTCCCCCCTTCCATCTCTTTCTCTCCACTTTTCCTCCCCTCCCACCACCCCAATTTCCTCCCCTCTCCACATGCCGTCCTTTCCCTCCCTTTGACGTTGTGTTCTCCAGATCGTCTCTCTCTCTCTCTCTCTCTCTTTCTCATACTCCTCTCCCATTCCGCCCCCCAGTCCGCCTCCTCTTCCCCTGGCCATCCCCCGAACGCCACCCGTCGCCCCATTCCTTCCCTTTCTTCCCTCCCATTCCTTTTAAGGGGGGCCTTCCCACAGCCACCCTCGGCGGTCTCTGGCCCTGACGCCGCGACTGCTTTCGACAGGCCGGTCCTCTTTCTTCAGCCGCTCCTCCTACCCCGCCCACCCACCCCCTCTTACTCTTCCGCCCCCCTCCTCTCACACTACCTTCTCTCTCTCCATTCCCCTCTGCACCCCACCCCCCTCTTTTTGCTCTGCCCCCTCGCAATCGTCCTCCAACTTCCTCCCCACCCCGCCCCCGACCTTCTCCCTAGCGTTTCACTCCCACACCCTGTCTCAATACCTATACTTACACTCCCCCATCTCACCATACATTTCCTTCCTCCCTTTTCAACCTCCAACCCCTCTCTTGCCATTCCTCATTCTGTTCCAATCCCCCGTTTGGTTCTCCTCGTTCCACGGAGAACTTTGCACGTCACAGGTGGATCACCTTATCTGAAAAACGTAATTTATGCCTTGAAATATGTTCGCAAGTTGGCATGTTTTAGTGAGTTGATTAGAATTTTTAAACAAAGAAATAGTGTCAAACGAATTTAATAGTCCTGTTTCTATTGAAAAACTACAACTTTCCTCCCAGGATGAAAGGTGGTTTTCCGAAATTTTCGAAAATTGGTTTCAAGGTGAATTCAAAAATTGAACGCTCAACATAATTAAAGTACGGATCTTGGTGATATGAAGCGATTTTTTAACTAAGAATATTTTCAGCGTCAATACTCATTCATCGTCATGTATTTACAGAAGGGCAATCTAAATGAACAGTTTTTAGTCCCTTTCCAATCAAAGTTTAATATTTCCCCTAAATTGAATCAATGTTGTTGATAATAACTTTATTTGGAATTATCGGATATTTCATAAGTCATCTGTGTATAGAAAAAAAATATTTTTGTTGTTCTGGTACATTGCTCTTGTAATCAAAGATTCTTTTCCCTCAAAAGTAGCGTTTTGTGTAAAATTGTCGGCCAAACAGGAAAATTCTGAAATGAATTCATTTGAATAATTTATTTAACAAATGTTTCGGTCAGCTTGTCGTTCCTATGTGGGACATAAAAGAAACGATACATTTTCTCACCCAACTCCCTGCAGGTTAACAGAAAAATAAAATGCCGACTAGGCATCAGACTTCACTTCCTTCTACCAGATTATAGCAAACTACGTGTCATGTTGACGCTGTGACATGGTACTGAATATTAAAGCAATCGGTGTTTTTTTCCTGAGTCTTGTTTGTCGGAATCCAAGAAGGTCATATTCATGTATAATATCCTCAGTTGCATCCATATTTCTATCCATAACACATGGAGAAGTCGTAACGCACGCGGAGTTCGACACTTCTCGAAATTGTAATGCAACTCCGCGGGTCGGAATAATATCCTCAAAGCATTCGTCTTTTTTAAATTGATAAAAACCGACAAATTCGTATAAAATCAACAATTTTACTACATACCCCAAATTCAGACTTATTGTTTCACATATTTCACTTTTATTTGCAATGCTAAACACCACAATCCTTAAATATAGTTTTTTGACCCAGTAGCGTTTGGAGTATCAGTTGTGCAAGTATGAAATGTGGATTTTTTTCCAAAAAACATTAATCGGAAGTATGATTAAAAGAGCTTCGTTTAAAGTATGCTCCATTGCTAATTAGATATTTTCCCCATCATTTGGGTTATATGTGGATGTAATGCAAGTAAAAATCTTGTCCTTTTGCCGCGCACCATTCATCGAGCCATTTTTTCACATCTTCATACGAACCAAAACGCTGTTCAGCAAGTGCGAGAACCGTCGATGCAAACAAGTGGTAATCGGAAGGAGCCAAGCCTGGTGAGTAAGCCGAATGGGGTTGAACTTCCCAGCTGATTGCTTCCAGCTTGACGCGAACCGGTTTTGTCGTGTGTGATGGAGCATTGTCATGAAGAAAAATTACCTTGTGTTGCCTCGTTTGGTATTCTGATCTTTTTTCAAGCAGCGAACGGTTCAATTCGAACAAGTGTTGTTGATAGCATTCAGTATTAACCGTTTCACCAGGTTTTAACAGCTCATAATAAGCCGCAGCCTTCTGGTCCCACCAAACACAGAGTTTCGTTTACCTGCTAAAGCGATTCGGTGTTGCGGTCGAGATGAATGGTGCGCCTGGGTCTATCCATAATATTTGCTCTTGGGATTCTCAAAATTAATCCACTTTTGATCCCCATTAACGATACGGTGCAAAAATGACTTACTTTTGTATCGTGCGAGCAAAATTTCTCATGTGTTTTCGCGCTTCTCAATCTGTCGGTCGTTGAACTCATGTGGCGATTGGAAAAAAGATTGTTGACTGGCAATCAATTGCTGTGCGAGTTCTTTTTGTGTTTGTGAATCATCTGCGTCCAACAATGCTTGCGCACCTTTTTGGTGGTTTTCCGTGTGCCTTGTCTGCCACACCGAAGTCACCACTTTGGAAACGCTGACACCAATCACACGTATCTTGCGATGGAGCATGTTCATCATAAGCTTCTCGAAGTAATCGGTATGATTCACCAGCAGTTTTCTTCAAATGAAAACAAAAAATTAATGTTGCTGTGAGCGAATGCTCTATGTTTGGCATAAATTTCGACTTATTGAACACAGCAACGCAATTCTATGCATACATTTTTTTTCAATTCATCAATCGTGCGCGTCTGAAACTTATTAATGGCACGACAAAATGGGATAAGTGTCAAATATTTATATCATCAACAGCATTGGTGTACCATCTGGTGTCTGAAATCCGCATTTCATACTTGTGCACCAGAAATCTGAAATATAAACTTTATATTCACGTATATTTCATGTTAATATTAGGAGCACAAGTTCTCTCTCCGGTTACCAGAGCATATTAATAAATTTATTACAGAAGGTAAGAGTTCATGTCTATTAGAGAGATAGACGAATTATCCGCAGCCTGTACATGTCTCTTCAAGTTCGTGTGGTCGATGGAGAGTCGGGAAGGGCAGCGTTAGGAAGAGGGGTAAAGGAGGAGCGTCCGTTATCACCTATGCCTTTCAATACATGAGGAGGAAATTGCAAAAAGGGTTATGTGAAAAACTAGAGAGAAGAATGTAAGCTGACAGAGAATGCATACAATCTATTAGTTTTGCGGATGACCTACCTTAACCAGACGTAACGTTAACGTAGAGTACCGATAATAATAATTAAAAAATCATTTAAATATCCTTGATGGAATTCTAACACGCTCCTTTGGCGAAAACATTATGCATCGGTTGAAACGAGTCAGCAGATGTTTTCGTTTCGTGTAGTTTTTTTCGATTTCAAGGTTATCCTTGCGGAATTTCCCAGACTCGCCTGGATCTTTCATTAGTAAGCTTGGTATCATGTTATCGGATGAAAAAACTTCAGTATTTCGCTTTGTTAAAATCGTTTTTTGTGGGCGCGTGGCCGTTTACGTAGACGGGTAGCTAGAACTTAATTATAGCGCAATGCCGACGTGAAGTAACAACTGATTGTCTTCATTCCAAAGTTTTGCGAATCGCTCCTTTTTCGGGCGTGGAACATCTCACCGTGATGTGTTCGGTCGTTTCTTTGCAACTGAGATCACTGGGATCGGCGGGACTTTAACCCCCGCCCGTTGTCTGCGGTCCTCCCTCCACCGCCTCTCTCTCAGGATGAGGCCAAATCGGATATTTCATAGTGGTTCTGTTTATATACCACCTGATGGGGTGTCTGGCTTTCCCATGCATATCACACTTAAGTCGAGAAAGCTGGGATGAAATTACTCAAAACCCTCATTCTTGGCGCCGATTTATTTTTCCACGGTCTTTTGTCAGCACCTAACTGACTTTGTGTTAGTTTTTACTGTCGCAACTGATCCGCTCAGGTCTATCTCACTTGTTGAATTTCCCGTAAATCGTATTATCTTTATCAGCATGCCATGTATACTACGTCGAAATCTATTTTCTGAGATCTGATATGGTCTAGAATATGGAATATGCCTATGATTCGATATTCTTGATTCCTGCAATGACGTTGCTCAATTCTCTCTAAAATTATATTTATGTTCTCCGTACATTCGGTATTCATCCGTTAATCTTGAGTTCGCGAGTTTTTCAACTGCAGAAACTGATTGAGTCGGACTTCAGGTAGCAAGTTGAAAATACAAAAAGGGTATGGATGGATTGTTACTTGCAAAGATTTCTCTTTTTCTCTAGTTTGCTCTGGTTTTCACGAGCTTGGTGTGAATTGAAAATTTTAAAAGCGGATTGCCAATAAGATTCTCGGCTAGGAAAAAGAAAAAAGTGTTGGACATAATGATGCGGGAGAAAATTTCTGCTGCCTCTTGCAGTGTGTCTAAAAAATTTAATTGAAAACTCAACTCATTCACGGACCCATGAGAAATGAAGGTAAAAAAAACAGAAAAATCTGTCATGACTGTGTTTGTTGAGGTCGTTTTTCTCAAAAATTTGGAGACCTTCATCTATGGCAATCGTGCATTGAAGTGAGAAACATATTACCCGAGTGAAGAAAATTGTGAACGGATATGTTTCTAATGAGCTTTGATGCATTAAAAATCTTCCGTAGTCACGACGGTTCTGCTCAACGGTAAGCACTTTACCATCATATTGAATCTGACAACTTTAAACTTCAATGAGTGGTACCGTGAAATCCCCGATAAAATAGAAGTACTGGCTGTTAGAACTTTGACCGACATAACCACATACTGCATCCAATAGTTCCAGCGATTGGTAGTCGTGATAAGTTTAAAAAAGATGAACACCTATTAGGTATGCCATTTGGCATAATGACAATGTTCCATACGAATTTAATGCTTGGGCCCAAGAATCAAGAACTGTATCCTATTTCGCAGTCGATTATGATTTAATTCGTGCGCGAATAATTCTTGTAAGGGGTTTTTGACTAACCGGGTGGGGAATGCAATCGGATGAAAAAGTCTGCAGCTCGGCTTCGAAAGGATAGGGAATACATAAATACGCAAATCTGCTCTGCACCGCAGTGATTGCAAGCTCGGTACCTTGACGCGGACACCTCATCGGCGTGATTCACTGCCCTTTCCTCCAGTTGCGGTCGGGCATCATTAGCACCTGCATAAACGGAATTACCGTGTACACTCAGCGGAGACCGCCGTAAGGAATATCTCTGATCTCTTTCGAAGCAATTGTTTTATGACTGAGGATTGAATAATCCGGTGGCGTCAGTTCCTGGTGGATGTTGCGTTTGAGGCACTTGACAGTTCGGTCGTGGATGGGGAGGTTGAGGAGGGAAGGGGTGGGATCTTGGACAGGGAGGGCAAGATACGATTACGAACAACGCAGCACGTTCATTTTGATGTGCTCTTGAGGTTCGTTTTTTTTTCAAGACAAGACTGATCCGCCCTTTGTACGTGTCCGTATCTCCTCCCCTGCGGAATTAGCTCCGTGCCAATCTCTGTAGTCCCACGCCCGCCCTCCATCTCTTCCTCTCCCCCTGGAAACTGCTCCAGCCCGGCCACCTGCTGACCCCTGGCCATCCATCTCTCTTCATCTTTCTATCCCCTTCGGGGCCAAGAGGTCAGCCGCCACCGCACGCAAAAGGAGGCTCCCGAAACGCCAGGAATTAGTCGTACACCAGTGGTCGGTGAGGAGAGGAGGGGAGTGGATATGACAAAGACACGATGCCGCACCGTCTCAGACTCCTCCCCTCTCTATCCCTTTTTTCTTCCTATTCCTTTCCCTTCCCATTCCTTTCCCTCTTTGCTTCTTTCTCTTCCTCTACTCTCCTTATATTTTTTTCAATTATAGGCCAGCGGTCCCCGGTGAATGTCGTAGGAACACGTGTCACTGCCAGATTTTTTTGTTTACCCTCGTTAAAATAAAATGAGCTGCCCTGAAATTATGGCAGCGTTTTCTCTGGCGATTTTTTTGCTATTTCATTCAAATGAATTGTACGGCAAACTTTCTCTACGAATTCGAAAGGTTACTAGCCAAAGAGCAAAATACCTTTATGCATGTAGACATATACTATATTTATTTTTTGACAGGCACCAAATTTTATTTATTTACATAAAACACGAGGAAAACATATGCCTAAAAGAACATATCTACATGGTAAATGGAACTGTTTTGGGACATAATTCGTGCTTTTTGATGAGGAGAGCACTCGTTAATTTCCTTAACGAGAATGCTATCACTAAGTGTAAAGATATATATCCGTCATTAACAGACTGATATTCACTGATGTGCGGTGTTCTTAGAAATTTCCGGCTATCGCACGGATCTCCATTTTTGTACGAATTCTACACGTATTTTAGTATTCCTAAACAAAACTAGGTATTTGCGAGAGATTGACGTGACATCTCTTTTGTGAGCTCTATATCCTTGGTATAGATATAGAGCTGTCAAAATATTGGGAAATATTGTGAATTTTAAACTCAGGGGAATATTTTAGTTGAAAATTTAACATTTCTATTGCTAAGCATTTTAACTATATATTCGGAAGAATTTAATTGAATCAGTGAGATGATGCATTAGCCTCCCAAGTCCGAGGTTTACTTTCATGTTCAACAATCGCCGCTGTCAAGTTGATCCATTGTATTATGGTGCCTTCCCTGCTGCTATGTGGAGAGATTTTCAAGTGCACTTAATCCGTCAGATGGAGCGATAAACTCCGAGTTCTTTTGAGTGTGCAAGATGTTGAGGTTATGTATAGAGAAACTCTGCGTCAGCATATCGCTGGGTTCCTCTACATCTTCTTCTCTACCCTATGCACTTTCCTTAAGACCTTGATTTACTCCTTGAGACCCGGAGATCCAGAGTAGCGCAAATAGTCCAGCCAGTCGGCCGCCTCCGCCAGGCGGATTTCTTTTTGGGGGCATAACGCCATTACTCATCCACGGTGTCACAACGGTTCGACTTCGAGATCGGCTTCGATAAGAATGAATTTTCAACATACGGGGTTCAATCGTTTGAAATGCGGGTTTGGTGCGCAGACCTCAGCAGGTATGGCTTTAATTTACTGACATTTCACGATGATATAGAATTTGCTGAAATCTGAATATATTTAAAATATGAAAATCAGGGTCACTGACTGAAATTAATGCCTGAAATCCTCACTGCAACAATTTTTCATTTCCATATTTAGTTTATTTTTCGTTCTAAGGAGAAAAAGTTTCGCATTTTCTTTCAGCATTGAAGGAAATGTTGGGAAATGAAGGAAATGGGAGGGAATCTTTTTCGTCGGACGTCGTTTTGGCTACGTTTCCCCTAGGAGCTGAGTTTTAGAGGACAAGGTAATACGGTTTTGCTTACGAAATCGCTCGATTGAACGTCGGAGAAACATATGTGCCAGAACTGATTAATAAATAGTTTTTAAACTTACGGGTTTTTACAGGCTCTTTTATCTACCCTGATATCAAGAAATCAATGCAAAACGGAACTATCCGCGGGCGAGGCTAGTAACTTGAGGGGGAGAAATTCATAGCGTCATATTTTTTCGGATAGGCTTTTTTTCGTCGAATGGTTTCTAATTATGTATATAAAAACTATAAACACTGTAATCAACCCGAAGGTCGGTTTGGTAGGTGATGGTAGAGTTCACCCAGTACTAAGCCCGACGGCGTGTGAAATTCACACATCAGGGTATGGGGGCCAGTTCCTTTCCCTGTGCCGGTTATAGTTTCCCAGGAAGACCTGGTACCCGAAAAATCACATAGCTTGGGTGGAGCTGCAGGTGCCCAGATTGCCTTGCCCGGGAATCGAACCCGGCCCCCCCCCACCCGGTCAGCAGTCCAACGCTCTACCCCGTGGACTACCGCGACCCACACACACACACACATATATACATATATGTATATATGTGTGTATATATATATATATATATATATATTTATTTATTTATGTATTTATATATATACATATATACACACACAGGGTGCGTTCCAAAAGTAATGCAACTATTTTTTAAGTAATATTTTCAATAAATTTGTACAAACACTTCAAGTTCTTCAAAGTACTGTCCTTGGCCCTCTACACAGTTTTTCCTGCGACTCTGCCATGAGCGGTACATGCCCTGGAAGGCGGCTTAGGGGACCTCTCGCAAGGTATTCGTCACGGCTGATTGGATGCATCTCATTATCTGATTGACGCTTTTAATTGTATCCTTGCCTTGAATTTTTACCCACTCCATCTTCCTCTATCTACTCCCGTCTGAATAACGTTGTCTTATAGCAAGTATGCCTATTCCTTTCTTATTCGCTCCATTTCCAAAATGCTTATTGAATTAAATTTGTGCATTAGCGGTTCATTAGGGCAATTAATCTTTGTCGTTTTTCCGTACTAGCATATTTTCATTCCTTCCACTATGTTCTCTTGCTGTCATTCAGCATGGCCCGTTAACTCAGTATATTACGCCGCAGTATGATATATTGTATTTGTATATGTTATCATTAAATTATTTAATAGCTTACATGCTAGTGTTGTGATTCGTAGTGGAAAAGTTATTCTAGGATCAGAATCGCCCTGGTGCTTGATTTCCGCCTCTCTTTCGAAATCTGTGGGCGGGCTGTCGAGTTTTGGGCGGTACGGGAGAGCGAGTGGGCCCGGTGAGTAAAGGGAGAATGTGGTGTAAGCGGCGCATTATTAGTGAGATGGATGACCGCGATTTGTCCAAAATTACATCAAGGATTTAAAAACGCATCTTCAATTGGTATGAACACTCCCGCGCGCAGACTATTTCACGTTTTTTCCCCTCATCCGCTGCCTTTTCCCTTTGACGCCGGCGGCACCCGGATTTGGTGTCCCTCGCCCCATCCCCCACCCCCTCATTCCCCGTCCTCCTGCACTACCACAAACCCCTACCACTCCCTCGCATCCTCCCCGGTGCACAGCTGCAGTGCAATGTTAGCGCCGCGTGTTTCGGCGCAAATTAGTCCGGCGGAAAACTTGTTTTTCCTCCTCTCCTTTCTTTTTTTTTACTGCCGCGAGAATGGAAGTTTATTAGCGACGCGTGATTAGCAATTTAATCGCCCCGAAGGAGGGGTAGAAGGATGGAGGGGAGGGGTTTGGGGTACTGAGGGGGAAAGAGGCCACGGGACGATGTGTGTGAGTGTGTGTGCTTGCGGATCGAGCATCTGCGGCGAGGGGGAGGGGGGGGGGGGTCCCCCCCCCCACTCATTCCCTCCCCACTTCCTACATCTGCATCAGCACGCCCGTGCAATTGCACGCGCTCACTGCTCAACGAACACGCGTGGAAAAGATAGTGAAATGCGAAATGGGTACCGCTTGTTTTCCCGAGCCGCAGTTTACTGTTCTTTTTCTTTCCGGTGCAATTTCTCTCTCTCTCACTCCCTATCGCGTTGAATGCGCTTTATGGCATATGTGCAGTTCGCAAAAACTGATGACTCATCGGTTTGTCCGCCTCTCTGAGATAGGCCGATTCCAAGAACCAGATGAGGTAGGGGCAGCTCTGTAATTTTTGTTGGCATGCCTAAGACTTCGAGTTTATTCTCTGCGAATTTCGTCATCAAGGGTTGTCAATCGGTCAGGAAACAGTTGGGAATCACTAACATTTTGGAATAATTGTAGATTAGTGGAAGGGAATGTCGATTTTTTTTAGAGTCGGGTAATTTGATATATCGAGGATTCCCTTTTCAAATTTTCGGCAAGTGATATTATCAGGACATGTTTTCCACAGTTGATCACCCGCGTAAACTTGAGCCTAGGGCTTGACCGATACCTAGTTTAAATCGGTGGACTTCATATGATAAACATTGCTACAATGTGCGAGTAAGCGTCTTGGGCAATCTGGAGGGATTGTGCTCGGAGTCTCTTGATTCCCGAAGTCCTATCCCTTTTCCTATATCTATTTCCTTGTGAATGAATATTTGTTCGCTGTATGGCGGGATTTCGTGTTTGAATGTGTGCGTGTGTAAATGTGCGTGTATGTAAATGTGTGTGTATGTAAATGTGTGTGTATGTATATGTGTGTGTATATATATATTTATATATATGTATATATATATTTATATATATGTATATATATATACATACATATATATATATACATATATATATATATATATATATATATATATATATATATATATATATATGTATATATTAGCACATGCATTCACTTGGTTATTTCATATACAACTGTCGTTCACACGAACGAGAGTTGTTTATGAAATAACCAAGTGAATGCATTTGCTATTTTAATTATATATACTATTTATTATATACCATGTATTTTCTAATATATACTATATTTCTGAATATACGTATGACTGATGCCCTTGCAAGGCACCATTAGGCCACGCGACCTAATGGTGCCTTGCGAGGTATTGTGTAGATGAAGATGTAGATAATGTTTACTGCTGATAATATCCCATTTCTCAATGCTACGGGTGTTTTTTCCAGTTCTCATAACGTCAGCATAACCTACTTAGGGGTTTTATATTTCATTGGAACTGTTTTCAGAGAATGTGTGAATCGATTTGTAGTTTTGAGAAACTGGCTCCAGGTATGCAATGCATAATTATGTTTCGGTCCTTATTTATTTGTTTGCAGCCACGTCGCCGACAGCAAAAAGTATTGTTTATGAGCTGATGCACGTGAATTATTAATGAATTAATATTTTTAGTTGTTATTTGGTATTTTTGGGTTTTATAAACATGACAATAAACTGAAATTTATATTTTACTCGATTGAATCCATATGGGTGAGTTTGTGTTATTCAATTATACATCAAACGCCAACAACTGCAAACCAGCTCCAAATGCGTGTATCATTCATATCTTCCGCCTCATCGCAGTTTTTCGTGGAATTCTCTGGTCTTCCATCGTTATTAGTTACCGAAAATACAAAATAATCGCTTGGTTGCGTCAGTTGTGGTATTTGGAGATACACCAGATTCGCATTGAATTCACGAAAAATCACCACCTAGATCTCAAATGAAAAAAAAGTGCCGAAGTGACGATTTGGATTTGAAAAACGCATCCATTTTCTATATGCATTTTACCACAGTGCCTCGGTATTAATTGAATTTTCTTCATTTTGAATTTTTCTACATGCTTGACAATAAATGCTCGTCACGGAAATGGCACGTTCCACTACTCACGCCATTCTCGTTTCCCTCTTCTCGTCGCTGGAGCCAACAGTGGACGGAGAACCTCTCCCTACTCCACCAATGGGCGACGTTGGCTCTATTGGATATTTTTCCTCCTTCAACTCGCCATGCAATCGTTCGAAACTTGCATCGGGGGCGTGGAGAAAACTGCACGCTAGCCGGCCAATCAATCCAATGCTCTTGCACCTATATGCATCCCACCAGCCTCCCCCTCCCCCCCCCACAAACCCTTTAAAATTGGCTCCACAAACTGCCTCGCTTGTCTCCCACTCCCTCCACCCTCCGGCCCCTTGGGCCCCAATCCACAAGTCCACACCCTCCCACCCCTCATCCTCCCTGGTTAGTCCCTCCTACTCTGTTTTTTGCTTTGCTTCCCGACCTGTGCGAGAGCTCGGAAATTCGAGCGCACGACTTCCGTTTGATTATTTGTTTGCGTCCGTCGTCTGATTTAGTGCTTATTGAGCGCTTTCCACGAGTGGAATCAGAAGCGTGTGGACGGTGCAGCCCTCAAACACACACACACACACACTCATACACGCACGTATACGCACGCGCTCAACTCCTCTCCAACCCGCCCAACAACATCCCTCCCCCCCCTTCCCTCTCCCACACCCCTGTTTTAAATTGCCCCCTTTTAAGCCATTGCAGTCCGTTTGGTGCTCTTTGTCACTTCCGAACGTTATACAGCCCATAACTGTCGGGAGAGAAGAGTGGAGGTCGGGAGTTGGAGAGTGGAGGGAATGAGAGGAATAGGGGGGGGGGGGATAACCCCTGAAATGTGCTGTCGCGCTATCCCCGCACGCACGCGTCCCCCTTTGTTTGCGCTCTTTATTCCGGCGGCCGCTCGCTCAGGCGACGATACAATCCATATCGCGCGTTGCAGCGCGATTTCCACATCAACGCATTATCCCCGAAACGTTCCGACACCGCTCAGGGTTGGCAAGGAGTGGGAGTGCGCCCAAGCAAAACCTCCATCCAAGAAAATTTTTAAAACGGTCTCGCCGCCCCGTCGACTGTTCTCGTTTTCAAATGAGCAGCTCCCATAAATTGTTCATCTGACCAGGTGCTCCCGCGAGTTCTCTCCGAAGTCCTATCGCCACGTATCGCCTCGTTACGCATTAGTTTGCAGTGTTTTACGATTGAGTAATAGTGTTCTGAACGTTATAGTTGCCTCTAGTAGTCCCGTTTATTATCTCCTTTCATTTTGATGGAAATCTGCCTATTCAATTAAAGATTCCGTGTTGAAATAAGATCGCATTGAAACGTAATTGAAACGCTAACCCTCTCAAAAGAAACCCTAATAATCTTTCCTCACGTTCCTTGATAATTATAAAATAAAAATATCTACGTATGATCTTCTCCTTAATTCCATCCTAGTTTCTCACGTTCCTTTTTCATCCCCACATTTAAAATCTTCCTCACGTCGTATTACTCCGGTTTCAAGTGCCAATCCCTTGATGGAGATTTTGCTCTAGTGTACCTTATTTTATAATTTATGAAATGTTACGCTGTAATTATGATGAGAGATTTTTAGCGTGCCAGTCCTGGTCTGTCTGTGAATTCCAAAGTAACGTACAAACGTCGTGATACCAGAGTGCCATTGTAAACTAACTTGATACCAGTAGCATTTCACTTGCAAGTACAGGTACACCCATTGTTAAATTCTGTTGAGCTTTCATGATCCCTTCATTATGACTTGATCATTATCATTTATTGATTGGCCACGAAAAGCTAGGAAAACATTTTAGATCGAGTAGCATGTACGAGTGCAAATTTTTGATAAAGTATGACTTCCGAGCGTAGTTACTTTTATGTGTAAAATGTAAGAATTTTAATTTTATTCATATTTCATTAAAAATATTGGTGGTGGATTTGTCTGCCCCCGAAATTCTCCACGGCTGCTACTTCCAACTCTATTTCTCTCAATTCCTTATCAGTAGACGTTAAACAAGTTCTGTCCCAAAACTGTCCTAGTAGGCCTTATATTTTTCCCGGATAGACGGACGGACAGGCGGCGGTTTCTCTGGCTGGGTTCGAGGGAGGGGAGTCTCAGGAAATGCCGGAGGCCGGTGGTAGTTGGCTCCCAACCTTTGCGGAGTGCGGATCGTTCGCCTACGAAACCTGTATAACTTTACCTCGTTACGCTTCGTCACGAGCCAGTTATCGGAACAGCGCTAGTCCATCAAATTTTGTGTCAAACGGAGCAATACCGGGAAAGAGACTCATGGCATACTCAAGGCAGCTTGTGGTGATAACGCCATGGGTAGATCGAGTGTTTTTGAGTGGCATAAGTTGTTTCGGGAGGGTAGAGAAGATGTTGAAGACGCCGAACGTTCAGGACGCACTTCAACCTCAAAAAGGGCAATAATGGAGGCGTTGTTGGACAGGGATCGCAGATTGTGTGTTCGCATGTTTTTAAGGAATTTAGCATCCCTGTAAGTGATGTGCATCGACTTGTGACTGAAAACATGGGGAAGCGAATGGTGAGTGCGAATTTGGTGCCGCGAGTGCTCTCGGACGAACAAAAGAAAACTTTTACACCGTTTGGCCAAAAGCCCCGATCATATGAATGAGGATCCAAATTTTTTAGGCAATGCCCCGCCAGACTTTTTCCTCTTCTCCCGCCTCAAATTTGTACTGAGAGGACGTCACCACGGCTTGGTGTAAGCGTTACAACAGGCCGTGACGAGGGAGCTTAGCAGCAGGGAGCTTAGCGAGGGAGCTTGCCGCTTTCCAGGAGACGCACGGGATGTGGAAACCCGCTGACTGCGGTGTGTGGACGCACAAAGGTGCTACTTCGAAGACGTTTGGTACCAGTTCTGGTGATTAATTATTTTAAATCGACTCATTCCTATTATTTTTGGAACAGACCATGTACATATTCTACGAGTAGCTTTATTTTTCACTCACTAAAACTATTTCAAAGCTGGTGGAGCAGTTTACTTATCTTGCAAGTGTTTTCGACCAAAACGGTTAAATTGGTAGGGATAAAATCAGATGGATTGCCTTAGGCAAGGCAAATAACAAGTAGGAGGGAGTTGATGGATTTGAGCGAGGATATTTAGGAAAGATTAGTGATAACTTTGATTTGAAGTGTGGTTTTGTGGGGTGTGGAAAAATTGTCGTTGAAACGAAATGAAAGGTGCAGGTATGTTAGTAAAGGCAAATAAATGACTTTTTTCAATCTGTGTTCATCCATAGCCTAACTCAAACTGTGGACACTCTAACAATATTAATGTAAATAAAAAATATTCCTTTTGATTATAAGAGTATGTAAATTGAAAATACTAATGTTTACACGCTCATACGGTGTGTGATTGAAATAATTTCCGTATGTCCAGCGTGTAAGTGTATTTGTTATCAAAATTTCATTCTCATTGTATTCTAGCATTTTTTTTAGATGCAATTTCTCTATTACAGATACGTAAACGCGCTTAATTCCAATTTGTCACAACAAAAAGTTAATTTTTTGCTCATATAATCCTAAAAATGGTTCCAGCAGAATTAATTCAAGCAACCCGTCATACAAATTTTTATTTTTATTTAAATAAATTCTGTTATTTCAGTGTTCAAAATAAGGTATTCCTTGCTTAATCCCACGTTACATAGCGTCATAATTCTCTTGTGTTCCATAATTCTGTATTTTCTCGGTTACCTTTCTTTCTTATATATTTATCACGACCGCATCAATTGGTGGACATGTATGCATGCATATCCCTCCATATCTCCAATATATGAATACACAGATTCCCACAATGTTCTTCATTCAAAAATAACTTATTATTTTCCTTTAAAATAAGAACGTGTAATTTCTGTTTTCCAAGAAATCCAATTTCCGTAAACTTCTGCGGAAGATCAATCACCCAAGTTTGATGCTTCGTTACAAAATTCCTTGGTTTTCCGCGAATATTATAATCACTTTATTTTTTTAAGATTTGATGATGAAATATGAATAAACTTAAACAATCGTGAGGGTGATCGCGGCATGAAACTAATAGATTTGCCCGATAAAATCTCCCGAGAACCACTGACCTCATTTGTTTCCTCTCCTCCCCCGTGCAGGGCGCGAGGAAGCGGCCCGAATGCCCGACAGCCCGGAGGGGGCCAAGCTGGTTCCGGCGGCGGCAGCCAAGACGCCTCCCGCCGCTGCTTCGTCCTGCACCCCCGCACCCACCTCATCTGCTCCTCCCGGGGCGTCGGCCCCCTCCGCCTTCGGGCCCGTCCTCCCCAACGGCCGCGCCCACTCCCCCGTGGTTCACAACGGCCTCCGGAGCCCCTCCCCACCCACGACGACCACCTCCACCGCCGCCCCCTACTCCACCTCCTCGGCCTCCTCGTCCCTCGCCCAGCTCTCCCACCACTACTACTACCCGCAGCACGGCGGGGTCCACGCCGCCCTCTACCACAACCCCCTGTACCCGGCAGAACCCTCGGGGGCGGCCGTCGGAGCCCCCACCGCTCTCTCACCCACCGGCCGCCACCACTCCTCCGGCATCCAGGGTCACCACCACCACGGGCACCACCACGGCCTCTCGAAGGTGAAGAGGTTCCTGACTACGCTGGTGCAGTTCGGTGCCGACCTCGCCCCGGAGACTGGGGAGCGTGTGCGCTCGCTAGTCCACGGCCTTCTGGTGAGTGTTCCCGCGTCGGGGTTCAATCTTCTATTTATGCCGCCCGAAAAGCTGGTGGGTTTTCACTGCGGGACTGGGAATGGAAAGAGAAGTGTAGCGAGAGAAGTTAAATCAAAGGTGGGATTAGAGAGGAACTGAGAACAAGAAATACGAGATTGTGTAGATAGGCATGCTTAGGGGATTCTTAGCCAGTGAAGGCTTCGGGGCCGGTTCCAAAAAGTTCATCTCTCTCGAATATAGTTTACTCAGTTGAATATGATAGTTAAAATGCCATGCTTATTGCGATCCAAATGTATGTGTATGTACGTGTATATATCAATGACAACTCTTCTTGCACACATATTATCATATCATTTTGCGCTTCCTATTCACGCTTTTTTGGGAAAATTTCGATATAATAAGTACATTTGAGATAATCTATCCCCGAATCATGAAAATTAAGACTGATGGGCATTGGTGGGACAGAATATAGACACAAAATAGGAATCCAAAACTAGTGACGTGAGGTTTATGAACCCATGCCCTCTCCCGAAAACATGATCTGGCTAACTTACTGAAGACAGGGCATCAGGGAAAGGTATTTATCTGAAAAATGTTAAAAGAATCGCCTTTTTTAGGAGTTGACTAACGAGTGATAGTCTAATTAATAAGAAGAAGAGGTCTGGAAAGGACGAAACAAAAGAAACGGGAGGCACATCGCCCAAACGTACAAGGAAATCTGTTAGGTTATTATTTACTATACTAACTTCGTGGGATTTCTTAGCTAATCCTTCCGATGAGTCACAATTACGCACAGATGAATCACCAAACTCGAAGAACTTTAGTTGGAAGCCGCTAGACAGGGTTCACGAACTGACCTCTCCACATCAAACAAACTTCTGTGACCCTCTCAAAGGATTTGGAAAGTTCTGAAACCTAAGTATAGATGATCCCTTCAAAGGGAAAATACAATCTTGCATGGTCTCAGAATTCCACGGACAGCAATTGTCTTAGACGTTTCATGCCTATTATTAGTATCATTAAAGTAAACAAGGAATGTATACTTTTCCAACTTTATCATGGAATACGTAATATGAAACAAAGTTTTTTTCCATTTCAATAATGTATGAGATGCATACGGGTATATATTGGAATATTACAGTATTTTAATTTTTGTATTTTAGTACAAGTTCCGTCATCTAATGAAGATCAAAAACATAGAAAGATATAATGCAATCGCCTAAAGTGAATACAGCTGCATTTCATTTTATGATTGTACACACTCCACGCTAAAGATATTTCCACTGGACTATTTTTCGGGCCATTTGCAACGATAGATGAATGGAAGTGTCCTGAAAAGGCTGCAAACAAATTTTCTGAGAAAAGCGATTTGCTCAAAATCAGAAATAAGAATATTTTATAATGGCGTCGAGAATGTAATACTTCATAGATCATTTAATACTTCCATTGTTTTTAGGCGTCAATGATGTATTCTACGTAGGATCTTCAATAATTAACAAAATAATAATTTTCTATTTTTAAATTATTATAATGAGATGTGGTCGGTATCAGTTAAATGTGCAGACTTTTAATTTTGTACATCCTTCCAAGTGATAGTTTTATCTCTGTAAAACAGAAATAACAGTTCATTTCTAGTAATGCTTCTCTACAGTCACTAAATACCTGTAATCGCTCGTTGAGTGCTTAGGACTGAGTGCTGCAGCATTTATTACTTCCAAGGCGCAAGTGATTCTCGGATTACTTTCGAGGATTTATTATTCCCAGAATTGGTAGCTTACTGCTGATACTTAGACTTATTTTGGAGCAATTTTTATATTACTATAAAATAATGTAAGGAAAAATCGAAAATTAATTTAGTCATTTTATAGTACATTATTTTCGGATCCATTTGAATTGAACACGCTCTTTCGCTGTGACAATTAAATAAGCTGCAAATTCCGTGAGTTATGAGTATTTAAGTATGTGCTATGTTTCCTTAATGACGATGGCTTGAATAATACACTGTGAGGAGGCGGGAAGCTAAATGGAGCAGGTGATAACTATAGCTACCAGCCACCTTCGTCACGTATAGTTGCCAGGGTGCATAGGTTATTACATTCGCAAATTGAAGTGTATATAATCAAAATTGCTCGAGTCCTTCGGAAAATTTGGCCCGCTTGGCGTGGAATGTCTCCGGGTTTTGCGTTATCGTTCTTACTATATAAGCGTGTGTTGTACAAGGAAAGTTTAAGAGAGTAGTGGTAGGTGCTGAATACAGGGCCGGGTACTAATTCAGTCATTTGTGTTCGTGGAAGCAAAATTTTAGGTGGCCAGTCTGCTGATTCATCTCAGTGATCGTTTAGTTAATTGAATTAGAGAAGCAATGCGCGATTATGGGATGGAAGTAATCATAAGAAAGCGGAATTAATATTATTCTTAAGGAATACGAAGGCTTAGTTGAAAACTAATCTTTAAAGAGTTCTTCCTACTTACAGTAAAAATATAAGGTATCTCAAAAAAATCCAAATGGAATATTTAATATATTTTAGAAGTATTTTGGAGGAACATGATTACCTACGTATAGCAGTGAGGGCATTAGTTCAAGAAATGATTAGCAAAGGAAGTACTTACGTAGAGAGAATTTGTCACAGAAACTCTTTGAGTAATATACAGGAAATGTATAAAAAGGTCAGGTCAAATGAAAACGCTAAGACTAAAATATAAGTCTTGGCGTTTTTGTGTTGACATTATTTGAGGACTTGAAGAAGGCTCGAGTTTAGGTTCTTAAGATATGGTCGTAAGAGAAAGATGCAGAAAATAATAGAAACAGTGGTTAAGAAATAGCAGAATTGTTGGACATGTTGAAGAAAGGAATGATATTGCCGGGAGAAATTCGATAAAGGCATAAATGGTTGAGCTATATGAAGGAAATGGGATGTTGAAAGTCGTTATACAGGTAGAAGAAAGTAAGGTAAACGAGTAAGCGGGAGGAATGAAAAAGGCATTCCGTACGATACCTTTTCGTAGGGTCCGTAGATTGTGTGAAGATCGTTGGAGAGCTTCTTAGAAAGAATGTACGACAAACTAAGTTTTAGTGAGAAGGAATTCTTTAGCAGCCGACGGTTGCGTTTAGTTATTTTTAAGAATCACTTTTGAGCTAGCTCCAATCGATGGATCTTAATTGTAGCCATGTAAAAATAATTATAATAATATCAAAATTAATAATATTAAATGTTAAAAAATTTCAATTAAAATTAGAGTGACATAACTTTGAATAAATTACGAACAAATTCACTTGGATATATTGAAACAGAAAAATGTGCGACATTCTCATTAATTAAATATTGTAATAAAAAATATCGAATTATGAGATAAATGTTATCTTACCATGCCCATTCTATAGCATTAATGAAAACTTGTCATTTGTATTGCGTAAAGTTTGGAATAACAGCATTTTATTTTTTCTACGGTCGTTTTGAGATGAAGTCCCTCAATTAGCAATTCATATTATTTAGTTGCAGATTATCAAAAATTAAACCATTCCCATTATTGACTCAGACTGGTAACACGTTTTTGAAACACAAACCCAGAGTTTTATCTAGATAGGCCAAATTCCATTATTGCTTTATTAATGTAATTGAACTGTTATCCTATTTTTAATGCCCCCCGTGGTACAAAACTCGCTCAGTTCATGCCCGATTAGAGACGAATGAATGTCATTGAACAAGAGTTCGGGGCGAGAGGAAGGATCGCTCGATTCAATCGCGGCATGAGGACGGCGGCGGGCTTTGCACTCGTCGATTTAAGCTAAAAGTCGCCTTCTCCCTCGAATGCTGATGTTGTTTTGTTATTTCATGGTTTTTCTTGAAATGTGCTGATGTTTCTAAATGGGGAACCGGCGAAGCAAACAGTGCGCAATTACCACTGCTATAAGGGGATTGGTTTAATGGGACGACTTATGTCAGTGGCCATTCATTCCGACGTGTAAACTTCTATTCGCGGAAATGTGGTGTTTTTTTTTTGGTGCCATTACAGTCTCTGCTTGCGCACCACTAGCGTTAAAACCAGTTGCAATTTTCAATCATCCGAGGTTCAGCTTTGTATTGCAGATGCCTCTAAAGGTTTTTTGCCCAATTTTTAAGTTTTTTGCACGCAAGTTTGTGTATGTAATCTCCATTCTATTATAGGGGATCCAATTCATGAATTTATGTTTCATAACACTCCGTCGTGTCATCTTTTTAAATTTTTAAATGAGCCTTTATGTACACGCGTTTGTGCCTACACAATTTTTCTCAAGTACTCAAAGTAGTAGGGATTAATTTGAAGGATTCTACTCGGGTAAGCATACTGTATTTCACAATAAGATGATAGTTGGTGATAGGGACGTTGAGTAAGGATGTTAAGAAGCCCTTATTGAAAACTTTGGTGTGTAGCATGGTTCTGTACGTCACATACTGGATCTTTGAAGCAAGATAATAGGTCTCGTATAATGGAGGTTTTTGAGATGTGGGTGCGGAGAAGGTAAACGGAGGAGAAGAATAAGGTTGAGTGGACGGAATGTAAAACAAACAAAGAATGACGAGTGCTAGTTATGGTCGGGGAGGGGGGAGGATTGTTGTGCGACATCCAATGGATACTTTGGTGGAGGTTTAGCATTTTGATTGGAGATTAAATGTCGAATACTTTGAAAAAGGGGTGAACATTAGTTAGGTACAAAGAAGTAGAGGTAGGGTAAACATGTTAAATTGAATGTAGGAAGATAGAAAGAAGGTAGTCTTGAAAAAGGTTTTGCTGTAATATATGGTGTCTTGTTATGAGATTTAGAAATCTAGCATTGTTCACTCTATGTACATCCTAAGCTTACATTAGTAGGTATACTTCTTTGTATTAATGATACACATTCGGTGCACGAGTGAAGATTTTAAAGAAATATTTGGGGATTTATGAGGTAATTTGGTCATGTTGGGAGAACGCGAAACCTCACTCTTGAAGATTGTTTATAACATGGTGAAATGTATCCCAGCCATGGCCATTTTTGGTCCCTCTTCGCGTTGGTTTTAGGCATGATCATAAGATGATCCGAATGCACATACGTTTAAGCAGTTCTTAAATTTTCTCAAATGTTTAAGCTAGCCGGTAGTTATGACTGATAACCGTTGTCTAATAACGGTATTTATTAGGCTTGTAAATGTAAAATATTTCCTCCTGACATATTTTTCTGAAAAATAATTACGTATGCATCCTGACTGTACATTTTTGCAGTCGGATATTTGCAAATTGCCGCCCTATTTATCAAATTGATCTGGTTAATATGCATCCAGAAATATAAAGAGGAGACATGGTCGATTTTTAAACTTCCACCAGGGTGTTTAAGCAATGGCTCTCTCTCCCTTATCCTGTTAAATGGTTGTTATATATATATATATATATATATATATATATATATATATAACCATACATAACCATATACAACCATATGTTATATATAATATATATATATATATATATATATATATATATATATATATATATATATATACTCATATATACAGAAACATATATAAGGAAAAGGGATAGGAACACGTATAAAGGACGAACACAATAGAGGTGGGGAAGGCGGAATCGAACGGATCACAAGAGTAAAAATATTTCCTCAACCGGGACTCGAACACCGGATCTTTCCACTTGCCGGGCGGATGCTCTTAACCACTTGAGCTAACGAGGATATGTCATTTACCCTGAGATCCGTGGGTCTTATATGTCGCCAAGCGCCCCGATTCTTTAGCCAAGAGATGGCGTCAGGGGGCTGTTTCACCCACCAAAGGAGAAATAGACAATACACAAGAGGAAAGGACAGTGGTTAGAATTCATACAACATCATACAGGAAAAGAACAGTGCGTTTCGTGGCACGCATAGCCAGAAGAAAGAGATGAGCCACATTGGCCAAATACACATTCAAACACGAAATCCCGCCAAACGGCGAATAAATACTCATATATACAGAAACATATATAAGGAAAAGGGATAGGAACACGTATAAAGGACGAACACAATAGAGGTGGGGAAGGCGGAATCGAACGGATCACAAGAGTAAATTGACCCACACATAAGACCCACGGATCTCAGGGTAAATTACGTTTCCTCGATAGCTGCCTTGACAGCAGGACGTGCCTGTGTTCACCGAGTGTCTAAAATCGCCGGCGTCCGAGGCTTCGGCCGCCGGGGTTTGGAGAGCGGCACTGCCGGACTCTCTCGGAAATCGAGGTTCCGATCGTGTTTTGTTTCGAGCGGCGGTTGACCGCCTAGTTCATCAAGAAGCGTGCAGTTTGACTCTCGACTTCTTCCGCCGGGAAGGCCGTACTTTTGTTTTGTTTAGTGGATCAAGACTGACCTTGACTCCTGGTGTAGAGCTTAGGCTCCTTTTGTTTGCTACCGCCGGGTGCGTGTGGCGGGGAGGGAGCGTTCGCGAGTGTTTTATTTCCCTTTAAAGTGCTCGTTTTTTTTTTGTTGCGCTTTCCTTCTTCATGCTAGTGTGCTGAATTTGATTTCTTCAAATGGCTGTGCGCCGCTTAAACACGCTCGCCTTGCAAGTTGACGAGAAGGCGAAGCCCCCTACCCCGTTGGAGGTCCACCTCTTCACGTTAGAGTCGCTGGGCCTCACACCCGAAGAGATAGTGGCGATCCAATTTGGATACAATCGCCATTTGATATTCCTGAAGTTGGCAACCGAAGCTACAATGACTAGGATTTTAGACAATACTCCGCGGAAACTACCGTTTCCGTCTTTAAGTGACCAGAGGACGACAATAACAATTGACGAGACTTCCGGCAGCCCGTGTAATGTCAGGGTTCTTTGTCTCCCCGTGGAGACCCCATTGGAAGACATAACAGGCGAGCTCCAACGCTTTGGTAAAATCCATCGCTCGTGGGAGAACAGGTGGGAGGGAGACAAGATGGCGCGGGTGCTTACTGGCACCAGGGTTGTGCGGATGACGGTCGAGAGAAATATCCCCTCGTACCTCCACATCGGCGGCAACCGGGCCATCATCATCTATGAGGGTCAGCGCCGCACTTGCGCCCGCTGTAACCAAGAAGGTCACGAGCGAAAGACCTGCCCTCGGAACCAGGGAGGTAAGAGCTATGTGGAGGCAATGACGATGCCCTCCAACCCTAACGCCGCTGTGGAGATGGACGAGCCCGAAGTGGCTGTGGAGGAGAGAGCGCGGTCGCTTCTACTCATCGAGGGTGCGGTCCCGGCTGCTCCCGTTGGTCCCCCGCATCTCCCTTCAATTGGAGGGAAATGTCAGCGGGAGCGAAAATCGTCAACGGAGGAAAGGGAACCGAAAAAGAAGAGGACAGACAAACCCAAGCTCCTGGTCTTGAATACCGATCTACAAATGGCTCACGTACCTACCACCTCGCCTAATATCACACGACCTCCAGCCCCCGTCTCCGTGAGCTCGTCAAATGAGGAGGGATGGTCTTTCGCCCCCCCTCCCCCCGCTCACGCCATCGACGCCCTCGCTACGCGATCCTTGCATCACGGGTTTCAAACACCCGGAGAACCTCTGGTGACAGGTGAGGAGGATGCATCTGATTGCGATGTTTTCCCGTCCCCAACAGCTCATCCCTCGACCCCTTTATCATTGACTGTAAAGGAAGCGTCACCGACCCCGGAAGTCGACCCGCATACAAGTTTCCCAAAGTCAAAAATCCCACATACCCCATCTTCTTTCCCCATTAAGGACAGCCAAGGTGTCGACGATCTTCCCAGCTCTTCTCAAGATACGGACCACAAGCAACTATCGGCCCTGATTTTTCCCGACCACAACCCTTCCGCAGATGAGCCCCAGCCCGCCACTCCGACCCTCCCCGAGGGTACCTCCTGCCCCTTGGCGGCCCCCAGCGGTGCTCCTTCGAAGAAGGCCCCCTGTGGAACGCTGCCGAGTTACCCGGTCTTCGTGGGGACCACGGCTGGCTCTTCCTCTTCGGACGAGGCCGGGGGGGAGGGATGTAGCGAAATGCCGCGTCCTCGCTCGTCGACCCGTTGGACGAGGCGTCCCAGGAAACGGCGAAGCACTCGTCGCCCGGGGTCGAGTCGCGACCGGAGCGACGCTAGCCACGATCAGAACTCTGGGAAGTGATGTCCGGTAGCCACCCGGTGCCGGACACATTTCGTCCATCGTTGAAGAGTTTTTTTTTTCTGAATGACTGATTGAATCGATAATTTCAACCCTGCCATTGATAATTTCTTACAATACATAATTTTTCATTGCTAGCTAAAATCTCCCTCCTAATATCTGTGGACCTTGTCTTCCTTTCTTTTTTCTTTCTAAATGTTAATGGTCAAATGTAGGAGTATGCGTATGTATGCATATGCTTATGTATGTGCGTGTGGATGTGCATGTGTGCGTATGTATGTACAAGTGGATATGTATGTGGGGTATATGTATCATGTATTTATCCATGTATACACTTATACTAAAGAAAAACATGATGTACCCATAATCTGTGACCTGATATTATGCATAATGCTAACAAACTCTGTAATATTCTGAGCCGAATAAAATAATTTATATCATAGCTCAAGTGGTTAAGAGCATCCGCCCGGCAAGTGGAAAGATCCGGTGTTCGAGTCCCGGTTGAGGAAATATTTTTACTCTTGTGATCCGTTCGATTCCGCCTTCCCCACCTCTATTGTGTTCGTCCTTTATACGTGTTCCTATCCCTTTTCCTTATATATGTTTCTGTATATATGAGTATTTATTCGCCGTTTGGCGGGATTTCGTGTTTGAATGTGTATATATATATATATATATATATATATATATATATATATACATATTTATATACATATATACACATATATATATTCTTCTTGGTGTATCTGTTTTTGTAATGAGACTTTCAAAGAGCACCGTTTGAAAAAACTTTCATTGGGGAGTTTTTACAAACATGGAATAAAGCGTTAAATTTCAAGTATGCCACATTCGCAAGTGCTATCCCGGGTGATGCGGCTCATATCTAGCCATAAAAAGTTATTTAACTGCACGTAGCACGTGACATGTCTATATCAACATCCGCGGCGGTAAGCAGGATTGTCTCAGCCTTATCTGGCCTGAAACTGGAGAATTCTCGATCACCTCTAAGTTGGTAACCTTAAATAATAGATTTTATTTTATTTCACATATTGCACTATGATATAATTAAAGCGTAATTTTCTTTGATAATCACCAAAAGTAATGGAGGAATAGATTTCTCAACGAAGGGATTTGAGTCGTAACCTTCGAAAGCTCAATCACTCAGAAACTGCTAGGCTCATGGAAAGTATGAATATTTTAGTCCTACGAGACCCGTCGGGTCGATTCAGTAGATTCAATTTTTGGCTCATTGAAATCATTAGTTACAAGTAAGGTACTCGAGCTACAAATTTGAAAATGTCCATGCCAAGGTCTATGAAGGTACTAATTATATTTTCCAGCTAGACCCCATATCTATCCGAACTTATTTAAGGTTAGTGTTTGAGACAATGGCAAGCTCTCCTATATAGTAAGGTCAAGCTTACATTATGCATTTATAACAAAGTCATTTACACAAACCTTAAACAACTCATCGGATTCTCTTTAACAAATATTAAAGTATATAACTATCATATTTATATTTAAATAAATCAGTAGTTACGTACAGGGTAAGCACTCATTATTTCCAAAGACTGGTATAGAGCTACGAATTGTCAAGAATTCTGGCGTTTTATACACTAAACGAAATCATTATAAGGCATACTAGCAACCAATCACTCGATCACTGAAACGGGTACAAATGATATCAATTTGTTCGCATACCCTGTTCCGATTATTAGTAGTTATAGCAGTTCCTGAACTCCCTGTTAACATGGTGAATACTTTCCGTCGTGTATCCTGATACATGTATCGCCGGTCACTGAGGCCAAGTTTTCTCATAATTCCCGTTACAATATTTCACGATTTCCCGGAATCTTTTCTTGCAGCCATAATCTTACCCTTTCTGCTGAAGCATGTAGTTGAACCCCTGACATTGTAAATGTCAATTTTTAAAATAGCTAGTGTACTATTTACCTCTATATCTTGTTTGATTGCGACACACATGTGAGTTGTAATTATTCTGTCCTATCTAGATACTTTTCGATTTGTTTTGTATTGCCTTTGATGTGGGAGTGCGTGAAATAAGTAAGCATCGCAATAATATTGGTGTCCTTTTCCTCTTCTCCTCGCCACAGACGTGCAGTATGAGCGTTGAGGAATTTCACCGCTCCCTGCAGGACGCCACAAACTTCCCCCTACGGCCCTTCGTCCTCCCATTCCTTCGACTACACCTGCCACCCCTACAGCGGGAACTCAGCGCATTGGCCAGGATCGCCAAACAGGTGAGCTTAAGCGGAGACAGCATTCCAGTGACCCCAACCCCTTACATGCGATCCGCAAAATCCCCGTATGTACTCGGGTTAGAGAGGAATCTTAGTGAGGGAATTGGTAAATCATTCTTAATAGTTTGTTTACGAAATTCCATTTGTTAATGATGTAGCAGTGTTGATGTAAACAAAATATCCACGTTGGCTAGTAAAATATCCCTGATTAATAGATTTTTTGCAAATTTAATTTAACAGAATACAGGATTATCTAATCTATTTTGCACAAATCTCTGACGGCCAATCACTTGTTCCACTTTGGAGATTGTACGCCACTTGATATCAACGAAAACAAAGATTGTAAGCAAAGGTGAAAGAATTTTTGTGCAGTTGTTTGTTGCTATTTTCCGACAATTGACAGGGACAAGAGCCATTATTTCTCGTAGTTATATTACAATTCGTGGAAGAGGATGAAGGTAAAGGAAACAGTTGGTACCCTTGAACTGTTTTATTTCTCCTCTATTCAGAGGGTATTTTTATGGAAATGGGTGGTGATAATCTTTTTGTCCGGCTGTTTTTATTTCATTCGATTTTTCAAAACATACTCTAATCAAACCATTCCAATAGAATACCCATAAGAAAGGTATCATTATAACAGCTACAGATTTTATATCCGCACTGAGAACTGTTCAGAATGACTGTCTTGTCTCTTGTATCACTTTATCTGCTGATATTAGGTAGCATTTTAGGAAAATCATAAAATATCTTAAGACATAGTTTTTCCTTGACGTATACTTGTTAGAAGACACATTTTACATTATTTTCACACATTTTTAATAGATTTATAATTGTTTACGACTCAACATGGAGGTGTATTGACTCAAAAAGGTTTAATTAAGTAAAGAGAATATGAAAAATACGAAAACGCCTGAGAAGTAGTGAAAGGAAGGCAATATGTTATATGCTCAAATATAAGAGGCTCGACAAAGAATAAGTACCAAATTATTGTTCCCAGGAACACTTTGTATTCATGAATAAGATGTGGGATCAAATAATATTCAACCGTTAAGTGCATGAAGTCAGCCTTGATTTTTTCCATTTAGCGACGTGTATTTATAATTTTCCACTCAACAATATTTGAACTTAAGCTGTTAAAATTCTAGCAAATAGTTTTAGTTGATTTGGAAACAGTAGATTTCATTAACTAAAATATGAATAGCATAAAAAATAACATTTGGCAAAGAATGCATCTGAAACAGGGGCATCTCTTTCTAGATGGAACGTATTTTATATCGCCTTTGCCGTCTTATCCAATCTCTTGGAAGTCAAGGACCTTCATAACAAAACCTTTATTTTTTATTTAATTACAAAACTTTTGACAGTTTTAAAAAACCGTATATTTTGTGAAACTTCACATTCAAGAGACTTTTTATTACGCAACTTACAGTTTGATCTAAGTGTATTTATTTCAAATAACTTTTCATATTTTTAGCTATTATAGGGTTACCTTATTTTAACACGATCTTATTTATGCGCGGTATTCAATTAAAATGAGTGCGATGAGTAAAACTAACGGTTTATTTTAATACGAGCGTGGTGGCTCTTTGTAACCTGCAGGTTTTACATTATTCAGCACAAAGAAGCATGTTTATTTTCGAGTCATTTTTTCGCTGGCAAAATAAGCGTGAAAACTCTTCTTCCGGCTGTTTTTATTTCATTTGAGTTTTCAAAAAAATACGTTAATCCATTCCAATAGAATACCCATGGGAAAGGTATCGTTCTAACAGTTGATGCTATTGCTTTATCTTTTATTTCTCGGTAACATGCATGTAAATTAATATTTTGTTATTCATATCAAGTTATAAGCCCGGAAAAAATACGAGGGACGATGATGGAGGTAAACCGATTAAAAACAATGCTCTCCAGCCTTTACGAAACTCCGATGTAAATGAGGGATGCATGCATTAACAATTCGTTTAATCAAACATCTATTCAGCAAATTTTTCTGAATTTTCCGACAAACGTTCCCTTTGCGAAGCTTATTCCCTCCTTTCCCACCCCACCCCCCGCCCCAACTCCAACCCTCGCCCAACTTGCCACCAGCCCTTCGCCCCTTTCCTATCCCACTCCAACCTCCACAAAGTCGTATATTAACATAACACTTGATTTTTTTCCATTACCCCCTCTTCTTTCCCACTCGACTTTCATGAACGCGTATTATTCTAAGCCAAACTTTTGTAGTTGATTTTAAATTAGACAACCCCACCAACTCCACCCCACCCGCGCTCCCACTCCCCCTGCGTTGGCGGCTGTGGCGGAGCCCCCATTTTTTTCCCGAATAGACCGGAGAATATGCTAATTGAAAGTAAATAACCCAGTTTAGCCCCCGACGTCCTCCTGTTTCCTCGGTTCTAATTTCCCACCTCCCTCCCTCATCTCTCTCTTTGTTCCGCTCCTGCTCCTCATTCCCCAAAATACCTCCGACCCTCCCCCCGTACTTCCGCCCCTCCTCCCGCCTCTCTCCGCCGTGTCCATTCCTTTTAAGGGGACCTCGATTCGCCGTGATTTCCAAATATTCTGAGTGTGCATGTGTGTGTGTGGCGGGGGTGGAGTGAGAAATTTTTCCCGCTCCACTCCAGTCTCGCCTCGAATCGGATTTCTCTCCTTTATTCCCGAACCGGGATTCGTTCGCTTTCCGAGGCCGCCTCGCGCCCCGATCACCCCGATCCCCTCCACCTCATCCTGCGGTATTCGGCGATTCGTTCTCCCGATCCTTCCGCCCGTCCTTCCAATCTCTCCCCGCTTAGCGTGCGGAATCCCCCCGCGCACCCGAACCCTCCGGACCTGGGTTTCGCCCAAGTCCGATGGATTCCCCTTCTACCCACTTCCAACCCGCCCCTAACTCCCTCCCTCCCCCCCACGTTTTTCCGTACCCTCGCTTTCACCGTTTCCTCGCTTCCGGTTGGCCCATTACCCGACTAAGAGGGTCGGAGTGCAAGGGGTCTATTTTGTTTTGGGCGCTTATGAAGAAAGAGTGTTGCTTAAGTTATCCCGCCGTCCTCTTTTCCCCTTCGGATGGTTGAACCCGCACCCTAACGCCCTCCCACCCCCAACTACCTTCGCCACGCCACCAACCCCGCCCCCTCCCCAGCTTCTCCCTTTTCAAAATCTCCTCTCCTCATTTTTGTCGTTACCACCGCCGCCGGATTTCTTTCCCCGCTCTCTGGCCTCTTGCAAGTGGGGAGTTGTCACAGCGGATGGTGGGAGTGGATTAAGAAAAGAGGAGAAATGATGTTTTAGATTGTGGCAGCGGCGAGGGTAGAAGGCGGAAGGGTAGGCGATCTTTTCACGCAGCGGCAGGTTACTGTAAATCATGCGACAGAATAGGGCATGCAAAAATCGCACCCTTAGTGTTTCGGGCTAATTTCTCAAATTTTAAAGTCAGCCCACAGTTATATTGAAGAGTGTTCTAATGGAAATATATGTTATAATAATTTCCACCGGTCTTTGTTTCATAATGTGATTATAAACCCGTCTACTTTTAGTTTATGGCAGTATTAGAAGATTTTCTTATATATTGAGTTAGAGAAATGAACGGATGGTCGTCATATAACTTTCGAAGGACAAAAAAAAAGATTTCAATTAGCGATGTAGATCACAAATTATAACTTGAAGAAACACAATAACTAAAGAAACGCACCCTTACCATGAAGAGGTTGACTCTTAGGCCATCTTCACAGAACCTGTTCCTTTTATTTTATAGTTTACTGGGGATAATTGCTAAATGATTTCAGTCATTTAAAAGTAAATTGGCCAAATATGGTCCAATTAACGACATTTTTTGTTTAAATGTTGGCCATCATAGTATCGTAGTTTATTTTTATAAAATTACCAATGAGAAATTCACTTGAATTTGATAAGAGGATTGAGTTTAAGATGCTCCATTTCTATCGCAAAAGGAAATTAATGTGTAAAGAGATAATGTTGTCTGAGAAAAAATGAAAGCAAAGCATTTGGATTACTGGGCAGAGTATTTATTCACTCAGTGGATGTTCTTGGTTACACTGAAGTTAAGTATCCACCAAAAACAATTTTGTTCAATCTTTAGTCCAATTTCCAACCTGTGCAAAGAATGGCAGGTAAGGCGAGTGTACTTCATAATTTATTACGAGAGGAGAGGGCAAATAATCTTTGGAAGTCTACCTAGTGATGAAAGAAGACCCGTTACTTTTCCACCTAGAATTTTTTTTATCCCGATGGAAAAGCTAAGTGTCTCCTTTCATCATGAAAGATTTTCACCATGTTACGCTGGAAACTGTGTCATTTATTATGCCCGCATAGATCTAGACTGCATTCAAACGACTTTTTACAATATACGTCTTGAGAACCCTTTTCATATGATAATGTATGTATGCGAAAATGCAACTGATTCCAGAGGGCAATCTTATTGGGCGGAAGAAATATTTTTAGCTGCCGAAAATGAAATGAATCCACGAAGGAAATGGGTGAACAGTCGTGTGTATGTATTCCAGGAACTGCGATGAAGATGTCTCGCAATGGACATTTAATTAATGGTTCAGTAATTCAGGTAGTTGCCAGTCTTGTTTTATTATCTGTTTATATGCTCTTGATACGTATAAATCGTTGTTCTGAGAAATCACTCTTCTGTGAAACTGCGTTATTGCAACTTAATGGGTAGAGCTGATGACCGCAATCATCTTATTATGAATCCTGGTGAGATGAATTCTCAGTCAAACCAAAGTTATTGGTTTTCCGGGTATCAGATTATTTATCTGGAAAACAAAATCAGGCGCCGCGCTCTGGTACTCGTTTCTTTGTAGTTTCTTATTTCGTAAATTTGAAAACCAGTTGCGAGTTTTTTCGTTGGTAAAGAAAAAATATACGGTGAAACACACTATAAAATTGTCGCACAAATGACATCATTGCACTGGCAAGCAAAAATTTACACGTATAATGGAGGAGTAAATTAGCAGATAGACAAAAAAGACTCGCACAAGTCTCTGTTTGACTAGGAAAGTTTGCATTTGAGAAAACATAGAAAATAGCAGGGTACCCCGCAATTAGATGCTGCTCTGAGATCCAAAGCCATGCATTGTCACGAGATAAAATGAACTATTTTGAAACACCCGGAAGGTGAAATCAGTTTGATTTTATTTTCAATCATTAAAAATTCACAGAAGTTAATTTTTTTAACTTTTAAAAAGAAACTCTTTACTCTTGGGAAACGTTATGCTTCTTGTCTAAACGACCAAGCAGCCCTTCCAAATTCTTAAGGTGTCACTTTTTACATTTAAGTAAAATTAGAAAGAAAGAGTCAGAAGACATTTGTGTGCACGCTTTTGATGAAAATTAATGGTGACGTGATATTATTACTGGTAGATGGAAGTAACTTGTATAATCGTTTCGACCTTTGAACCTACGTTTCCCAAGTGAGATTTAAGATCTCCGGGTTTGCCTCGGAATTCTTCCTCAGATTGGCGGAAAGAACACGAGATGGAAGGGAAGTAATAGAAGAACTGATGCCTAAGGGAACTTGATTTATTAAATTGACATCTTCCACAAAATAATGGAAGCCATCAGATGATAACAAACGGAAGAGCATATTTCACCAGTCGTAATTAAATATTTTCAGCAGTCACACTTTCCCCGATCGCGTTAATGTAATCGAAGTCTCGGAACTCTCATGATCCACGTGAGCTGGCAGGTAATGTAGTACGTATGTGACAGCCGGATAAGCACGTATTCCAGATAGGTTCGGTGGAAGTTTAGAAGGTAGGGTGGGGAGAATGTGGTCGGGCCCGAATGGGGGGACAGGGAGGACGTTTTGGGAAGGACGGGGGGGAGGGACGGAGTGGAGAGTCACCGAAGGGAACAATTCTGTGCCCGTACGTCCCCACTGGAAAGACCAGGCGGGAGCAGTCTCGAAATGGGATTAATAAAGGAATTAACATGGGGGAGATTTGCCCCCATATTTCAAGGGCCGTTGCCTAACTTATCTTTCCTTCGTCTCCCCCATTCCCCCCCCCCCACTCAACCTTCCCTTTCCCCTTGCCCCCTCAAAGTCTTCCTCTCGGAACGAGGTCCTTTCCCCTCTCTCCCTCCCTCCAAATCTCCAATTTTCCCGTCCCCGGAGATCTCAGCCCCCGACAGGTTCCTTCTTTATTTCTTTCACTCCCTTTTCTCATTAACGAAATCGTGAATATTGATATACGCAGTGTGGCGTGCAAAAGATTTCCAGCCGTGCTTACCATTGTAATCAGAAATTGCTCCGCAGCGCCTTTTGTTCTGAGTTATCGTCCACGGCGCGCCGGCTTTGGCCGAACCCACGGTCGTGGGCCGCCTATAACCCCGTTCATTGGCATCCAGGGGGTCTTGAGGAAAGGGAGAATGTGAGATTATACAGTACATTTGTAAAATACGAGTTACACGGCTGTCAAATTCGGTTCCTCTGCATCATAATTTACTCGGTTCAATTTTTCCAGCTACACAGTGCGGTTGATTGTTTTTTTTAAAGGATTTTGTAATGGCACTCGAAAGATTCTTGTCTATAATTCAACCATTTAATATTACTTTGTATTTTATTTTGATTAATGTTTCACGTATTACAAATGGTTTAATGTTTATTTAAGGGAACAGAAAGGCTCAATATTTCAGATTATTGCGTAGTAATTTGGTGAGGTTGAGCCATATTTTTTAAAGTTACCCGAATTGAACCTTCGTGCAAAAATGATAATTCCGATTTTAATCGTGAATTTCACATTTTTTACAGGAAATAGAGATGCTATCTGCTTTTTAAGTTTATTTAGGGGTAGAAAGTTTTTTTTTTAATATTTTTTTGAGGAATAATAATAAAGAAAATCTGTTGTAGGAAACAATGATCTTTCCCAAACTATGGGTGAAACTTGGCCTTAACGTTTAAATGTGGATAGTGATGTACAGTATCTATGACATCCTTATCGATTTATCGACTTCTGTCATGAATTTTTAATCGGAATCAATCATGTAATTTATTCAGTAAGTATCAGGAAGTTCGCAAGATCAAAGAGACAAACTAATGAAGTCTAACTTTTCAATTTCTCTTAAAATTAGAAATTTCAATGGCTTAAGTACTACCCTTCGAGACAACTGGCGCATTCCATTAACGCTGAACGAGTGCTGTCCAATTCGTTGCACAAAATTAATAATAAAAAGGTATTTTCAATGTTAGAGGTTCAACGAAGTTCAATATTTTTACAGTGTCGAAAAAAAAATTGTTGGCTTTAATTTTTAATTTTTATCTCCCTGCCATTAACATTTTCTCCGGGTGGTGGGCTATAGCGGATCGATCGAGTCCTGTTTTAGCGCGGAGTCATGTTTAGATCTGTACGACACCACCAGGAGTTTTCTCTTATGTTGTGTAGGTCTCACAATATCAACTGAGTATAATAGAGTTAGGATATTTCTCAACTACGTACATTTTCTACGTCGTTGAATGTTTATACATCAGTTGTATTAGTCGCAGAAAGTTTTGGTAATAATTTTGGACGAAAGTGAACAGAGTAACTGGATCTGTCACTCTCGTAGAATTGTGAAATCGTTAATAAAAGTCAAAACACAGGTTTGAATGCGATTTTCATTTAAAACTATTCATTTGAGGTGTCGGGGAGGTACACCCTGTCTTCTTGCGGTGCAGTAGACAATACGGTGACTTTTTGGATTAGTCCCGTCTTTCATGCAGTTTACGATGTAGGCTGGAATTATCTTTATGAGATACGGTGAGACGATTTTGGGTAAGCTTCCCGGAAATGTATGTTCTATAAGTAATAACATCATATATCTGCGTAGCTATAAAATGCATGGCTATTATCCAAGCTAAAATACGTTCCAAGTTCAGATTATTGTACTTTAAAAACTGGGGATAAATTGCTAAGTGAGAGAGTGGTAATAATTATTATTATCAGCTTAAGTTAATATTGAAAACTTTTTTATCAAATTTTCGCATCTTCCGTCGCATTGATTGTGTATTTGGTACCTTTCTATTTCTTGAGTTTCTCACGGGTATCTTCATAGTTTTATCATACCATGGGTTAGTAGTCAAATTAAAATGAAAAGTTTCTGCGAGGAAGAGGAAGAGACGAATACGATTATGTTGACAAGTAAAGAGGGATGTTCTGGAGGCAAGCTCTTATCGACTTCGGAGAACTAACATTGATTAAAGATGAATGGATACGTGCAGTCGACCAATATCCGGATTGAAGGACGAATGATAATTACAAGTTCATATATTTTACTGAAATTTCCAATTTATTTCACAAATCGCACGACCAATCAGTAACTTACTCTTTTTCAATACCTTAGGAAATCCACAGTACATGTGTGGTCAGACAATTTTAACATTTTCAGAGTGTCTTAGGATTTTATTTGACTAGCAGTGCTTCCTGATAATAGGGTAGCTTTAAGGTAATAGTTGACTGATTTTCGTGTATAGCGTTCTCAAACGTTTTATGTGTTAATATTATATTTCCAAGCAACTGATTTATAACTTCGTTTGAACAAAATTCACAATACATCTCTCCTCATCGATTTTAACCATTTAGTTATTTTATTTATCACAAAGGTATAAAATATTTTCAAATATCAAAATAAGCATTCATAGCAACGATGATTTATTCGATTAAATTTCATTCTGCAGTATGTGTTTTCCATTGATTCTGTTAGCTGTTAACTAGCCGCCATTTTCTCTTTTTTATCACTTGGGATTCAGCCGTTATTGAATACGACATTAAAACGTAATACCTTATCGAACAGGTTAAAAGATGCAACCATGCTAATCCATCAGCTGTTCGGTGAAATGCAATAGGCTATAACTGGATTAATTAATTAACTAAATGAATGACAGACTTTTAACCGACCTTTCAATCGGTCTTAGTAGATGCAAATTATTATGCATAAACTGTCTTCATGTTTTTAACTCACAATGTGTTACTTAAATCTTTTGCCATTCCTCTGTCAATATCAAAAATACTCGGTTTCTGTATGGCTATTGCGCAACTATCAAATTAAGTGTAGAAATAAAAAAAACCTTTCAAATGATAATCAGAAAGCATCAAATCGCGAAAACTGAGGTTCCCTCCCTAATCAAAATATATAGCCAAATTATTTTTTCCTCATAATTTCATAGCAATGCTGAATTTTTTTTAGAATACGTGGAGGTAATATTAGAACGAAACGTAACCCAAAAACTTAGAATTGAACGGTATTAATAACGCGTCTTACCGAAAATGTTGTCATCATTATAAAGGACCGTGGCCAGGCACCTTGCGCGGAAAACACCGCTGAGCGAATCAAGAGAGAGAACAGGATCAAAAGAGGAAATGGGGTCGGAGAGAGACGAAACGAGTTGGTTGGAGGGGGTGCTTCATAGTTCATAGAACGCGAAATTCAGGAGCAATCAAAGAAAGCGTAAAAATTGCGTTAATTGCTTCTTGGGACGTCACCGAGGCATGGCGCCCTCTCGCCAGATATTTCCCCCGGCCCTCCCTCTCCCCCCTCCCCACCTCTAGCCTCGCCCCTGGGGTCCCCCGGAGGGGGAGTAAGTTGGTGGGGAGGGGGATCGAGAGGTGATGAGGGTAGGAGGAGGGAAGGAGGATTTTTCATCGGGGAGGGGGAGAAGTCTCGCTCCCTTTTTCGTGGACGTAAATGTATGCGAAAGGAAGTCTCCTAAACATGTCTTGCTCCGTACACCGGAAAACCCTTAGTCGGGCAATTTCTTCGTTCTTTTGTTTTAATTTAAAGCGCGCGCACCTCGCTCCTCGGGAGAGGAATGAGAGGGGGCGGGGGGAGGTGTGGTGGGGGAGGGGGGGGCGAGAAGGGAGAGGTAGAGAAGTCTCCATTACCTCCTCCCACCATCCTCCCCTTCCCTCCCATCTATTCCTTCTCACAAACCTGTTTTATAACTTCTCTCCTTTTGTTCGACGAAAAAATTTGAGTTTTAAATGAGCCACCATCACTTCCCCGTTTATTATTCTTTCCGTAGCAACTGAAAAAGGAGAAAGAGAGGTAGAGGGGTGGGGAGGGAGGAGGAAGGCGCCATTTTGCATCCCCAATTCCACCTCACGTTCTTCTTAACGGAATGTGTGTCTGTGTGTGTGTGCGTCTTTGTCTGTAAGTGCGCACTTTTGAGCATTTTTGTTTTCACCTCCCGACACTTCTCTCGTATCTTCTCTTTGATTATTCTCCTTATCCCAGACCCTTTAATGGAAACGTTTTTGTTATTCTCTTATGGAGAGTCAGCATATCAATTTCATTTATACAGTTTTCAATGTTTCGCTATCAGTTCTTCGTCATAGCTTCCTTACATATTGGTTTTTCGAAGTTTTTGGATCTTTATTTCTTTAGTTTCATTATTTTTTCGATGGCTGCATCAAAACGCTCGATCTTACCGTTTGAGCCCCTACAACCTAAAGACAGGAATATTACAGAATAAAGAGTATTATTCTTGTGTCTGCATATTTTTCTATTTTAAATGTTTCCTATATATTATTGGGTTCGCATCTAAAAATAGGCATTATTCCTTAAATCAATAAATTTCTTTTTCATGAAGGATTAGTCAATTTAATTTGATTTTCATTTGTGAGTCAGTTTATAATTTCTTTCCATCCAATGGAACAATTATTTCAGTTAATCGTTCTAATACCTTTTCTTCGTGAAAATTATCTACCATAATTAATGAATTTTTAACAAAATATTTTTATATTTTGTTCATAGTAACTAAATAGTGTATATAATTACTGTATAGTATATGGTCTCAAGTCTTATATAAAAAGTGATATATTATGGTAAAAATGTTTTACACTCAAAAGGTTATTCTTAATTGTTGCGATATCCTTTGACATCATATCAGTTTGATAAATTTTATTAATTATGATATTAGTTCCTTTTAAAAGTTTTTATAAGAGCTAACAAAATATTAACTCTCTTATTTTATATTTAACTATTCACTTCATATTCCTTAGCTAAAAGTATTTTGAGTATTCTTTATATCTCTCTCCTTTTCCTTCTTTCTTTAACCCTATGGGCAAATAATCTCACATCCTTCGGCGAAAACGGATTTTTACCAGGAATATTACTCAGATAGAGTAATTGTAAGGGGAACGCTTCAGGATAGATGAATTAAACAGCTTTCCCTTCACTTGTTTTTTTTACTTCTTTGTTATTTAGTTTTCTTCATACATATTATATTCGTATCGCCTGTCGCCCATAAATCGTAGCGCCTTCCTAAATGCCTTAGTCATGGCATAAACGTGACTTGTAAAGAGGCCTTATCGGTTTTATTTCTACCTTACATTATTTTTATCAGTCTCAAAATATCGTCACCCAAAGTAATTTTAGCATTAATAATAGAATTAAATCGTTTGGATGATTTTTTTGTTGATATTTTCAACTTATTTTGCGGCATGTAAATATTTTTTTCAAGTTCAATTAATAGTGAAAAATAGACACAAATGATGAAAATCTGTTGAATAGTTAGCATATGCTTTAGGTACCTAATGCATACGTTTATTTTAGTTTTGCCTACTCAGAAATCATTCTCGTGTAAAGTGTGTGGGTACGCAAGTTTATATTCCAACTAAGGTGCGATTTTATCTTCCCGTGTTTCGATCCGCATTGGTTGTTATTAGAAAAACCGAAGCAAATATTGCTACAATAATGGAATAATTTCACGTTAGAGTTAGGACTTAAAAATATTGACTGAGGTCAATCAGTATCACGTGAAAATAATTAGATAACAGATTTATTTAAAACATTTACAGAAGCAAATCAAACTATTTTGATGCTGTTTGCTTCGTTTATGTACAATTAGAGCCTCATATTACGTCCGTTGAACTAATGTATTTTTAATCCATGAGGCGACGCAAAGAACCTAATATTTTTCTCGAGTAATGTAAAAGTATACTTAAAATAATGTGGACTGTTTTTTTTCCCTTTCATTTTTGTCCCTATTCACACCCTTTATTTTTTCTCCCCCTCTGCTCCGCGATACAGCCGACCAAAATCATCGCGGGGCCCCACTCCGCGCACCTTTGTCCTCCTCACCCTCCGTCCCATTCCCTATCCCCCTCCCCAGCCCTTGGAACCGCTTCGCGCCTCATCTGCGCTTGGCTCCGACCCTTCGCACGCCCCTCCACTCCTCGCCCTCCCGTCACACCCCACACCCCTACAGGATCCTCTCGCCGCCCCCTCAACCATACTCCCTCCCGATCCCTGCCTTCATCCGACTCCCTCTACCTGCGCCACCCCCCTTCCCACACTCCCATCCTCACCACCCTCTTTCTCTCGGCGTTCCGCTTTCGCAAATCTCCTCGAAAACTTCTTTATAGGTGCTCCCCACCTAAACACTCTTTTCCTTCGTCCTACTCCCGCTTCCCCGTGGCGACGTACACACGGGCGCTAATAGGCGTCTCAAGTCTTCTCCTTCCCCAGAGCCCCAATCTCAGGAGGAAGGAGCCCTCTTTGGACCCTAAACCCCTCCTCTTCCCTCCATCCCGGCAACCCTACTAACCTCTCCCCTACCCAAGCCCTCTGGAGACCACCTCCTGCCCTTCTTCGAGCCGCGAGACCCCCGTGATTAGAATGCAAATTGTCGCTAATTAAACAAAGTGCTTCGGGAGGGGTAGGAGTGGGGGTGGAGATTTTTTTCGTCCAGAAATGGAAAAGGATGTGGAAGAGAAAGGGAGGCGGTTTGCGCTTGTGGAGATGATGACGAGGTGGGCGTGAGAGATGAAGGGAATGATGACGGTGTGAGGGAAGGAGTGAGGAAATGCGCGCATGGCCAAACACTCGTTTTACGTATATTTTACTGGCGACAAGAGGTGAAACAGTAAACTTTTAAGTTGATGATACACTGTCATTGCAAAGTATGCATTATTTCCTTTTTGAATAGCATATAAATGCCTGACGGTCGCTGAAAAATAGTTAAAATGCCTTACTTTGCCCGCTTTTTTTTACTTTATTGAAATCGAATTTGGGTTTTGTTAAAGAGTGAGGAGCAACTCTGGCGAATGTGTTGTAGCGTGTCCAAAAATCATATTTGAAGAAAATTGAAGTCAGTTCTCATTGTCATTCAATATAATTCGAATCGCCCGTGAGCATTGATGGAAAAAGTGTAAATGAGTCATGAGTATTTTCATTAAAACTTTTATTTGAAATCAAAACTTGTGCTTGCAAATAATTGAGCGTTAGAATTAAAATATGCATTAACCATTTTAGTCATCAATAAATTTTCACCGCTTTGGCGTATAGAGCCGTCAGCGTCATTAAATTGATAAGTGTGTGTAGAATGGGGTGTGTCAGCGGTTTCCCTTATCCTGTCCTCAATCAAAGTAAAAAAATATCACAAAATAAGATGCGTGAATTTAAGATAGGAAGATAAATTATCGGAATCTAGTAGGTAGATTTATTGGTATGAGTTATAGTATTTTACCGGAGTTATATGATTATTTGATTTTTTTCAAAATGAATTATAATTGCTTCAAGGGAGATGTAGTGTACTCTTTGTAATACCTAAAAGTATGAAGAATTTATTGAACCTTTTCGGTCACGTCTCCCAGCTTTCACCAGATTCACGAGGGATTACAAACGAATAAAATCTTCCCATTCGCATCTACAACGGGTACAACATAACCGTAATCCTAAATTTCAACTGTATGCTCAACTTCCTGTATTGTTCCAGGAGACGAAATAAGATCATGCGAAAAGGTACGTTTCTCTTACGCGTAACCCACGACACACTTCCCCATAGCGGGATTCAGAGCGCTGTAAAAAACCACAGTAATCATTTGGAAGGTTTGTGTAGTATAAGAGGTTGCAGCTTGGCTAATACTAGGTCCCCGAGCCTGTTTTATTCAAAAGTCGTAAGGGTAGTAGGGGGGCAGTCAATCCCTCTCCCTGTGCCGCTTGTGGTTTCCTCAGAATATCTGCTACCCGAAAAATCACTATTTGTGTGAGTTTGAGGGTGACCAGAGGTGTAATATGGAATCGAGTCCAGACCCATCAGTCCGATGCTTAACCATTGGTACTACCACGCCGATAGAGTAATTTAATGTCCCCATAAATGCAGGTGTTCTATTTTGGTTTCTCAGCAGTTCATCGGTAAAATTTGTATGAAATTGTAGAATTGTCTCCTTTTTTCCAGGAATATATTTCCACTCGAGTTCCCAATTGACAATATTATGCTATTAAAGTCATGATAAACGCTTCCGGATGAAACTAATTTGAGAGGTTATTTTTAAGATTAATTTTATTATTTTACAAATTTTCTTCTCGAAGTTTTTTTTTCACTGTTGCTCCACCTCGACAAGCCGACGATGCCGTTGAGGAGAAAGGCTTTTGTCATTCAAATTTCTTTGCTGCGGGAGTAATTTGTTTCCTCAAATGCTTTGGCCATTCTTACCTTTTAATCACTATTATTAATAGGATATCGCAGAGATATTAATTTTGCCGCTTTGATCTCTCTCACAAAAACCGCTCGTGTATAAACGAAGGTTTTTCTGGATCTCGAAGAGGAAATGGCGGAGTGCGTTTGGAGGAAATTAGTTTTGGGAACGTTTCAGAGAATCCCTTTGAAAATTTATATTTGATCGATGAGGGGGAAAGGAGGAGGCCGATCTAATTTCCCGCTGAGGATTTTTAATTGTGGAGGACTCAAAAATTAACGCCTTCTCCCTCCGTTCGCCAATTGCCCTCGCCTCTATCGTCACACTTCTTGGAAAGTGTCGGGTTGTTTAATCTCCGATTCATTTGCCGGAAAAAGAGTTTCTTTTTTCGTAATCCATTATTGTCCGTATACGTCTGTCTCAAATGATCCTAAGAGTATTTCCCCTTTCCAACGTTTCGGGACAGGATTCTTTTTTGCTTTTTCTCAAAGGTTACATTTCACTCCGTGTTGAAACGGCCGCCTTCTCTCCGTTCCCAGCTAAAAATTCCGGGATCGTTTAAAAAAAGAGAAATGACATTACAAGCCTCATTCTAGGGCGTAGGGAACACCGTAGCACCGTTCCTCGCCTATCGTTCGCCGAGTCCTCGGATTCATGTTTTCCCGATGGTGTGAAGGCTTTTCTCACTCCTTCTCGGGTTCACAATTTCGGCCGCGCTTATGTAATTCCGAGTCCTTTTGTAGCCATAATTGGAAATCATTCTGGGGTCTTTTGTTCTTCATTAATTACTCCCGCTTGGATTTTATTCTCACAACTCCCGAAAACATGTCTTCGATGATAGGAGAGGTCAATGAGGGTGTTTGGCGTTTACTAATCGGGTCCTTTCAAAGTTTGCCGATTTGCTCCTTTGAATTTAAGAAACGAGAGTTACCGAAAGAAATCTAACTTTAAATGGTGTGTATTTTTTTTTAATAAGGCTTCCGGAAAATTGAAGTCATAATGACTGAATTTCTGTAAGTTTCTTTTGTTTGTGTACGGCCTCATTCTTCAGTGAGATATTCTTTTATAAATGTCAACTTGAGTGGATGGGAAAAATGAATGTGCTGTAACATGATACATGTTTATGTGAAACCGTGATGCAATATAAATGGTTTTTATAAAACAACTCTGCTTTTCTCATCCGTTGTCAACTTTAAGGTCTGCATTTCTTTCTTAGTTTCTTATTTTAGTGAGAGTTTTGTTTTCTGTCTATTTTTTTTTCATTTATCACTGAGCAATGTAATATTATTATTATTATTATGGATTTTTATTTGCGTATATTAGGATATTTACGCATTTGTGTGCGATTGCAATCTTGGATATTTTCTATTCTTCCTCTCTCACAAGGTCAATTTCACTTTCTATGCTAAGACAGCAAATGAAAACTATAAAGTGAGCGGTAGATATTTGAACAGAGAACTCCATCAAACCTATTCTAGGATCCATGGTCATTGATGATGTCCAATTTGTAATGCACCCACTCTCAAAATCTCTCCACGACTGTGCTACTCTCTGAACCTTGGATTGGAATGGAGGTGAACATTAGTGGATTGAAAATTTTTCCATGGGATCATGAATAACCTCTACAGGTCTCACAAACTCTACTTTTTCTCTCTTAATGTTCCCTCTCGCAAAACAAGACATCATTATCATCTTCTAAAGGCGGAGCTTTGTCGTTGCAGACATTGGTCTCTCCCCATTGCCATTCTTTTCAGTTCACTGTAGTTTGTTACTCTCATAGTACTTTTTTATCATCTATTGATTTTTTCTTTAAAAAACGAGGCTTGCGACATTATTTCACCTTTTCCAGTGCCGTTAATCCGTGACTCGGATATCTCTTTCTTACCGTCCCCTGCATACATTTCAATTGCCTTAGTCCGCTTTCGTTTGAAGTTCATAACTAATCACTCATTTTATCTTTCTCGGACCCCAATTGCAGACTTTCGCTCTTTTCAATGTCGTAATAATTTGGTGGAAAGATTTGGCTTATTTACCCTGTGTTCCTGCGATGAGTTTTGTTGAAAGCCATGGTTTCATGCCCGTTCTTCTCGTGTTGTAAATATTTTCCCCCATTCCATCATTTATATTTATTTTCAATTATTTATTATCTTTGATTCGTCCATTTTGTAAAAATCTAATGTTGATTCCAATTTGGCTATTTATGAGTTATTTGATTAATAAATTTCAACGCATGGCACAAGGACATTAGGGATCTAAAATGTTTTTTTTAGTTAATCACAGTTTCTGATAAATAGTACGTGGTTAATTTCTATCAAATTTGTCTCCATTAAAATCACGCGTTAATGCCATTTTTGTTTATAGAATATCTTGTAAAATAATGTCTTCAAATTTCCATATTGAATGATTGTATTCTATTCCTATTCAATGAATTATGAACTATATTCCTCTACTCAAAGAATGGCCGTCAGGATTTCGCACTATTTTTGAGGGATATTGAATAAAATTCGGGGCCACTCCGTCGAGGAGAACTGTGGTTGCACCTAACATAATATGCCCGAGAAATTGATTTAACATTAACTTTACACTTTGAATTATAAAAACGATCCGAATTTTGAATTATAAAATGATAATGAACTTGAAACTAGTCTTTAAATAACTGAAATATTTTTACTATTCAGATCGATATGTACTCGTATTCATATACGGTCTCGCTTGTGCTGAAATAAATCGTGCTAATATATGTCAAGGTAGTTTAATGCCACAACTGTTTGTAAACACCTTAAAACATCACCCAGCTGAAATAAAAACGATATCTCCCATGATAAATAGACTTGTGGCGGAGAGGGAGAATACTCCTGGTTATTTTTGTATTCCTATGCAACCAAATAAGCTTATTATTTTATTTTACCTGGAGGTCAATTGTTAACGATTTAGTAAACAGGTCGTAATTTATTCGGACCTCTTCAATTCTGCAATTAAATTGGAGATGAGAGAGTTAGTTGGAACTTTTTTAAATACTGAACTCTCATTCTCTTTTTATCACAGTTAGACCACGCTTAATAAAACTAAATGTACAAGATCTTTTTTATTAATTGTTGAGCTTATTTTTTTCTTATGAAAATTTGAATTGAAAGCGGTTTCTGTGAGATGATTTATCTCCTATCCATAATTTCCTTTCCCTAACCCCAATCCTCACTAGGTCTAGGTCCAGCCATAAACAGTAGTGACAATGTGTTTGCTCCCTAACAAAACGGTTTCAAACAGTGATCAGAACGCAGGCTTCATTCAGGTGCCATCTTGAAAGAGCAACGATTAAAAGTCATCCTTTTTCCCGCCTCCTCTTCCAACTTCCCTCCCTTTTCTTTCTCCGTTTCCTCCTAATTCTCCTTTTCTCCTGCTCCCACCGCCATCCCCCACCGCCACCCACTATCTCACCCCCTCACTTTTCTCCTTCCCCCCTGCCGTCCTCCGCACAGTCTGCGGAAAACGTGATTTCACATTAAATTGAAAACTTTCGACGACGCCGAGTGTTTTGGAGGCCGGCGAGGAGAGCGGGCGACCCGATAGTGGGGACTTGGGGGGGAGGGAGATGGGGTTGAAGGGTAGTGCGGGAGGGGAGGTAAAGGGTGGGAGGGGGGTAAAGGGTGGATCCTGGCGAGAGGGGGGTGAAGTGTGCGATAGGGAGGTGCTGGTGCGGGAAACGGGTGAGCAGGTGACGGCGGAAGGAGAGGAGGAGTAAACGGCATTCAAAGTGTTTTAGATCTCCTGTGCATCTCTTACTGGATACTCCATTTCTCCGTTTCATCTTTTGTCTCGAGCTACACAGCTAAGTATCACCGCCATTAATATTATTGTGATCTATAGATAAGATTTTGTTTGGCCGCTAGGTGTGCGGCATAAAACAGGTGATGCAGCAGATAAATCCAACCTGAACCCTTGATTTGTCATTTTCTGAATTACTGAATTTTATTGGATGTAGAGGAAAAGTAACTGTTGTCCCCCCCACTCGCGACTGTACAAATTTCACGCATGTATTGGCACGAGTTAAACATTGCAAAATATGCTTCATTGCGATGCGTACAATATATCGACGTTTGAGAATTCGATGTCAAATCAAAAATATTTTTTCAGTAACAAGTCTAAATATATTTTCCAGCAAGGGCAAGTTAATGATAGGGGTTCCAGCGTTGAAAGTATGAAATAAATATTGAATGTAATAGCATAGTTTATTTAATTTAATGGGTTAGAGAATTAAATTTCGTGAAAACCACAAAATGTTCGATCACAGTATGAAAAAAATCTTCCATTTAATTAATTTTTATCTATTGGCATATTTGAAATTTGTGTCTTCCAATCATTTGCTTAAATTTGTGGTGTTGATGAGTTTCTTCTGAATTTTTATATCGCTAAATTTGTCATCTATTTTTTCCCGTTTTTCATGCTGATATTTGTATTTGTTTACTTATTTTTGAGGCGTTTAATCGTTTCTTCTGAATTTATTAGCTTCTACATTAGATCGTGCAGTCTGAATAAAAAAGATTTGCACGAACATCAGGGCAGAAAATATTTTTATATAGCTACTTCAGGATTTTTGAAAAACCAAATAATTTCTTATACTACTACTACATTTTTTTCTATTTCCGCAAAATCACTTCTGTTCCCTATTGAAAAGTTTTATTTGAATTTAGAACTCATTATTTTGTATCCAAATTGGTTTCATGGTAAAAAAAATTACGTTTTTTGCACTGTATCCTTTTCTATATCAGAAATGGTGATATTTTCTTCTTTTAAAGATGTTAAAATGAGAGCAAAAGAAAAGTTTCTTTCACCAAATTGAAATTTTTAAAGAATGAGATCAAATATAATGCTCAGCCGTAATTTTACCCAATTACATCTCTTCCTTTCGTGCTGCGTTTTTTCTTGATGAGGCTAATAAAATGACTCACTTTTCTTCCTTAGTGTACCAAAACTAAGAAAGAGAGCTTTTCTTCCTCTCTGTCCTTAAATTTGATCACGTTTCTTTGCTACTGACTGTACATGGTTTGCATAAAAAGTATTGGGAAAGGTTTTTGAAAAACAGATTTATTTCAGATATTGCTGGAATACCTCAAAATTCTTCAAAGCGTATCCCTTGAGAGTCTACACACTTTTTCCATTGGCTTTTCCACGACTCGAAGGCTCCCCGGTAGGCAGATTCCGGAAGGTCCTTAAGGGTAGGCGTGCAAACTTCTTTGACGGCACTTAGGGTCCTATGGCGGTGTCTTTTAAGGAAGGAGTTCACTCTTGGGAATAGGAAATAGTCTGTTGGTGCCAAGTCGGGATAGTAATGGGGTTAGGGAGTCATCGCGATGCTGTTGCAGATGGTCCTCGCAAGCAGACACTCAACTCTGCACTTGGTCTTCCGTCAATACCCTACCAATACGATCTGCGATCATGCGCGCACTTGACCGACGGTCAGATTTCAGTACTTCACGCACACGTCAGGAAAAAAAATGTTCCCGATCCCGAAAAACCACGTGATCACAAAGAGCGGAGAGTAACTCCAAGGGATCGGTGGAATAATCAAAGCTTTACCAAGCGAAGTTTAGTCAGAATAATTTCTACATTATATCTGCTTTTATTTCTCAGAATTTCGATGCATTAATATCAAGTTATCAGTTTTCTAATTCCACATTTTATTATGTATAGATTAACCGGGTGTAAATATTATATTTATAGGCATCACCAATATTTTCACGCTTCGGAATGAGCTGGTTATATATTTATTCTTCAATATAGTAGGTATTGTAATTAAAAACCCGTGCTTCGTTGAATTATGGAATACCAGACTAGCTTTAAAAGGGGTGATACATTGCTATATCGGTCGTAATTTGTTAACTCGCCGAGGGATATAATTTTTCGCAAGCCTTGGTCTCGCGGTGTGAAATGTTGGGGGAGATGTACGAATTTGTCGGAGGAGAGGACGGAGGGTATCGGGGCTGTAAGTGGATAGTTAAAGGTAAACCCGCGAGGGAGCGAAGAGGGAGCTACCAGCTCTATGCCGGAGTGAACAGTGTGAGGAATATTTATCGAGCTTTCATTTCTCCGAGTGAGATTTGCATTCCTTTTTCGGGGGACCCGAGGACCAACTCCTTGCCCTTTCCCTCCTCAAAATCCACCGCCCTTTCTCATTCCTCGAAATCTCCGCCAGCCTTCCCACCCCTTCCCTTTCATCACTTCCAACCCTCCCGGAGCCACCTCCTCCCTCCTTTCGTCAGCATCCAACTCCTGAGGCTCAAATGCGCCCTCCTCTATTCCATGCACCACCTCCTTAAATAAAAAAATAAAAACCCGCATGTTGCCCCTCTTCCACGATCCCCCCCTGTCTTCTTTCCTTCCCCTCACCCCTTGCTCCGCCATCTGCCATCCGGAAGACGGTAGTGGGAGAGATGGTAAGTATGACCACCCTTTCTCCCATCTTTCGCTCCACACCATGCCTTTACTGTATTCCTCCGCCTTTCTTGTTTCATTTTGTGTTTCAATAGATACTATACCTATTACTCCTGCCTGCTGGTTTTTGCCTCCTTACCGCACTTATCTCAATGCTACTTTTCTAGGATAATGTGTCTTTTTCGTAGTCATTATCCCATAACGTTTACGCCTTCAGGCCTTTGTTAAGCAAATTATTTGTAAACTTCCTTCATATTTTTGTCTTTTTTCCCCTCAATCATTTTTCCATAACGTTGACTCCGAAGGACCTTGTTTAAGCGTTTGTTTTCAAATGCCTTTTCGTTTATTTCTGCTTCAAATGCGGAAGTTTTTCTTATTAATTATTGCTGTTAAGGTGAAGCCTTCATCAGGATATGCCATCACTCTCTCCTGACGATGCATTTCATTCAATTTTTTCGTACGTGTGAGAATCCGTGTGTGTGTGTGTGTGTGTCTGTGTCGGAGAAATAGGTGCGGAGGGTTGGGGAATTGAGGGAGAGGGGGGGTACATTGAGGTTGGCTCTTATGGCGGGAGCAGAGTTCGGAGCGAATCGGAGGATGGGGTATTCCTCCCGCGGTCTCCTCCTCCTCTCCCACCCAACCCCCTCCCCCAAAATCCTGGCATGCCCGACGGGGCCAGAAGGTGGTGAGGGGAGTGGGACCGGGGAGGCGTCAGGGGTGGGATTTTTCGGGGATGAGGGGAGTGGATGCGAAATGGAACAGGAATAAAGATGAGTGCTCCCCTCCGGATGCGGGACCGGGGCGTACTTTTTCAATTAGAGCTCCATTCGGGAATTCCGGTACACGTGTTAGCTCCTCCGAAATCGGGAGAGGTCGCGAGGATATCAAAAGTTCTCTCTCTCTCTCTCCATTTCTCCGCTCACGAATGACGTGAGCGACGCGAGACAAAGGGGAGAGATGAAATAGAGCGACGCATAAATTTTTGCCCTTGCTCGTCCCTATATATTTGTATATAGTATATGCATATGTATTTACATATATACTTTTGATTGTCTTTGAGTAGAGAAAGCTCAGAATGGTGCTCTCGGGAGAAAAGAGAAGGAGTCTTGACTCCTTCCAGGTGTCGTGAATGCATATTTCTTAATTTAGTTGTTTCATGCTCCGTGGGTAGTGAATCGTTTCCGTAAGTGTTCCCAATTAACATTAAATTGAACAAGGGACCTGATAATATTGCTTATGCTGAGTTTATAATATCGTTGACAGCCAGAGTTTCCTGATTCAAGTGTTAGTACGTTAGATAGCTTCTTCTTGAAATGCGTATGTGAATATTTACATATTTCAAGGATAGTATTAGTGCTAAAAACGTTTTAGAATTTACTAATTTAGAATAAATGTACCAATTTGGTCACTCTTCGTGAGAATAAATTTACGTCCAAGCTTTAAAAATATTAGTTTTATTCGTTTGGAAGATATAGTGAATTTCGTATCTCTGATTATGAGGGATTTCCAAGAAAAATAACTATAAAAAATGCACCTTTCACACGCCTCGTATATTGGGAGTGTTGATTTTTTCTTACCAAAATTAACCCTAAAATGGCGTGTAAGAAGTTATTGATGATTTTCAGTTGTCATAAAACGGTAATTAGAATGAAATCAAGAATACAAAGTAACTTTCCACTGAAAGTTACTTTGTATTCTTAATTTCATTAAAATGAATTTCCACAAGGTTGAGCCAGAAACAATTTAACGGTAATTAGATATTAGAAATTAAGTAATATCCGTTTCAAAGAATATATTCTTACCTAATATCTTATCAAAATCGCTGAAATGAAAATTAACATTTTTCGAGTATGGTATTCCTTGAAAAAACTGAACTATCGGCATCAATGTTATTTTCTAAAAAAATTGAATTTGTTTATGATCTTGTCACCGTTTTCAAAGAGTGTAACAATGTTAAATCAAACGAGTATTTTCGCTTAAAAATTATTAGTCTTGCAAAAACTGAGAACTACTGTGTTCATTTCACGCTCCAGGTGATTACGACGAGCTTAAACTAGTCATAATAACAGGGAGGAAAAATCGTGCAATTTTCCACTTAATATTATGAATAGTTATTATACGGAAAATTGCAAGAATTTTCTTCGTATTTCTTTATTACTATGTATTCTCGTCGTAGGTTGTGAAAAGGAGGGTGCTAATGAGTAAGCTAAGCCTACATCGTGACTTTTTTACTATTGTTTTGCATTCGTACTGCGATAACTCAAATAAACAGCAAAGTCTTCATTTAGGTATTAATTGCCAATAATTATGTTGGACACTTCAAGGTTTATGTTTTGAGGAGCTGATTATTTCTCGCGGCGGAGAAGTGGCAGCAATGAACTAGGATACCAGCCTTAGATCCCCTCCGGAACCCTGAGGTAAATGCGTACTTTCCGTATTTTGGGAGCCTAATTTCATATAAAACCGTAGCCGCCATAGCGAAAGGAACTTGAATCCCTAAAGAAATGACTTTCAAATGCCTAAGAGTATCTACCAGGTGAGCTCAATATTCACCTTACAAACCGTGACTCGGGCTGACTGAGGTATGCAATATGCTTGTCCGATGCACGACTTCCCCTTCATCTGCAACCCATACCCTCATAGTGACTTGCCTCGCTTAAGTGTCCCCCGCCACCCGACCCCATCCCTTTGGCCGCAAGGAAACCTAGGGCGTTACACCCCCGTGCACGATACTTATCTCATATTCCGTTGCCTTCCTCACTTTCAGACGCCGCAGCAGTACTTGAGGCACCACGAGCAGGTGGTGTTGGATCCAGCGGCCTTCTCCCCCGGGGAGCCCTCCGAAATATTCCACCAGGGCAGCGGGGTCGACGACGGGGTCGCGGCGCCGGGGGTCACGACCTCGTCTTCCAACGCCGGTACGGCGGCCACCAGCAACGGGAAGCGGAGACCATCCTCGGAGAGGTAAACGAAATTCTTTGCCGCACTTCTTGCCACACATGTGATCATTCATCCTTGCCGTTTTGGAATATGAGACTTTCATCTAGTAAGCAGGGCGCGTCATGTTGGTTTGCAAACGCTTTAAATAATTTTTTCAAAACATTTTAACGGGACTTTGGGAACGTACCGTTACATCATACGCTGTTATCTAATGAATGGACTTGAAATAGTGTCGTGCGATTATTTTACTCGAGAAACGTCTAGATGCAGAGAGTTTGGCGAATGAGCGAAGAATTCTGGTGTTAAAATAGTTCTGGTGGGTAATGCCTTTGAACACTGCCAAAGAAAGACCAAGCGTTATTGTGTGGATACGAAAACATCCTGCAAAACCACATATTGCACAGCGGGGTGAACTGGCCCGTCTATTCTGTACTAGATGCATTCTGTATTTCAAGGTTTAATAATATAGTTTGTTTTGTTATCAATTGTTTCAGGGCTGGGTTTGTGAAATCTCGTCTTCAAACTAAACATAATTTGGCCTGATCCACCCGTTTTCCTTACTTAAGCTATATCTTTAGGCCCAAAGATCAGGTGCAGCGTTTTAACGGATGATGCCGCCAATCCGATGAAATTGGTTGAACTCTGCTAAACTATTTCCGTGAAATTAAGAATGGATTTGTTCTGTTTGTTGATTTTTTTTATTTTTATGAAAGGAAATGTTGATAACAAAGTTTTTTATTGAAAAGAAAAGGGAATGTAGTAAATTTGGATGACTTGAATGGCCATGTATGCTGGAGGAATTGAATGCAGTAGGTTAGGAAAACTGATACTTGCACATGTAGTGCAATGGTGTTTACAAATTCCTTAAGTATGTAAAATATTTTTCATATGCTGACCAAGATGGTCGACTTTACTATGCCTTTAAATGGTAGATAACTTGTGAATAGTTTGTTTTTACTTTCGAACCTGCGATGCGAGCCCCGGTGGCGTCGGGGTAATTTTCTCGCCTACCAACCCAGAGGTCGCGGGTTTGATTCCCACCTAGGTGGGTTTTCCTCCATCCAGGGCTAGGTTGTAGGTAATTGCCTTCAATGTAATGTCTGTAATGTAAGGGTTCGGCGGAAGAAGGGACTCAATCTCGCCCATTTTAGTCGATAAATAAAAAGAAATAAATATATTATCCGTATTTTAAAGTCAACTTCTCTTCTCTAACACTTTTTCAAATTTAAACCCCTAGAGTAACGTCAGTTATCTATTATTGCATTTACTTAATTTGACATAATTTGTCAAATTTTATTTAAAGTGCCTTCGTAAATCCAAGGCAGCAAATTTTTACTTTTCCGACCCGAGAGAAACCGTATAATTTTAGTTTCACCACCTAAAGCCAGCAAAAAATGATTCGCGGGATACAAGGAAGCAAGTCAAATCAGTATTGACTGCACTCGCGTCATTTGCTTTGCTAGTTGACCAGGTCAATATCGAGAGGATTTTCTCCGGAGATATAGAGAAGTGTCCTTTACCTCTGGTGAGATGAACTCCACGTCTTTGCTAATGATTAAATACTCAGTCACCTCAAATAGAAAATACTACGAAAGCTGTGACTCATGTGGCCAGGTATTAATCAGATATATATTTGAGATCAGATCAATATATTTTTTTCGTTTATGGTTAATTTTTTTAACTTTGAAGTAGTTCTCAATTTCTTTGAACTTTATTTTGCGTTTATGCAAAATATTTCCTTTGATTAACATTGAAATTTCGAGGACTACGATTTCATGACTTCAATTTTAAACTTCAAGCATAAAATGGAAAAAGCGAGAGTTTCTGAGGAGGAAGAATTACTCAGTGTTCGGAAACCGATGAAGAGCTGAGTGAACCTTCCAGCAAGTGTTGAGAGAGGAATCCCATCGCCAGTTGGAACCATTTTCGAAAACCGAATGTATGATATGAATATTCATCAGAGGACGGAATCAATTGACTACCAGTGGTAGGGATTTAGTTCTTGTGCCCGAATTCCGTAACGATCTTGAAAATATTTTGGAGAACTGTAACATAGGTTCAATATCATTTTCTTTATATTTCTTTTATCAGTTTTGATTTAATTTGATTAAAATTCCTTTCAATATGAGCCTGTGAAATATCACCCACCCAGGTAAGCTGTGAAAACCTGTAAAAAAAAGGAAAACTCTGGTACAATTTCCATAAAAATGCAATCTGTCACTTCCTTTAAGAAATTTAAGGGATTTTGAATATCCATGAAATATTACTTTCAATTTTTTTAATCTAGAAGTTTATTTTCCGTGAACTGTTTGTGAGCTCTTCCCTCTACCATGAGCATGGCGGAACACTCTCAAAAATTTTTCCAAGGAATAATGATTACTGCACTTCCTATCATATACTTTTTCCGCGTTAAACTATGCATTTTTATCAAAAATAATTATTTCCCCCACCGAACACGAGTTTATATATGAATAAACAAGCATTAATCAATAATTTTTATTCGGAGGAATTATTTCGAGCAACTTTTGAGCCGACTCATGAAATGGTAAAAATTCCGCCTCACATTTAAAACTATGGGATATGAGCTATGATAAATAAAATAAGTAAGATTTAGTTTTCTCTGGATATTAAAATAGGAAGTCTACTCGCACAACTCAGGGATGACCCAAAGACGTTGTTATCTAATGCCGCCCATAGCAAGGACCTTGTTTTATTCCTTATAAGATTTCAGTTGTTTGAATTCAAGTAGCGAAGCGAAACTCCAGCTTTCCGATCAAAAGCCTAATTATTAATGCATAAAGAAAAACGCTAACGCTCTTATACATTATTTTTCTTCACAGATGGATACAGGGAGTTGTTTTACCAAATAAATCCATCTTAGATAATATTTCAAGAGCGAGATGATAATCAAAGCATTCATAAAATATATTTTCCCTTAAATGTGCTTTGACGGGAAACATTCTGCAGAAACGGCAACCATAGTTCAAGTAATCCTTCAATTCTTTTTGGAACTTCGCAGCATTACCCGCGAGATGCATCCGTGAGTCCTCCCCGGCCGAATATAGCGACTTCGATAAACATAAAGTGTAAAGCTTTGGCTAGGGGAGGAGAAAAAAACGTAGTACGCATACTCGCGTCGACGCAGGCGAGCGGGCGGGCAGGCGTTTGGTGCTTACGCCGCTTTTCTCGCGCCACCCACCGCCTCCTCTCCCGGCGAACACCCTCCTCCCCTCGACGTCCCCGCTCGATAATTCCCATCCGCGGGCTGATGATTGAGTGAAAGGCTTCGGCTTCATATACGGCGAGAGCGGTGGGAACTAGACCACCTTCCTTCCCGGCCTTCCCCACCCCATCTCCCACACCCCCCACTCCCATCTAAACCTCCCCCCAGGTCACTTTTATATCTGAGTACGCAGCCGGGTGGGGGAGGGGCTGCACCGATGGGAGGCGTCCCCCTTGCTCCCTCCCGCAACATATACCTCCATCGGACCCCTTTCTTCCGCCATCTCCCTCCCCCAGGGCTTTTGTTATTTCAGCGATAACGGAAAATCTGCCCGAGGAAGGGGTTTGGGCGGGAGGTTGAAAGAGATGCGGGGGGGGGGATGAAGAAAGCGAGGAGGGGCAGATTTTGGCATGTTAAATGGCCGCTCCTGGTGAAAACACAGTTTTAATTGGCGGAAGGCCTTTTCCTCTAAATTATTCGGTACAGGCCTGTTTTTTTCCGATACGAAATATCCCGTGGTGGAATGAAATACGTAAATTCTGTGGCGGACACGTTTGGTTCGGAAACAGAAGTCCTAAATGCTCTTTCCAGTATGCATGTCGTATGGTAATTATGGTTGTTGTATTAATTGTGATATCATGTATTTTACCCTTACGCGTGTTAAATTTTTGATGTAGAAAAAATAATAAGTAAATATTTTGTCTTAATTCACATCAAGTTTTTGGGTGTTCTATTGCAATTTGGAAACAAAGTTGCCTTGCCTGTAAGTCCTTTATTTATTGATACATTTTAGTTTAAATTTTGGAGCACATCTGTTTCGTTCACGCTGGGATAATAGGAGATACCCCTTAACATTTAACTTGCCACGAACACTCTTGCCGATCCGAATCTGTCACGAACATTCCCGGCTAGCTTTTTCTTTTGTTTTCATTTCGCTTGACGCTACCTATGGATTTCATTTAGCACACTTCATTTTCCCGTACTCATAATGAGATTTCCGTGTCCCAGCGGAGTCTTGTTCACTAGTATAAAAATCTGTTATGGCATTAACAGGAAATAGCTGCGGATGATGACCGAGGAGTAGACAAAAAAAACAATACAATGCGCACGCCAAGAAATAAGAGCCACTCTACGAACCCAAAAACACTACAAGGAATGGTTCCATCATCAAATCACGAAATAGCAAGTGCTATTATAATTACGAGTTGGTATGTAATATTTAATTCTGGCGACTACTATAATGTTATCTCTCGCGAGGAATGTCACTGTTGGCGGTGATGGAGTGAGAAGAGAGGAAACAATCACCGTCGTGTCGTTTCAGCAGGGCAGCTTTTGCGCGTGATGGTGTCGGCGGACGCCTCTTCTATCCCTTTTATTCGGCCGTGTTCCATCGCGCTGGTCACTCGACCGCAGGCCTCTTTCGCGGATTAAAAGGGAAATTTACTCTAGGCGACATCGGTGTTCTATTGAAATGAAAAAGTGTAGCTATGTTTTTCAACACACATTTTTATTCAACACAACACTATTAGGTGTCATTGTTTAGGATGGTAACAACAAAAAGAAGACACGTCCGGTCGCTGAACTGTTTGAAGCGATAACCATCCGGCTTTTTCCATGGAAGAAAACTGGAAAGTGGAGGGAGTGAAGGGGTTGAGGGAAAAGAGAGAGTTTGGTGAGAATTTATTGAAGTTATTTAGCCTGGAGGGCCTATACATACACTAACTCCCGAATCCTAACAGATATATTAGTGCGTGTGTACATATATATATATATATATATATATATATATATATATATATATATATATATATATATATATATATATAAGTAAATATTTTGTCTTAATTCACATCAAGTTTTTGGGTGTTCTATTGCAATTTGGAAACAAAGTTGCCTTGCCTGTAAGTCCTTTATTTATTGATACATTTTAGCTTAAATTTTGTAGCAAATATTTTTTTCATACACTTTGTTGTAAAAATAGCCTTAAAAGCTCAGAAGATCATTCATTCTGGTCTTTTCAACCTTCAAAGCTGGAGTTATCCCACCTTCAGCGTCTGTTCAATCTCCGAGGTCGCTCTGCCCTCATTGCACGCGACGTCGTTCCCGAAGGTTATCGCTAAGGGCGTGGGTTGAAAGTATCCAACACCCACAATATCCAACTCGTTGCGTCACGTAAGAAGAAGCTGCTAAAAAGTGTTTCCCCTCCCACGGATCCCTGAGATGATGCCGACGCGTGTCTGCCTTGGACGTCTGCGTTTGTCGAGATGCACCTCTTAGTTAGCCATCGGGGTAAACGGCTAAGGAATTAGGGAAATTGATATTTTAAAGATAGTGGAGCGTACGATCATTAGGGTGAGAAAAATTCAGTTTTACTTTATTAAACAAGCAATGAATGTGCTAAAATTGTATTGCTTAATCGAGTAATTATTAGATGCATGTTTTTCTAGGACTTCAACGGTCTTCAACCGTATCATCCGATTTTTAAAGCCGCATTGGACTCCCTTATTTATTTGGAGGAATATGGGCCTTATACGAATATTCGTGTTGGGTGAAACTACTCTTTTATGTTTTGCCACTTTTAAATTATGCCAATATTCAGCGGTAAAAGTTAAAATTTTTGAAGAATGACTCGTTTTTAATTCAAAATACTGCATCTCTTCGGATATTTAGGAGTTTTCCTGCGATAACAAGATACCTTTCCTCACCTTAGTAATTTAGAGTGCAGCAGCACTTCAAAACATTTAGTTTGTGTATAAATAGTAAGAGAAGAGTAACAGTACCCATCTCGTCACATCATCACATTCTCCGTGGTAGCTTTTGTGGATCATAATGATTAAGTGTAGGATGTTGTAAGTTTTTCCTTGAAAATGTACCTTTCTAATTCAAAGGGAACGTTTCGGAAAGGTTATCGGAAGTGATTACAAAACTCCGAATACCATACTTTATATAGTGAGTAGAAAACCCCCAAAAAAGGTCGCACTACACACGTCTATAATTGCTGAGACTTTTCCCACTTTTGCGCGCCATCCGTATTTCAAGGTTTCCGGAATAAATAAAATTCTAGGGTTCTCGGTCCACCTAAATGCACCCTGAGGGTTGAACAGAATTTCAGGACACCTCAGCATCTTCACGACATACAAATCAAAATTTCAATGCACTCTATCTCTTCAGAAATTGGTGCCACACCAGAGTTTTTCCCTGTGGTATTGAATTTCGTTTTCTTTTCACTTTATTTCCTCCCTCCCACACTCTCCAAGTTCAAAATGACCGAGGAATTTGACATGTAGGAACACTCTTCAACCTCTCTCGTAGGAGGGAAAGCATGATGGGTTCATAAAAATCCATGACGTCGTTCTCATCTTGGATTGAACAAACTGGGTGCAAATCGGAGATCTTGCTCCTTTAGCAGCCCTTAGCCGCAGAGTTTAAACTATTTTAAAATATTTGAGTAATTTGCACAGGGTAAATAGAGGGAACCAACGAGGTGAACAAGGAAGGTTGCAGATCAACGGCCTAATCTGGAGCGACCTGATGAGAGGCCACGGTTCTTTAATAATAGTATATCTAATGCGAGCGCCTGGAGAAATGACCTCATACCGAATGATTGTAAGCCAAGCAAAAAGGCATCATTTACCCCGGGGGATTCGAACTCTATACATGTGGGTCCCCTACAAAACATGCTTGAAAAATCTCGCGGGCATTACTATATTGTCTTATCCGTAGAACACTTCATTTTGCTTCAACTGTTCTTATCAAAATATCATGTGTCGCGTTGGGATCATCAGTGAGGGAAGAATACCCACGTCGATCAGTTTTTTGATAAAAAAAAGTTCAATTATCAAAGGACGAGTGTCAGTAAATTTTGATCCAAGTACATATTCACTCTTGAATTCCTTATTGTGTTCTCGAACCTTTGGGAATATCCCTTCCGATTGGATGTGAGGTAGGATAATGGATACGAGTCAAAACTTATATCACGCGTGAGAGCATTGATTTGTTAAAAGAAGCAATATGTCTAGTTTCGTAGCAAGTTTAGAGAAAAATAGATCCTGATGAAATAGTTAAATGGTATCTTCGGCACAACTGATATGCTCGCACGAAGGAACCATGCCGGGAACACTCCTGCCCCTGGAATGTTTGCAACAGAGTATGCCTTATACGTGAAGCGGGTTGCCATCGATACACTTCATTGTACGACCTACGTATGTGCAAATGTAAGCTATTCGGCCTATTATTTTCGAACTTGTTTCATATCGAGATTTATTGTTGTTGTCCTCATGATAACTTATTTTGACGTTCAAGAGCATTCAGTAGGCAATAAATTGTTTATCACCATTACTTTGAATAACGATGCGTAAGACAATACGCACTCATCACATATTATCTGAATAATCTTGATGTATTATTAATAAGGTGATGATCCTCTAGCCAATATTGATTTGCGTGTAACTAGGTGACCATCCACAGGAGTGTGAGCTTGGTTACGGGAAAGACAACATTCTCGATGCACTTCGTGCAGTTTTTCGATGCTGCAGTCTTTCCCGTTGTCACTCTTGTGGATTGCCGCAATAATTGATCGCAATATCGGTATCGATTTTCATAATAAATTAATATTGGCTGTATAATCGTCGCCTTACCAACTCACGGCATTCAAGTATAGTTCACGCCCTCTTCGTTGTATTGTGTTATGAAATGATGTATAGTTTGGCACCATTTAAAGAAAAATGTATTTGATTGCACCTTTTAAAACGTGTTTTAAACTGAACCCGTCGGTTTAATTAGGGTCAAGGTGCTTAATAAACTCGCAAGGAAAATTAATAGCAAAGCACATTAAATATCGTATAAAACGGAAATATTAGCTTAATTCGACATGCATAATCCCATAACTTCTGCGTCGTTACTTCATACTTTCCTAATTAGAGGATTTTAAATCAACCGAAACTCTCGTGCCTGTATCAATTTGAAATGGTAACATCGAATGTAAGTGCTCTCCCGTCTGGCGTAATGCCAAAAATGTATAAAAAATTACACTGATTGATGTTTCTTAACTGAAACTCACAAAATACAGGTTAATGGGAGGTGAGATAGTTTATAAAATATAAGAGTGTTCAATTCACTAATTAAAGCTTAAAATAATAACTATAAAATATGGAAGTACTATCACAAAGTACAAATGTGAATTTATGTAAGATTTACCTGATACATTATAACCTGGCATGCTAATTTAAAATATCAACGTATGCTAGATGAGTGAGCATATGATAATGGCTGTTTTATTCGCAGGATATAAATATCAGACATATTTACAGATAACACTTTTCTGCGTAAATTGTTTAATTTCATTCCTTCTAACACATACAAATTATTAAACTTCTCTTGGTTTGACAAATTTATAAAAGCAATCCCAGTAACTAAAAAATCGAACTCGCATGGTGACAAAGGATTTTTCATGTCGAAAATTTTCATTTATATTAATACTGCTACCTTCAAACACCTTAAAAAATGAAATATTTTTAGCATCTAAATATTTTACTTTTCTCTCTCTTTCGTCCAAAAAAATTAATAGGATATTTTTTTAAAGCACCCAAAGATAACACAGAAAAGAGAAAGGTTTTAGGCTCATATTTTAAACTTAGGCCTCTCGGGATGCACGTGGTTACAGCCGACTTCCTCGGGCATGAGAAAATGCAACTGTCCCGGGGATCCTAGAAATATAAGCTTGAGGTAAAAATCGCTGCCTCAAACTTCATATTATGTATTCCTTGTCCACGGAAGCATTGGACTGACAACATTTCCCGACTACCCTAAAATCCCATGGAAATGTTAGGAGAAAGCGAGGGGGAAAATTTTGGGGATGAGGGATTTTGGGGCCCATGGGAAAAATGATTCCGAGCGGAGTTGGGGAGGGGGGGACGGAGGGGAGGTGAAAGAGACAAAGCGCGGTCTGGGAAGACAAATAGGGGCGGAATGGAAGGGGTAGGGAGTGAGGGTGCGGGGGCGGATGGAGGAAGGTGGACCGGATCCCACGGGAACGGAACAGCCTGGCCAGCGGGACTGCTTGAGTTGGGAAGAGGGGAGAGGGTGGCCAATGGCGGGAGGGGAAGGGTGTTCGCGGGCGGAGAGAGAATAGATGCGTAAGGGAGGCAACTTGCGTGCCGGCGATCGGGTGTGGCGCGAATGTTTTTTCTTCCGACTTGGGGATTAAGCGTGCCTGAGGCCGAACACAAGCGGGCGCGCGAGCACACACACACACGCAAGGAGCGTATTAATCCATTCACAGCTGTCGTGCGGTTTCCGCCTACGTTACTAAGTCGTAATTCGCTTAATTTGCGAGACGACTTTAGCCTTTATCCATAGAGTATGACGTTTTCGTGTCAAACTTTTCATTTGTATTTATATTAAATATGTCGGAGAAGACGAAATATCCGTATACATGTATCAACATGGATTTTGAAGGAAACGGCAAATAAAACGTCAAACGAAACGTTCCCTCGCCTCCTAACGGGATGGCCTGTGCGGCAGTCGATAATTAACCAGTATTTTACTAGTCTAACGATGATCAATTACCCGCCTGTCTTTTTCTGTATAATGTTACTATTTTTCCGGAAATGCGACACTAGAATACAACTCCGCGTTTATATGAGTTAATTGTTACACGAGATCAGAACTCCATTTTAAGAATTTTTTAGAAAAAAATCCTTTTGCTGTTTGCTTATGCCGATCTGTGAAGGCTTGGGAAATGTAGCAAAGTGTATTGCTATCGTGTGAGGTTTTTGGTATGCCAGGATATTGGGTTTCGTTTTAACGAAGTTTGGAACGTAATATGAATGTCTAGTGGCTTTGTTAAGTTAGTATGGCTAGCGGAAAAATAGTTTGTAGGGATAACTGTAGCATTAATTTGAAAAGCAGGGCACGAAAAACATCCGAATGAAAATAAAATGATTCGAGATAGCGTTAGTGCATTTGTAAGTAGGGTGGGAGATGCCATAAGTGCGCAGCGGGCAGTCACCCAGGGCGCCAACTTAGGTAGGGCACAGCCGGTGCCATTTAGGATAGGCGACCGCCTAGGGTTCAAATTTGGAATGGGGAGGTGCCAAACTTTGGAATATGCCCTGCCGAGGCGTGGGGGCGACAAAAGAGGCGTTTGCCTGAGGCGTGGAAATGTCTCCCGCACAACCCCCCTCCCCCGAGTGAAGGTGGAACTCAAACGCCCAGGGTGCCAAAAGATGTCAGATCGAACCTAATCGTTCGTAGCGCATTCGGAATACGTTGTTAGTATGTGCCTAGCACTGCAGATAATAAAACGATAAATTACGGCGGTGAAATTCTAAAAAAAATTTGTAATTATAAATGTTATGTCATGAATATAGGGTAAATTTTAATATTGAGTATTGTTTGTGTATTCAGTGAAGATAAGTCGAAAGTCTATTAACTTATTTGTTCATGAACTAAACGGAAAGGCAAGGAATTTAACCCATCGAAAATATATTCTGATATTAGGTTTAATAGAAGACAATTATGCAAATTATGTTAGATAAAATATCGGGGAAAACTTTGGTTGTTGAGGTTGAAAAAAGCAATGAAAACCACGAAAGCGAATAAATATAAATAAATCAGGAAATCAGTATATAGGAGAGATTGGTAGATGGTAATCAATAAAATGTTTATTAGTTTTATGACTATTTATTAGATTTAGTTATGATGAAAACTGTATTCAGTTAGAAATTGACAATGAAGGTCAAAACAACGTCCCGGCACTTCGACATGAAGACGTTCGTTGAAACACGGGCGAAACTGTTGTCAGAAAAACAACCTATGTGGTGACATCCCGAGAATGGAGAGTCTTTCAAAACTGTATTCAGTTGGAAAATGACGATAAAGGTCTTTATTATGCAGAAAAAAATGTTGACCGATACTCCGGATTTAAGTCACAAAACGCTTATTCTTAGTAGAGTAATGCACTTTATCTGTTAGCTCTCAGGAATTTTTGCCAACATAGGAAGTGTAAGTATACTAGATGTTTCATTGTTTTAAGCTCATAGCTCCTTACTCTTCCTTTAAAAAAAAACAAGATACTGGATTGGATAATAAATGAGGGAAGTAAGTTTGTGCGTGAAACAAGGGCACGGCAGTAGAAAATATTATTTATGACGATACTAAGAGGTTTAGACGCGCCATAAGAAGCTCATGGGATGGATAAAAACATAAAGAGTGGAAAAGGTGTTTTTAATAGGATAATTTCTAACCGAAAGTCAAGGATTTGGACAGCAAATAAACTGCACTAAGGCAATGAATTATTCATACCTTTCAATCACTTTTAATATTTTCCGCTAGGTAGTGACCGTAGCAAATGTCCTGTTGCAATATTTTGAATATAAAGATGTACTTATAAAAATTTGAATTTAAAGCCATGCCACGTGATACCAGTGATGATTGATGGGACAGGGAGCTCTTTCAGTGGCTAAGGGGATGCGAAATTACTGAAATCGCGACTTGTGATTAGTAAGGGGAATCGCAGGGCAGCATGAAAGGAGTTCACGACATGAATTACATGTATGATATTTTCACAAAGACCCAGTATACTCTGTGAGAGTAAATTGCCTGATTTTTTACCTCGGCTAATTGAACAGCAATGAAAATTTTCACTTCCGGAGTGAAGTTTAAATTACCGATTAAATCTCTTGCATTTATTGAAAGGATGTCTCTTTAACGATGATGTTTGAAATTGTATTATAAGCCCCATCATTTTACGGTAGAAGAGATCATGTTAATAAAATTATAGATATTAAGTGAAGAACAGATAGATTTAAGATGCAATTTTTCCCCGAACGATAAGGGATTAGAATAACGATATCCGACCGTGCTATGGGTGAAAAGTATTTTTTGCTACAATTAGTCTGGTGTGTAATCACCCCCTGCCACACCCTAGCGATGTTTTACACGATACTAATATGTAATGTAATGACTTTATCGCTTGATTTGCAGTCACAGTTTTTAATTAACAGGAAATAAAATTTAGTTCTTGTAAATAGTTCATCGTCACCTATCTGCTAATGGATTTGGACACGCGTTAAGAGAAAAATCAAGTGCAGTGGCTTTTATCTCAAGCAAGGCATGAAAAAGCGAGATTCGAACGACAAAATGTATTTGAAAATCACACTCTTCATCGTTCAAGATACACTTTTCTGCCAATTTTTCAGTATCAACGTAATAATTTTTGCAGGATTCACTGAATCGCTCTCATTTAATTTATCTTCTCCCGTTGTGGACTCAAGTATACTATCGCGTTCGTAACAATTTTTCAAATTTTTGACACCGAGAATGACCAATCTGGTCATTAAATTATAATTGAACGACTAATAAGGGGAATTCGTTTGGCTCAAGTCAATAGAAATTCGGAGAATTGGAATACATTCCTTTTTCATCCAAATGGGCCCCAACTTTTACAAACGTGTCGGTTAAGTTTTTCTCTAAGGTTTTTTGCAATTTTGTATTGCATTTTTTTATAGTCAGTAGTTGAAATTTGCTCCCAGAGAAACGAGAGCTTCTATACTTCAAACAGTAGAAGAGAATTAATCTAGAAATTTTAGATCAAAGGAAAATGTACCTATTGTTCCTTAGCTTCTTTCCATGCAGTCATAACGTACTAGATATTTTAATGCTTTCACCAGTGATTCTCTAAGGAGGGATATACTCCATTCAAAGGAAATCGGTGACAGGAGTTACTCGGAGGTGTTTGTTTTCCGTGAGAGTTCCAAGCGAAAACAACATAAAAGGAGGTAGTTAGTGACACAAGGCTGAGTTGCGAAGACGTAAATATTTGTGGGCCGGAGCACTCACATGTGTTTCATTATCAATGTTTTCCAGCATGACACGTGTATGCGTTTCTAGGTATTCTCTCGGCAAAGGCACTATCAGCCGTACAGTTATCGTTTTTTCCGTTACTTATTTAACTCTGCCATATACCAATTTAAGAATTCCTTTAGAACGGGGAGAGAATCAAGTAATGCTTGTACCCATTTAGCCGATAAAGTTATTTCTACAACTTTATTAATGGATGGGTTTAAGTCAATCGGGTGACGTGAATTGATCCCTTCCGATTTCCAAAATCTGTTTGGATTGCTGGATCTCCTTGGGGCAAAGCAATACTGCGTAAATGCATCTATATATGCTTCAGTATTCATGAATACTTTTAATGAAAATCTCACCATATTTGTAAAAATTCGTTTCAAATTCTGCTAAAATAGAAAGCCGGAATAAAGTTTCACTTTAATTAGGGATGGGCCTGCATTTTCACTTTGATTTTGTAACATCACCACCCCCTCTACCTTGAATTTACACTGAGAATCCTTACCTTCAGCAAGAAATCTGATTTACGTAGGCGGATAGGTATCAAGTGATTTCGCGTTAGGAGCAGTCCAAAGACAGATGACATGGAGTCGATCACCTTATCAATTCTCAAATTCATGCTACATATTTGAGCGGTGTTCAAAGCCCGTCAGGATCTTTCTTACGTTTAACTGGAAAAAATCGATCTCGAGGCTCCATCACATAAACTGGCAAGTCATGCGAGCGCACTCCTAATGAACTTGCAAAGGTGACTTCTGAGTGCTACGGTGGTATTTTAATCGGAGCTCTACCCGCTGTGAATTGAATAGAGTCTGAATCCTATTAGTTGTTATAACTGCGCACTATATTGTGAGATCTGATGACTCTGATGAAATCAAAGAAATCAGCAGTGACTTAATTAAGTGATCATTTTTTCCTGTATCATTCGCGTTCGTTGCAAGAGGTAAGTTACTCACTGAGGCACTTAGAGTATTATTCACGTGTAAATATGTGGTGTTTCAGGGAATTTGGAATTTTTAGTGGCAATTCGAAATTTGCGTTCGTAATTGCAATAGATTCAAACATCACTTTACCTTGATAGCAATAAAGTAGTTAGGCACTTTAAAGTCAACAGGCTGAGATTAACAAACAGTAGAGCGTTGAACTATTTCAGCTTTATAAAGAAAACATAGTTACGATTTTCCACTAGATAAGTTTAATAGCATGGCCCGGTTTCGACGTATTACATCATCTTCAGGTCTGCCTGAAAGCAGGACTTCATGATTTGATCGTTAGAAAACGATCGCGTCCATATTGGAATAATTTTGCCTGGAAAATAGAAATATTTCAATGTAACCGAACGCATGAAGATCCAGTGACGGATTTCCGTGAATTAACAGGGCTTCAAACGAGAATACAAAATGAATATCCCCAATAAACTAATAGAAAACAATGAAAAAGTCGCATCTGTGGCGTTTTAATTTCCTTCCCACCTAATTAATGGACATTCTATTAACTTTCCTATGATATGCGAGATTTCACTGCCTTAAGATACCACAGAAAAAGTGAACCCTGCGTTTTGATCTCTCGGGATGAATTTCATGTCATTTATTGGGCAAAACCAACTAATAAAAAGAGTAATTTTCAGTGAAAAAGTTCAACGACGATATTTTTGTAATCTGATTAATTTGTTTAGCATAGTTAACTGTGGGAGGAATCGCATTGTTTCGCTTGCGACGTTGCCGAAAATTCGTTTTCTTCAACCCTCAAATGATTCTTGAAATTTCGTAGAACAAAGTACGTAAGTTCCCCGAGCGTGTCTGGAGTCATTCATCAGTTCAGGAGAGCAGGGTGGGTGGGAGAACTCCTCAGTCGTACTTACTGCCAAGGGGGAAAAATTGCTGAACATCTGTTAATGAGAGTCTCTCAAATTCTCTCTTTTGAACAAGAGCCTCGTAATTAATTATCAAAATCATTTTTCTCGATCTTTTATTCGCTCCCCTTCGCAACTTCTTCGGCATGAAAATGACTACGAGTGGATATAAGTGAGTAATTGTAATTTCAGTACTATGGGTCTATCGGACTGCAACACAAAAGCTGTGGATCCTTCATTGAGGTTCACCATGGGCCAACGGATCCAAAGCTTTCGAAAAAATTGTTGTGTCGACGTGAACTCTCAATGGTGATCCAATGGCTCTGTTTCTACGTTTCCACATATAACATAAGGAGTTATCCTGTAGTACTTCATGCCTGTCAATGATACGCAATTACCACGTATTTGCGAACGCCTACCGGAAATTGAATGTTAAGGCCCGCCATTCGGTTTTCATTCGTTTGGAATTTCTAAAAGGAAAAGAAAATGTCCCTGCCCTTGCGAAAAGTTAGAAACCATCGGTATTTATTATTTCGGATTTCCTCAGTTCATGGAGAGCGTACAAATGGGAACTACAGGTGGGCCTGTAGGTGGGCTCCATTCGCTAGACAAAGTAAGTGCCTATGAATAGCATTAGCCATTCGGATCGTAGCATTAGCGTAATTTAGTTCATCACGCTCATTTATTTCCTCCTTTTTCCGTGGAAACAATTTAATCCCAAAGCAGCATTTTAAAGACTTCAGGGATACACAACTCCGCGTGGCACAATGGGAGGCATCGGAGTGGAAATTCGCGTAACTACATCCTTTGACCACGTATGCGGAAAACTTTGTACTCTGCTGAGCCTTCAGTGTATTTCAAAAGCTCAAGGCGGGCTCGGATCGGACGGGAACGGGGGGGGTGGGGTCAGGGAGAGGGGGCAGAGGGAAGTGGTTGGGGGAGAGAGGGGGCGTGAGAAGGAAAAGGGGAGGGTGAGGGAGGGGGGGGGGAGTGTCGGTCGTCAGAAGATGAATGATTCTTTTCGCTCGGGGCGTCGCATAAACGGATACAAAAAAAACCTTCTGGAAGGAGATCCCTTAGGAGAGAAAAGGGGAGGGGAAGGGAGAGGAAAAAGGAGTGAGATAAAGAGAGAGGGTGGGGAGGGAAAAATGGAAGTTTTTGGAAAATGAGGAAAAGAAAGGAGACTTGGTAAAGTCTAAGAGGGAGATTTGAATTTGTGAGAGGAAGGAGGATCTGGTATAAGGGAAGACCATCTACGTTTAAACGTTACGTTATCAGTGACTAGGGATACACTATAAGTTAGGGTTTGTGGCAAGAGTCAATGCCTTACCAATTGGGTTAAGTGCATTGTACTTATTAATGAATCATGTGGGCATAAATTAGAAAATAATATTATTTAAATGACTGAAGTAGCGAGGTTGATTAAAATCTTTTTTATGAAATAAAGTATTTTTAACCTTTTGGCCAATACTTTACCCATGCGAGAAGAGCTTTTCCTCTTTACTTTGGTTAAGCCATCTGAGTTGCGACGGTAGTATATGGTGTAAGGGGTGTAATTGGTGTAAGGACAACTGGCATTGTTGATTAAAACTATTCAGTTGCACACTCTGGTTTCACCCGCAGGAAATATTGACCTTTACCATCTTCATTCTCTCAAATCGAATAGTTGGATTACCTTCTGACGTATTTTGATGGAGTTTGTTCTGCGTTTTTATTGTACCCTCCTTCAATTTTTCGCAATGATTCTGATTGTATTTTACCTTTCGTCCATTCAATGATTACAACGCAGTTCTTTTTCTTATTGCAATATATTCGCGCTGTTAAAAAATTTCATCAAATCATCTTTTATGAGGGTTAAAAAGAAACTTAGCACTTCCACAACAAAAATTTAATATTTCATGACCATGGTTTCGATGCTGCGCAGCCTCTTCAGGTGATGATGATGGGCATCATCAAAACCATGGTCGTGAAATATTAAATCTTTGTTGTGGAAGTGTTAAGTTTCTTTTTAACCCTCATAATGAAGGAATTCCACAAAGTTAAACCAGAAACTGTTATGTTTATCAAGCCATCTTTTTACAAATCTTTACTCTCTCTCTTCTCTTGATATAATTCTGAAATCAAACCCTTTTCATGGCGTCACATATATTAGTAATATAATCTAAGTGAACGCATCACTCCCCTCTTGGAGATCGAGAAGGATGAAAGGGTAATCGGTCGGTGGATGATTAAATAGTTCCTGGGATTCGTTTATCGTTCGCACTTCAGGAGAAACGGGAGTTAAGGAGGCGGATGAAGACCAGAGCTGACAACGATACAGTCGCTGGAAAAGGTCGGTTGCCTTAAAATCTAACAGCTAAAGACTGTTAAACCATTTTTCGCATCATATTGTCGCAAAAAAACAGCAGGCTGAGAGTTCAAGTCAGCTGCATTTAGCAATGAGCTGAGCCCGCACAAAAGTCGCGGAAGTCCTTATGATTCTTAAAATATGCTTTCGCAGGCCTCGGTGAAATTCGTTTCATTACAGTAGTTTTTGAAAATAAATTATGTTATGCTCATGACTAGGTCGGGCATAATTATATGGAAATTCGCATTGTGTGATGAGGTGACTCGGTTCATACAGTTCCACTTTTTTTTCATGCATGACTAACTTTGCAATACGAGGGGCGATCAGATGTATGGGTTTTTTCTCTTCGAATTTCTTCTTTCTATTTATGAAATTAGTGCTTGATATCTGTCCGTAATCTTCTATTCTCATTGGTTTTCTGAATTTATCTTGCCCAATTAGGCATGATTTTGTCTTGTATCTTTAATTATGCCTTATCCTTTTAAAACCCATGGTTCTTATAAAAATGGGGATTACTCTGAAAATTGAACATTCAAGTTAATGATGAATATTCCACTGATGTTTTTTAGCATAAACTTCGATTTACGACTGTGCATAATACTGTTCATTTACAGAGCACAAAGTTTATGATGTTTGTTCGGGTTGAAAGGATCTTGCATAATTATTGGGAGCTATGAATGTCGAAAAACTTCAGGCTAGTTGGAATATAGTTAACTTTTGACGACCGGAAAGTTTCACATCTCCAAAGAATATGGCATTCTCCTGAAACTAGGTAAGAATTATTATCTCCTAAATAAACCATCTGGCTTTATCTTTAGTCAATCTCCATTTTGGCCGTACGATATCATCTACTACGGCAGAAGGGAAATAATTTAAATTTTTCTGCCCCTTCAATCGTCTTCATCCTCGTCCTCAATCCTCGAATCCACCATTTTATGTTCCTTTGAAGACAAGACTATCAATCCCTTGGGATGACATTCATAGCTATTTGTAATTGACGATCGAAATTGCTAAGAAAACAACATTGGCTCAGAAAATGTTCTGCAGGCGAGAATAATCCGTGATCTATTAGAACATTTTTAATATAAATAGTTCTCACCTGGTTCGAAGCAATTGTATATTAATGTTATAAATAATTAGGACTAACTGTAATATTATATTAAAGTACTTGCGTTATTTGTTACGCCGTTGACTTTAGTAAGTTGTTATATTCAATTATGGTTTATATTTTTAACGCTGTAAATGAGGGCAAACCGGTAGTGAAGAAACCCAAAACACGTGTTGATTCCCCTGCACGAGGTTGGCGTTTCATAAGTCGCTCCGTATTTGTCTCCCCTGTGACCTTCATACTCGTATTTCCATCCGTGCTACACTATGCAGAATGGCTCATCAACCGTTAGTTAGCCTTACCACATCGTTGCCGAAAGTGGCATAAGAATTGAACCTGGGAAACGGTAATATCGATCGGCTAAGGCTGTGAATGCGGGAATAAGACAATTTCAATGTGGTCACTGTGTCCGCTATTTTTTCTTGAGTATTATGTATGTGCATTAAATGCTTAATTAATTATTATGGATTTATCATGGCTTCGTTCACATGCCTAATTAAAGCACAAAAAGAGAATAGGAGAGGTAGCAGTGAGTATTTCATTTCCCAGAGGCAGTGCTATTTTTGTCATGCGGAAATTTTAGTTGATCATTATGCCACATATTAATAAAAATTAATCACGCTTGGCAAAGACTTTTTCGATGAATTTTAGATTTTCATATTTATTTTATTGATGGATTATTTTTGTGGTGAATTTTAGATTTAATTCATTGATGAATTATTTATTTTTCAGATATCCCTTTACAGTTTTAATACTGTCAAGTACATGCAACATAAATTCAACCAAGTCGAGTTAGGAGTGATGTCGTGGACCAGCATGACGTTAAATTAATGGATCATACGGTTGTTATTGGTCACTTGTTTATTTCTTCAAAGCATCATTCGCATTTCACCGCCTAGGCGTCATCATCAGGTACACTGCCCTAATGTTGTGTGTGTCTGTATGTATACGAATGCGTATATGTGTGTGTGTGTGTATATATATATATATATATATATATATATATATACCTATATATATATATATATATATATATATATATATATATATATATATATATATATTTATATATATATATATATATATTTGTCAGATGCATAAGAATGGAATGAAACCTTCAAATATCACACACAATTAAAAAAGGCTGAGGCTTCGTATTTGGCGGTATTTAGTGACAGGATTGCCTTGTCGGAAGACGTTTACCGACCACGTCTCTAAATTATCACCTTTTCAAACTGTGCGAACTTTCACCGCTACCTTATGCTTTGTCAGAGCTACGTAGAACTAATATCCGCAGTCACGCAGTTTTATCCACTTTAGTAGGACTAGGTCACGTATTAACTCACAAAGTGAACTTCATTTATTGTAATTGATCAATAATTGTCCCCAAATAAAGAACGCTAAAATGTATACAATTGGTGGAATACTGGAAATATGTTATCATCCCGTTGATTATCTAACCGAAATCCTTTGATGTGAAAACCCATGTCTGTCGGTCCTAGTGGAACAGAAGTTAGATATCACCAATGATATTTCACATTAATCAGCAACCAACCCAATTGCAATTGATGATATTTTGAAATCAGAAGTTTTTATTCTACGGGTAAATTTATAATTAGTATAGACTAGTGGTAATTTCGATCTTATAGCCTTTAATTATCAATATTTTTGCGACGAGCATTGTTAAAAAATGTGTAAACCTAAGAATTATTTATCAAATGTTTTGTAAAGGTTTCATGTGCGTCTATTTGCATGGTGCCCTGTAAGCTACCGCTGGGGTGTGTAGCAGGGGGTGATTGGCATTGGTATATTAAACCTGGCATGAAATGTCTAAAATTAAGTTACATTATTTAATTGAAACAATATAAGTATTGCAGGTCACGATAATTACAGGTACATGCGCTACAGTACCTTAGTGAGATATACTTCTCTACACATTAGAGACGAGCTATTTGTAACAAGGACAGTGCACTAATGTTAAATGAAATAATTACAACATAGTAGGCCAATGAAAATTTAGCAACACTATTCCCCCATCGTGATCGTTTGCAGTTATTCTGATGCTTTATCGATCGGGAGAAAAATGACAATTTAAATCTCTTCCACACTCGATCTCTCTAATATTACTGTCATGATTTTTCCGCCATAGTACGCAGAACTTTAAATACATTTTCAAGATCATCTTTGCATAGTCTTCCAGTTTATGAGATTTAATTTGCAATTTGACCATCGTTCCGTGAGTGATTCCCAACCTAGTTCCTCTGATAGCCTAGTTACGGGACCAAGTTTTTCATGATAGCTTCTACAAATCTAGCTTTTCTTCGCTGCACGCCAATTTAGATAAACCCTTTTAAACATTGACAATGTTTAATCATGCAGACAAGCAGTCATCCCTAAGCGACTAGCTTTTTTTAAATTATTTATATTAACTCATATAGTTTGCCATTAAAACGGATTCTGTAGAAGGGTTTAATTTTCTACAATCATAGATTCTATGTACGAGATATATGTGGTACAGATTTAATGAGCAGTATGCCGGTAAAGGTACTCGTAAACTAAATTGAATAATAAGTCAACTAATACCATTCGACTAATTCCACTTCCCACGATGTCGTTTCTTTCCATTCCATGGTGGATTGTTTTTAAACATCCTGCTCATGTAAGATTGTGTTGACAAAGAAGTAAATCTGATGCCTTATATCAGCAAATGGGCATAGGGTTGCTTCAATGAATACAATCTGAAATAGGTAACCCCGAAGGTTAGCCCTTCGCATCTATCCTTGTAGCAGAGTGGAAAACTGTTTGTCAGACTTATATAAAGGTTTTCAGTTAAAAATTCAACGATAATTATTTCGTGGTAAAAACTCGACGACGCGTTATTCAAACGCGTTATAAATGATGTGATATGTTATAACGTAAATTTCTTTGATGATTACTAACATTCTAATATTAAACGTTTATAATGATAGGCTTTCGTAAGTAGCTACCATAATTCACTACTTAGGAAACAGAAGGAGGTATTTGGCTAAATAAAATCGAGGTATTACCTAAGATTATTAAGTTTAAGTACTAAGAAATGCTGACACAAATATTAATTTAAACCAAGCTATACAGAATTCAATATTAATACAATTTATAAGCTTTTATCGGTGTAAGCAGTGCTCCGAATTCCTTCTCAGAAGCAATATCTTGTCAATACATTGAAAATTACACAACCCATTGCATAAGTGATTTAAAATAACAAATTAAGCCTTATCAACAAAGCCAATTACTTAAAGCAACCATAATAAGAGCACGCTGACGGGCATTGGAGGCTGTCGTAATTAAGGATAAAAGATCAGAATTAAACAGAGCATTTTTCGTTATTGCACGCTCTTTACGACCTGGACGCGTTTCAAGAGCCCGGCATAAAAAATGTATTCGTAAAAACTAAACACTAACGTACCTAAACTCTCTAGGACACCCGTTACTCCAGAGTAATGGAAATTACGTTCACGAAATAGGTGTTGCAGTGAATCATTTACGCCGAAGCAAAGCTGGGGCAGCATAAAGCCTTGCGGGGAACGCATACCATCCTGAAGGTAACCTTGGAGGAATCATGATTAAGGGCAGTAAAAAGGAATATGAGCTCGGAAGGGAGGTAGGGACATACGGGGAGAGGGGTAGGGATGGCAGGAAGGGATAAAATTGGTAGCCCGGAGAAGGGTAGGGCGTGAAGAAGTATAGAAAAAGAAGTTGAGGAAGAAGGAGAGAGATGGACTCTGAGCGTAATGTGGAATACGAGGTAGATAGTAAGTGCCAAATTTTTTAAGGTCAAATTGAAACTGTCAAGTCTCCCCTTCTACCTAATAATGTGTAAAATATAACTAAATTCATCCCACTTAAAATACATGCGTACAAATTATTAAAATGGAAAACATTTCCATTACCTTAAACCAAAAACATATAAATTTAAGCTAGGAGATGCGGTAAACAGTGTGGCAAACAATTTAAGTTGGACGGTGATATCCCTGGTCAAAAAATGCACCCCAGGAAATCAACCACAAAGAAGATACAAAAATTAGGATTACAATTTTGAAAATGTTTATCTATCGCAATAAACAAAATGGCTGTAAAGAAAAAAATACGAAATATAAGTTGTAGGGAAAGCAACTTGATTTTCCCCTGATGCCCATAGTGAAAGGACCCACCAGAATACGTATTATCCATCAATTAACGGGATTGTGAAAGAAAGGATGAACTACTAAAAAATAGCAAATAGTATGGAGACATCGCCACGTTTTGGAATGAACGTAATGTTTTAGCATTTAGAACATTTAGCTTTTATTTACGTACATAAATGAATGATACGTGAAAGAAATAGAATGTGGACCGAATGGGTAAACTAATTCAACAAATAATGGAAGAAAAATCATGGTAAGAGGTAGAGAAAGAAGTAAACCCATAAAAAACAGCTATATTGGGCTTGATGGTCTGTTTTCTGCACCACGAGAAATCTCAGGTATTGACAAAACAGCGAACGTTTGAAATTTGTGGAACTGTTGAAGGGGATGAGGCATGGGGGGAGGGGGGTTGTAGCGCGAAGAGGAAAAGGGACGGGGTAAAAAATAGAAAGGACTGAAGGGTAGGAGGAGGTCATCGGATAACGTGAGGGATACCGGGGTGGGCAGGAGAGGAGCTTGGTCTTGGAGGGGAGGGCGTGTGGAGGTGGAGGGTGGGAAGACGGGGAGAGCATGGCATGGAGTGTGCTCCAGTTGGCAGTAATTAGTTGCGGATGTCCCCTCCATTACCCCCTCCTCTCCGGACACCCTTCCCTTGCCCACCCCACGCCTAATTTGCACGTCCCCGCTCACTCCTTTTTCCCCCGAAACGTAGAGGGAGGGGGGTGGGGGCGCGGAAGTATCTCCCTCATACCCTTTCCCACTCCTCGGCTCGACCCTCAGCTCTCTCCTCGCTTTCCGCTCGCCTCCACCCGCGCCCACCCCTAATCCCCGAGCCCCTCTCTCCCGTCTTCTCCCATTAGACTTTAGCACTACATCCGCGCGCGCCTACCGTCACTTCTTTCTTGCCCCCCGATCGACGGGGAGAGATCGTGCCAGAGGGATGGGGGGTGGCAGATAGAGCGGGAATGAAGGAAAGGGAGAAATCCAGTTGGGGGAGGGGGAGTGCGAGTGTCGTTAGGGAAAAGACGAGCGGAGCTCGAAGGGGGTGTGGCTGTGTATGTGTGCGGCCTCGGGAGACGGCCCTTCTCCTCCCGACAATCCCCCACCACCGTCCCTCTCATAAGGAGACAGCAGGAGATTACTTAGGAGGGAGCGGGGTGGATAGGGAGGAGGCAGAAAGAGGTTGGAGAAGACCTCTCCTCCCATGCTCTCCAGGGGAGAGAGATTAAAATTTCGCGGATTCCTCCGGAAGGAGGTGATTAACAATTCCTTGAAAGGGAAAAATGGATGTTGGCGGGAGTGATTTATCGGTGTCTCGAACGGCCGGGAGTCTGGAAGGGGTGGGGGGAAGGGGGTTGCGATGGGCGACCTCCACTCTTGGGACTGTACACCACTCCCAATTTGGCACCAGGAGTACTCGGGCGTTAATTGGGACGGTCCCCGTGGGGGAAACGAGGTTCATTGTGTTCGAGTTCGCGCGAAGGTGTCCTAAGTTTGTTGTCCTTGGAGTGTGGTCAGAAAATGTTTGAATTTGCGCATCTACCCCTGGAGAATCCATCAGTTCCCCAGAGGTAACCCTGAAATATCCATTTTGTATTTCTTCATGCAGTTTGGCCTAATTTACTGACGACTCGATTGTATTAAATGCCCTCTTCAATGGAGCGTGGTTATGTTCTCTTATAAAATATCACAATAGTGGTGCTGTTTTGGTAAAATTAAGGTAAAACTTAAGATTTTCGAAGTGCTATGAAATATTCTACATCTACGCAATACTCCGAAAGCCGCCAAAAGGGCGTGTGGTAGGGGGTGTCAGTTCTTAACCTGGTCGTCAAATTAGTGCGTGTAGCTTTAAAAGGGTTTTTTAGCGGGGAATTGAATACTCCACCTCCATTCCTCTTTTCTAAATGTTGTAACGTTAAAGGAAAAATTTCACTGCCCTTCAATATCTTCGGTTAACTAGGTCTCCGTTCCCTAAACTATGTTAGCGTCTAAACTTCGGAATATATGTTAAAATTTAGCTCTATTTGTTGACATTACGATAATTACATCTACATAAATACCCAGCGATCCACAAATTGGTGTGTGGCAGGGGGTGTAAGAATAAGTTGGGAAGGTTTAAGGGATAAGGAAGACGAAGGGTGTTTCAGGAGTTAGGAAAGGGGAAAAACAAAAATGTTAGCATTATTATGTTGACTTAACGCTAAGCACGTGTAATTGAGTCACACAACTCAGGTTTCACTTTTTTACAATCATATATCGTCACATGTTCTGAATGGCATGGTAGAATCAATGAAAATGAAACGAAACCGATTGCTCGCCTCTGCCGTTAAATATATTTTGTTGAACCTACAGTTGAAGTTCCCCCATTAATTGGGTTGATGGAAGACCTGCTAAGTCTGCATTCAAATGATACATCAAGGCAGCGCCAAATCTTTTCCTCGTCTCTGTTATTTTTCTCTTTGCCGCTGTGTTCGTCCCTCCGCGTGGTGCTCTCGCCTTTCATCAATTCCAATGGAAGCATCCAAAGCACCCTCGTCTGCCCCTTCGCCTGCCCATTTTATATTTCTCTAGCCTTAAGGAAACTTCCCAGGTTGGTAATATTGGCCTAGTTGACCCCAACTACCCCAATGGTAGCCACCGCATCAATAATTCGATAGAGTATCAAGGGATCATTTGGCCGAGCAAGAGCCTGTCACAGTTCAGTCATCCCAAATCCGTTTAGAAGCATTCTCATCTCAAGAGAACATGAATTTAAAATGAATTGCCGTTTCTGTTTGACGATAATTTTTTAAATGTTTCATAATAATATTGCTCGCTTGTGAGGTTATCGGTTGATGGCATTTTCAGAGACAAAAGATTTGCCAGACCGTAAGTATTATTTGCATTAAGGCCCAACAAATGAAAATCAAGTTACTCCAAGGGTACATACAATTTTAAATTTGCCACAAATCTGCTTATTTTATTCATTTTTTTAAACTACAACCTTTTAACTCGATACACATTAATATCCCTGGTATGAGCACGGATGATAATGCCTAGGTCATTCATTTTGTTTTTATGTTTTGTGCCTACTTAACAACAACCTTGTAAATTCGTAAACTTCAATGGGATATCTATGAATATATGTAAAAAGTTGCATGGGACATGCTGCTCACCCGGAAAATAAGCAATTTTTATGAATTTAAAGCTTTTTCCATTAGGATAACTCGTACCTAATTATGACACCACTTAATTCTGTTTTAGGCATGGTTACAAATTTCTAAAAACGTATTCCTTACCAGAATACATAAAGGCCTCGGAATGATCAGATTAGTTGCTCGACATCGACATAAATACTCCGCTATCCACCAAAAAGGTGTGTGGCAGGGGGTGTAAGAAACAGGTGGGAAGGGCAAGCGATAAGGGAGGATATGGGAGAGGCAAGGGAAAAATATTTAGTAAAAATCTATGAAATTACGTACAAATTTGTACACATGCTGGAGCAAGATTTAATTCTAAACAAGGGCTAATTTACCTAATGTATTAGTTATTTGATGTCCTCCTATCAATCATGTGGTTTCTTGGGCGAAAAATTAGTTATCCTATCCGCGATTGACCGCGTAGAATAAAGCAATTTTCTAATTGACACCCAATGAATACGTCCGCCCTTGTTCGTGTTTTCATTATGTCATTTTATTTGAGGCAGTCATATTCACCGTTGAGACAAAATTCCAGATAAGATATTAGGTGGCAGCATATATTAGTAGCAATATATTAGACGAGAATAAAACATAATGTTCAACGCTGAATCAGTACGTATAACGGTAATTATCGCTCTGTGGTCCACCTATTGGGTCTTATTGTTTAAATCACTAGAAAAATGATGACTAACTAGTTGGAATTCACCGAAAGAACAGATGTTATATTTGAACTTTCTTAAGCATCTTCAGAAGTTTTTGCTCGCAGCATAATTAATGATTGCTATTTGTGGTTAAATTTAAATGCATTTTGTCTCATGCGCTTGAATTCAAGGATACGTTTTCAAATATGAGGTGATGTTTTGGAAAGAATTGCCGCTGTGCTGGATCAAATGAAAACCTTGGAGCGGAGGAGATATTGGATTCCGTTTCGAATTTATAGCGGATCTGAATTTTAAATTAAGGTTTAGTCCAATTCCAGAGCTCTCTCGTCACGCTCAAGTCAGCCAACTTGCCGTCTCCCTCGAGGAGAGCTTCTCATGTTTTCGGTGTCATTCCAAAGTCATTTAGAAACTTTCTTTTCGGGCTCGCTTTTGGGTGAAAAACTTGAGCGGGTCCATTCCATTCTTTCGCGAGATAAACTGCGCATACGTACGTATCTCCGGAACCGCCGCGCGAAATGTATAAAAGATGTGTTTTTAAACCCCTCTCCCCCTTACCCTGAAAAACCCTCCACTCCATGGGTTTTTACGACTACACCTGACACAACACCCTGAGAGAGGGGAATCCATCTCCTGAAATCAATCCCTTATCCAACCATTAATCAAAGACCATAAATTAGTTATTCCCAATAACTCGCCTCCAGACGCGTCCTGCCGCTCCGGGGAATTGGGAGGGGGGGACGGGTGGGGGAGCGAGTGCCGGGTGTGGGCGTGTGCTAGGGCGAGGTATTCTAGAAGGAATCGGTCCCGGCGGCGAGCGATGAAGAGCACCGGAAGAAATGCGGCCTAATGGAAGAAAGTTGGTCGGGCGGGTGGGAGTGGTGGATGGGGGAAATATCCGATGGAGAGAAGGCATAGGGAAGGGAAGGAGGGGAGGTGAGTGGAGAGACTGGGGGAGAGAGGGGGCATGGGAGGGACATTTGGGAAGACAGGCTGGGTTCGAATTTCCCCCCAACCTCGCCCGCCCCCGTTGGAGAGGAAGGGTGTGGGAAGGGCAATTGTTGGATGACTGGAGGGAGAACGGAAGGGGGACAATGAAACCCCTTGTCGGCGGGCCTGGAAGGACCGCTGTATATAAATGCGCCAGAATCTTGTTTCCGTATTCTAACAATACATGGTTTGATAGGCACATTTTATCTGGCATTTTCGGGGCAATACTTGAAATTAAATAGTCTATTAAGAATAAGGCGAACTCTTCGTTTTGTTCATCTTTTTAACTCTTAACCGCCGGTTTTTTTACATACCCACAGCCTGATAATAGTTCATATACTCTCTATCGTTATTTCATGATCGTAGTTTCAATCATTAATTTTGGATTACAGAACGCGTCAATATTGGTAATCAATGTAACTCCTTAATGGCACTATTATGCAACGCCTATAAGGAAACAGTTTATCATTAGCGTATAAATGTACAAAAATAATTTCGTCGGTGTAGACGGAAAGGATCGTTTATATCAGTGATAGCCCATATTTTTTGATATTGCTGCAAATTGAGAAATAAATACTGTGTGCAATATCCATATAGTACAATACGATGTTAAATATGCGCGGTAAATAACGTTACTCTTTATAATATCGGCGTTATAGTCCTTCTGTTATGTCTTCTTTTTCGATCTGATATTATCGAAAGTGCTAGGCTTAATGCATTGTAAAAATTTATGTATTATATAGCACAAACATTAATAGCAATAATGTGTTAAGAAACACAAACGTTTAGGTTGGTTACTGAATCTTACATAATTATTTGCAATTGAATGATTTCGGCACTGGTGGTTTAACAAGAAGGGCGATTGACTTGCTCCAGAGTCGTGGACCTTCATGTTCATCTACTTGCTCAGCCCTTGTCGTCTCTATAATTATTTGAGCGTCTTACTGGCAACGTTTTATTATATTATAATTATTATTATTCAGTAACAACTGTTTATTTTGAAGAATGCGTAGAATAACCAGCATTTTACCGACTGGGTAAACGCACCAGAGTTCGTTATATTGGTCGTTATTTTTCTATTTGAACGAATATCAGAAGAATTTGTTTAAACATCTGTGTATAACTTGATCGTACTTGACCGAAAAGCTACATACTAATAAATGCCGCCTACTTAATTCTCATGATAAATGGCGTAATTGAAATTTTTCATTCAGTTTCGGAATTTCGTAAGATAATTAAAACAAATTAACTCTCTGAAGGACTTCCTTCAGAGTGCCCACTGTTGGCGGACGAATACTACATTTTCGCTTAAGTAAAATCGAAAGGCAGACTAGTCGCAAAACGTCCTGCCGCCGTTAAGACAACTCAAGATTCATTCTCACCCCGCCATTCAATCCCTCTTAGCTCCTTATGTAATGTATTTGGAGGGCACCTCACTTACTGATCCCCTGCGTCAGCGACCGACCCGTCTAAAACGCCGCGGGCGGCGACTATAACTGTCATCAGAATAACCCGCTAATGTGCTCTCCAGCGACCCACTCGCAGGTGTCGAATTAACAATCCAATTCCGCGAGCGGATCGATCGACACGGAACGCGCGTCGGGCCTCAATTTATTTCCCCCGATATTACCCTTCCCCTCTCCCACCCCCGTGCCCTCCCTCCCCCCCCCACTCGGCCCATTCGTGCCCTTCCGCCACCCACCCAACACTTTGCCCCAAGATACCCTCCCTCGGAAACCTAAAATGGGCAGGGCGATAAATAAACCGAAGTGTTGGAGAGAGGGTACTCCTCACCTCTTTTTCTCCGAGTGATTTGGCGATCCAGAGGAAACGGGGGACGAGGAGGTCGGCGGGAGACGGATGGGCTCCAGCCAGTTGTGCCATGGGATGCCAAAGAAGCCGTTTGGAAGAGTAGTAGACTCCCTCTCGACTGGTCGGTGGTTTCTTCAGGGGGTGAATCTTAAAAATCACGCATTCAATCCGCGTGTCGTGCTTCCTTTCATAGTCCTGAGTCCTTCTAAAAAAAAGAGGTTCGGATAAATATTAAAAAGATGCCGTTTTTCCCGTCTTATTTTTTACAGAAATCACATTCACATTTAAATTAGTTTAGCCAATCGTACTAAAACCTCGCGCTCTAATTTTAAAGACTCAGCTGCTTTTTTGTCTTGCGAAATAGTACAAAATTCGATTGGACCGTGTGGGTTGTAGTTAACAATCAGGGTACTCAAAAGTTTGGTTAGATAGGTGAGCTCACCTACTTTTAAAGCCTAAGGTGTATGAAAGGTTGGGTAAATTCAGGGTTGGGAAAAATTCAGGGTAGGAAGTGGTTTCCCAGGATATTCTAGTGCCCGGAAAATCACGCAGCTTGGATGAAGGCGGTGGAATTTAGAGGTATACACCTGGCTTTCAACCCTGAAAGCAGTAGTCGAACTCGAGGTCTACCCACTGAGCAAATAGGGCTTACCAGGTGGTTTTATATAATATATTTCCCCATACTACTCCCTCATTTTATGAAAGAATCAAATAAATATTCTAAAATGCCACGAAGTCCAACAAATATATTATATAAATGTTTTCTCGTGAAATGATGATTTGAGTCAGTTTTCGAGTTAGTCGTCCATTCACTTATCCAGTGAGGGATCCGGACTAGCTGTTATCGGAGAGACTGTCTACTGTACTTGTGTTCATTGCGCGTGAAATTGAGGGATTAAATCATATGTAAGCAAACGAGCAATCAGATAGATTCGTGGACCTTCCCTCAGTTAGAATCAGTAATGCCCATATATCTGTGTAGGTAAAATCTTCGAAACTGCAGACTGGGTAAATAAATCTTTCGTTCAATAAACTTCATTCAGTGGAGTGTCAGAAAAATGCAAGAAAGGTAGAGCTTCACCTTTGGTCCTGCTTAAAAAAATCACCTTGGGTGGTTTTCACTATTACAGTAATGAAGCGTGTTTGTCCATTCAATTAAGGAAAAATTGCGTGAGAGTTTGCAAGTAAACTGACCGAAAAAATGTCACGGCATAATTGAATTTTAAATACCACTATTCCTGTCTTAAGCTACCATCGTGGATATATTTAACCAAAGGAAACCAAAAATCGGGAACGGAAAGAAATCGACCCAGTTGTGACCGGGAAGCTTTGACCTTGACTCATTGCGGTGAATGTACTACCCGCTGAGCAATGCCGAGACAGTGAAATATTATCGATTTTTGTCCATTGAATAAGTGAAACAAGTGCATGTTTAAAGTTACAGAAGCAAATGGTTGATCTTCGGAATGCTTCCAGGCGTCGTCGAAGCAGTTCCATTCATGCGAGACCCACCATGTGTGCTGGCGACGTTTTAATAACCGCGTTAAGCCCCATCTCGCGAATACAGACCTAGCGCGAGTGAGAGGAGAGAAGAAAGATGGGCGGCTTTGGGGAGGGGGAGAGGGGACTCGTTTTTTTGGCATTTCGGCGGGGAAGGTAGGTTTGGAGCGTCGCGTAAAGATGGAAAGGAGAAAGGAAAGGATCGGAAGAAGGAGAAAGATAAGGGGAGGGAGATCGAGAAGTTTTTTTATGTGGGTGCGCGGGTGTTGGAAGGGATGGAGAAGGAGGAGGAGGCGGGAGGAGAGGGGGGTTTAAGGAAAAAGGGGGTGGTGAGAGAGATAGGGGGAGGGGACGGGAGGAAAGGATGGAGGGGAGGTACCAGATTTCCTTCTGGCAGAAATCAGCACCACCTGGCGTATGAGTCTAGCAACAGCTTGGAGCGGGACACAATCGCAGGGCCCAGGAGTGGGAGCGAGGAGGGATGGGAGATAGTTGGAATTAGGGAACGAGGGGGGAGAAGAAGGGGAGGTATCCTGGTTTTTAAGGGTCGGAGGAATGGCACGAGGAGGGGCGGCTCTACAGCAACCAGGGATCGGGGAGTGAAGGAAGGATTAAAAAGAAAGTAGGGGAGGTTAGAGAGAGAGAGAGAGATGGTTTGAGAGAAGGTCGGAGACTTATCCATCTTCCCCGCAATGCCATCTTTCCCACTTCCCCTCCGACTTTCTCTTCGCCCTGCCAGCACCCTCTCCCACTATATCTCTTTACACGTATAACTCCCCTCCCTTCCTTCCTCGCCAATCTTCCCCTTCCCTCAATAAAAAAACTCCCGTCGCCCCAAAATCCTCCCCTTTCACCCTCCAAATCTCGCCCACGTGCAACCGTTTTATTAAAATGAATAATGGGAGTGGGGGAGGTTTTTTCGGCGGCAGGAGGTGAAGTTGGGGAAGAGGTGTGCGGAGCAGTGTGCCTGGGGAAGAAGGAAGTCTTATCCTTAGTGGGGTGTGGGACGTGCGTCCTTTCTCTCCCTCCCTCCGTCTCCGAGACTTCTCACTCTCTCTCTCTCTCTCTCTCTCCCACCTTCCCTTCCGCCTGTTTCTCGAGGAGCGGTGTGGCGAGGGAGAACGGAGGTGGGCTACAACCCGGGGGTCTTTCCATTCGAAGACGGTCCTCCTTTGGTATTCGGCTCATTCATTGACGATTATTATTTCGCATCCCCGAGGAGAAATCGTGCCGACGAGAAGCCGTGATCACGCGGATGAGGGCAAGCCGCCCTCATCCGCGAGATCCTGTTCTGGCGAGTCCCTCTTTCCCCGTCTTCAGGTTTCGTCAGTGGTTCCGAGGTGATTCGGGAGCAGGCGAGTCCAATTCGTTTCGGCATTTTATCCCAGCAATGTTCATGAATCCCAGGAATACTAGGTCTAAAATCTCCACCCAGGGATCTCTTCAGTTTCTTTACGTCTGCTCAGGTTTTTTCCTTTTCTTTCGCCATTATATTCTTGATACATCTCTTCTGATATTTCTCTTCGTGATTTTTTTCATTTTTTCCTTCCCAAAATGGTCTTCAAGTTGCTAACATGTATTGAGGTATGTCGGTCATTACCTTCTTTCAGTTATTTTCTTTGGACGTAGCCTTTTCTCCCACTCTGTAGAAACTTGTCGTTATTTTACTTAATCAGTTGGTTTGACTGTTATCATTTCCCCATAGTTCCAATTTACAAAAGTTACTATGACTTCTAAATCTTTGTTGACATTTTTTATCTAATGAAAATCCTATGATAACGCTTTCTGATCTGCGCCGTAAATCCATTAAAGAAAAGAGATTCAACGATAGTGTTCATTACCTTCCGCAAACTCGAAAGCAAGTTATATTTGAACTACAATAACTTTCAGGCCCTTTATAATATCAAGAAATAATTCGGCTTTAATGACACTCGAATTTTTCAATGTAATCTAACTCCCTTCTTTCTCATTTGCTTACTCTAACTTTTATAAAAAATTAGATAATGTTGGGAATGTTGTATTTGTTCTCTATATCAATCGATTATCAACTTTCAGTTCACGTCAGAATCTGTTATTTGAGTAATATGATGAAATTCGGGCACTTTATTGTAACTGTAGCGAATTACCTCTCCGCATTAATGATTTCTTTGTGGTTTAATGGCACAGGTATTTTACGAGGAAGAGCAGAGACGAATGAACAATGCACAATTCAGAAACATTTCAAAAATTAGCAACAATTTTGATACTTCATAATTTGCTTTGAATCAGTTCCGGTGTGAAATTCTCATGGATTTATTATCTGCGTGATTGGGATCTGAAAAAAAATAAAAATTGCAAACTTTGGAGAGCACGGGGATGGTGCGCCGCGGGGTATATTCTATGACTTTGTTGCTCGTTGCTATAAAAATAAGCGTATGCTATTTTTTTTTCTTTTACTGAAGTCAGAATAACAAAATTTAACTCAATTCCCTGTGGGCTTAATTTGGATCGAAAGAGTACATTTTATATTCCCATCCTTGTAACGAAAAAATAAACTAATTGTCAACTCTGCTCTGTGCATGTTTTCATTCTTTCTTTTTGCTTAATTTCGGGAACCAATATATTCGAGCATAGTTTTATTTCTATTACTGCATCAGATACATTTTAAACTCTTTTGATTCAAAATGTAAACCTTAATTTTTAGAAATATTTTCAACCCAGTTAGTTGCTTAGTCATTTCACTGTAACAGGCAATTTACGTTCCGAACCGTAAAAGGACATTTAATTAAATTTTAGATTCATTTCACATTCCTGCTTGGATCTGGTAACCCTCGGAAGGGGATATCCTCCTCCGAGGCCTTCCTCGCTTCAGTAACTTAATAAATATTCGGTAAATAATTATGTTTATTTATCCATTGGGTCACCGTGAGAAGTTCTTTGTCCCAAGCTATCTCGTGGAGAAGAAATTGTTCAATAATCAACTGTGAGTTTCTAGTGAATTGAAACCCGAGTCGTTGAACCCCCCGCCACGTTCATTTTTTCCGTCAGAATATGCAAGTTGTGAGTGTTCCATTATAATTAGTGAAATGAATAAATTCCTCGGAGTATTGCAAATTAGTTTTCGTGAAAAAGAGGATAAGAGTAGAATTTTGATGTTGAATCACGGGGTTGACAAGTTCTGCTTTTACTCTATACTGATATATAGGGAGAAAATACGTCACTCCTGAATTCAGTACCCATCTATTTAATGTATGTTCTCCTAGGTATCTTTTTTATGTTCACGTTAGTCCAATCGACAGAATCATTTTCAAGTTAGCTGAGCGAAGAAAAACTTCATATTTATTCCCCCCACACAAATGCAAGTTGATAACTAACTGTGGGAATAACATTTCCTGTGACTTAAATTCGGGTAAATTCCACCCAAATTCCAATCTACGACTTATTAAACTAGCCTCGATCATTTTTATACTTTTACTTTGTGACTCTCGCAATGTATCTGCGTCCTATTCATGATTATGTGATAGTTATTTCGTATCCCTGATATTTTCAAAGTAGTGGGGACATAACAAGAGGTTTTGCGTTAGGCAAAGAAGCCTTTACTACCAGGGGATGGCAGAAGGTGTTATGCATGGTCGGGTTAGAGAGAGGGTTGCTAGGAGAAATTCAGATGCAAGAAAACTGTATGCAGAGATTTTTGCTCGGTGATGGAATGTTGACGGCTAGAAGAGAGAGCGTTGGGCATACTAGGTAGGGGAAGGGAGAGGATAGGGTATTCGGTGGAAATGAAGGAAAGTAGAACTTATGCGAAATTGAAGCAGAGTTTATGGTGATGTCGGATTGTGTCTTGTTGAGGAAAGCTTGGAAATATAGCGCTTATGTCCTTGTGCATTCAAAACCTACCTTAAACAGTAGGTTATCATATTTATGACGACTATATGATGAGTACTTTTCCGTTGAAGTCCGCGTAACGAGCTTCTAAAACCTGAAACGATTCGATAGAAAGGTTCCGGCACTTTTGGCCAAGCGTGGTGCATATGCGTCCTCATACCCTTTTTGCAAGGCATGCACAAGAAAACGCCGCACGTGCGTGGAAGAGCGATGCTCTCCGGCAGATGTCGCCCGCCATGGGCGCGTGCGAAGGTTAATGACGTCTGCCGCCAGACATTTAAAAAAAACAATAAAAAATTCGTAATCATGCACGCGTGATGTCAATGTACAAGTGGAGGTGTCGAGGTCGGCTTGCGTCGTGCCGCGCGTGTCCCAATGATTTTACCGTGGTCGCTCCACCGGTCTGGCTGGTCGCGGGATTTTTCTCATTTCTCGGAATACCGATCTTAATAACTTCCACGTGCGACCTGTTTTTTCGCTGTGCATCCGGCGTTCTTCGACGTCGAACCTGCGAGTTGAATGTTTCCCGTTATGGAAAGCATTTGCGATTTCAAATTCATTGCTTTAGGGGATGGTGGAAACAGTTTTAGGGGTTTTTTTAACAAAAGTGTAATCGACACCCCCAACGAATAATTATATGATTTGCATTAGTCATAATTAATTGGAGAGTCAGTTAATACGTCATAATTTATTACATTTATCGTTTCCCATGGACGTATTACTATTTATGACCAAAGTCTGTGGTAGTTTGTTGCCAATAAACATTCAAGGAATCTCCCGTACCATGTTAATCCGTATGAATCCATGTTTATGGAGTATTGCACGCATTAAAATTTCAATATAATTGTGCACAACTTCCGACGGAATGACGGAGTTTCCTTTCTGCTAAGGATCAACTCTAAATATTTCTGTCGAGCCCTACGCCAATGAGTTTATTCTTGGCGTGAACTAATGTAATTTCTCCATTGCGGACCCAAAGAAAAATTGCCCAAAATTCCCATAGCACGAATTCATAAATCGCGCGCAGGGCACCCATCAAAGTTGCGATTTTTAGCATTAGCATTTCGCTAAGGGCTCCCCTCATCCAAACCTCCCATCACACCCTTTCAAAACACACGAATTTAGTCATTTTATTTATCATAGTAAAATGTTTTGATCGCTTGGCAATTGAATGTCATTATTTTTTATGAAATATATCGTGAACGTAATGCTATTTCAAACTATATCAAAATGTACCGAATGCAACGCTCGTTATACTTGAGAACTGCGCAATTAACGCACAAATTTCGTCAATGGCTTAATTTCGTATAATTCATGGTTTTGATTTTAATGCAGTGAAACATTCAGGCTAAGTGATCAGGAAAGCTGTCGGTGATAACATATATTGAAACCTTCGCGGGTGAAAAAATGTGGGTACCAAGTATCGGTTCATTTTTGAAGTATTTTTTTTTTATGGAGTCAATTCTGGGCTCGAGGGATTTAAAAGGAAATTCTCTATTTTAGTCCTTGTGTTGTTCAGCGTATCCGTAGTGACGTTGTAAATCGTGTTCGTAGTTTTTCTCCGAGTTCAGTTACTTTGTGGGGCGGCCTAAAAGAAAAAAAATAAAGCTTTTTGAGTTTCTCCACAGAAAACCGGTAATCGCTTATTTCTACCGGTTGTACTTTATACTCATATTTTTTTAATGAAGTGGATGGATTGAAAGCACAAAATTCACAGTAGTCCATGGCTTGGTTGAATGCCATCATAAAACTTTCTTTATTAAATGATTTTTATTGCGATTTTAGTTTACGGTATATTCGAGATCGATCACGGGGGGAACTTCGAAAATGGTTTCTTTAACGAGGGATTATATTTATAAAAAATTATGAATTTTAACTAAAAAGTTTTCTTTTGTTCATCTCGTCAAACTGCGCTTCAAATACTGAGATGGGAACGTAGTATGGATTAAGAAAGTTTTTGCGCCGACATTCAATCTAGAAATGTCGCAGATTTTTTCTGCGCCATTCCCCAACCGTCACATTGTCAGTCCGGAATGTTGGCGAGGTGGAAAAGATATGCCTTCTTTGTGAGATCCCGCGAACGAACTTTGGGCTGTTCGAATTCTAATCCGTCGACTCTTGGAAACTTGAGCCTCACCTGAAAAGACGCTCATAACTCACAAAAAAATATTATAGATGTTCATAAAGCGGAGGAAGGGGAAACATTTTTGAGCCTGTCACGCATAGATATGATCCATTAAACAATACTCTCGTCAATGAGCAAAGAAAATCTCACATTCGAGAAAATCCCGAGTAAGATCGGGTTCCCGCACTCGTCGAAGCGAAATATTCGAATCGGAACGACGGATGCAATGATGGGTGTGATGAACGAGGATGCCATCGATGTGGCATACGATTCGACGCATTAATTCGGGAATGAATCGCAAAAACGCGATCCAAAAATTGTCTAATCGAGAGATTAATCTTCCCATAATGCTCTCCTCCTCTCTTAGTGTCAATACCTGGGATGGACGGGTCCCTTTCCCAAGTGCCAATCCACCTACACACACACGCACGCACCCCATCCATTAAAAAGAGTGCACGCGCTGTCGTGCAGCTGGGGTAAGGTGTGCGTCGGACGTAAGCCGGACGGTCAATAAAACGCAGGCTGAGTGAGCCGGAGGTCGTAAAAGACAGGGTCCCAAAGGACCAGGGGAAGCGGGTTAAGACAATGCTCGAACACTCATCTCCAGGCGGCCACCGACGAAATATTAGTATCGCGAGGCGACAACGTGCTCTCGTAACGAAAAATCATTTTCATCATCTCCCTCAACCGATTCGTGATGAAACTCAATCACAAAGGTCCTTGAGGTGCTTACAGGAGGAGGGTAAAAGCTCGCGTGAATTATTCAGCTCTTGCCAATCTCCGTAAATGTCGAATTGTGGCTTCATTTTATTTTGGAATAATTTATCCATTGCTGAAATTGACTTGCACCGGGTAACTTGGCACTTAATCTCAAAATTAATCAAACTCTATTGGTCATGATGATACCACCTGAAGACCTTTTACTCTTTCGTCGAGGAAATCATCATGCCTGCCTTGTTTCCTACTGATTACATCACTACATTTTTTACTGTACTCGAATGTTTGTCGGTACATAAGTAGCATTTGGTATTCATTTTTTGTGGAACTCCAACTCATGAAAATAAATTAGGAAACTATTTTGTTGTAATTGTTTATGAATTAGTATCAACTGTATTGAGCCTAATCCAACCAAGCCACTTAATACGAACATTTATTTATGTCTAAACAGTCCTAAACTTAATTATGGTTTTTATTGTGTTCCTATCGTATAAAAGCAATTTTAGCTCAAATCTTCCTTGCCCTCTTATCCAGGAAGAATATTTCCCGTTTCCCATGTTTGGTAGAGCGAAATAAAGTATGAGTGAGCACTTTTTATTTACTGAGGGACGAATTTTAGTGTTCACGTCGAAATAATGGTCCTCTTTGTTTTGAGATTTCAAATTTCAGAAGTTAAATTAAACTTTAAAAGTCTTTCAGAAGATTGAATTATCTTACGGGTAAAATTCCAAAAAGATCCTCGCAAACAACCGATATATTGGATCATTATCTAAATATTTTAATGAAATATTTCGACCGACCCGGTTATTTCGTGGATACCGCACGAGGTGGCTAGCCTCGAGTTCGCGGGCTCAAGACCATCAGCTGGCATGATTACGAGTTCATGATGCAATAATTCATTCTTCGGAGCACCGCAATAACCAAATCGCTATTATTATTCCTGAAATATTTATATTATAAATTTAGCTTGTAGAGCTTAATCTAGAGTGTGAGGCTCTTAAGAGTTTTTTTTTCAATATTAGAGGTTAGTCTAAATTTCTATAACGTTGAACGTGTACGTTGTGTTCTCACATTTTAAACGTTTTCATCGAGCGGGTGAGGCGAGATGAATTCCTTCAGTCCCATGGACCTTAGCCCCGTTGAGCATTCCCCTAATAATGTGCACAAGGCCGCAGCTGACACGAACAAGTGCCGGTCCCCTAATGAAAAGGGAATTCTGGGAAATGTTTAAAATGATAAACCCTCTCTGAATGTTTATTCGGAAATTAAAAAAAAACAAATTTTAAGTACTTTATTTTTCCACCAGGTCGAAGTCAAAATTTTGGTTAAATTTGTCATTATGCTATAGTTTTACTGATAATGGAGCACAATTGAAAATTTTTCATCGGGTGTAAAATTTTGAACAGGTTTGTGTAGTCAGAAAATAATTTTCGACTCCAATTTTGGTTTTTTTTGCAGCAACTACTTCAGCCTCACAGCGCATTTAGTAGTACACATCATACACGCGCGACATCGTCAATCGGCAAATCGTTAAATTCATACAGATTTGGTAACCTTAGTCATATAGGGAATGTACCAATAAGTGGTATGATTTGGACGGTCCCAAAAATATTTTTTCCTAGCCCTAACTTTATTTACCCCAGAGTATTACTTAATTAGATTACTTAATAATAATAATATATATTTGACTCTTCATACCCGACGCCCCAACCCTGCCGTAGACGCACAGCCAGTTTGGGCGTAAATTGTAATTAATAATGTCTATCTCACGTCGCTCTCTCGACCACCACATTGCAAATCACGCAGTTTCCGTCTATTCCACAGCTACTACGAGAACGGCGACGTGGTGGACAGGGGCGCGGACAGGAACTCGGATGGCGGCGCTTACCTCCCGGCCCCGCCGCCCAAGCGCCACCACCACCACCGGCTGGCTGGAGGGGGCGGCGGCGGGGGAGGTGACGGGGGAGGGGGCGGCGAGGCAGCTAGGAGGGGTGGCGGTCTCCTCCTCTTCTCCTCACACCAGCACCACCACGCCAGCAATCACATCACCTCATCGTCCAACCCGGCCGTGACCTCGTACGCTTCCTCCTCGTCATCCTCATCGTCTTCGGCCGCGTCTTCGGTCACCTCCTCGGTGTCCTCGTCCTCCGGCGGGGGTCAGCACCACCCCTCGCTGCAGCATCCGCTGCCACTGTCACTCCACGCGGCCCAGGCGGGGGGAGGAACGGCGCCGGCCCCTCCACCAGCGCTGCCACCGCCACCCGCTCCGACCCTTCCCCCAGAGTTTCCGCCCCATCCTCACCCACAGTACCTGTTCTCGGGCGGGAGGGGCGAGGCTGAGGACAGGAGAAACGATGACGAATGGAAGAACATTCATGTGGTAGGGGACACATACTTGTGTTCTAAACATCCTATTAATCGTAGCTCTAATTTAAATAACTATTCTAAAATCTTAAGTGATTTAAGAAAGGTCATATAATATGTTGAATGTTTGCAAATCATGCAAAATAAGTATACCAATACCTTTTCAATACTCTGAAGGTTTTGGTACCATAGTAGATCTGCCATTCCTTGTATTGTAATCGGATTGGCTATAGCATACAAATTATTGACACGAGGAATTTAAAAATTAAAAATAATATTGGCATTTGTGGTTAAAATTTCAACTAGCATAATATATTCTCATGCTTGTCGCCTAATTTTTGTATGCTATGAAGTCCAGTTGTTTCAGACTTTAAGTTTCATGAACCTTGAACTTTGTGATTTTTGAGTGTAAGTATTTCCTGGGAAAACTGGCATCTTCACTTTGTGAAGCAGATGATCACATCTTTTCACCACCTTTTAAAAATCCACAATCCCCCTTCTGACAGTCATCTTATTCACACCATCTTCTTTTTCAAATAATGGTTTACTCTTACTTTCACCTTTCTTTTCTTTACTCTTTTGCCTCCCTCAATTTTCTCTTACCCTTTTATTCAGAACCACCAGAGGGTGTGCAGTGGTACTCCTACACCACATGAGTTAGTTCCCTTTTCAGGAACAATGCTGAATAAATCCTTATACAAGGCTGAATTGGTGGCATCTGAAATCACTGGGTGAATTTACCAAGGCTATTGTATTCAAATGTTGTGAAGAAATAGTAAAGAGCCACTTTCAGGAGTGATGATAATTTAGGATGTTTCCTAATGCATATAAATAATTGTGAATTATTTTATCTCTCCGGTTCTTTGCAGATGCTTAACTGCATCCTCAGCATGGTGGAGAAAACAAAGAGAGCCTTGGCCATTCTGCAGCATCGTGCCCTCCCAGAATCCAATTCAAATGCCCAAACAACTCCTCACCCCGCACAAGTCAACCCTCATCACAACCCTCACCACCAGCAACCCCCTCCACCGTCAGCATACTGGCTGAGACGAACCACCCCCGAAGGAGCAGATGGCAGTCACCACTACAGCAGCAATGGCGCTGGACTAACCGGCCATCACATTAATGCAATAAACAATGTTCACCATTCCCAGGCCCTGACTAGCCCACATGACACATTTAAGAAGACAGCTGGGGAAATAATGGCGCAGACAATTAAAGCAACTGAAGATAGGGTTGCAGAAGTAAAAAGAAGAGCAGGTATGATTTTTTTCAGACCATTAAAATATCGCTATAGGTGAGCAGCATGTAACTAGATACCCAGGAGGTGGCTAGGACCAGAGCTCAATGTCAATGGTCATTTTTTTAAACTGTTACATTCACGTTTTTCAGTTTTTCATTCATTTTTAATTATATCAGTATGTGAAAAGTAAAAAATGACCTCCAATTCCAGTTTACTAGGTAATGAATTAAAAACCTGTACATTGGTAGAAATTTCATGATTTAGTCTTATTACTATGTAAAAAAGGAAATGCACACATTTAGGGTCTTGATGAGCTCTAAATATCACTAAATAATCACATGCCTTGGTAGAAGGGAGAATGCAATTTAATTTGAGAAGAAGAAGAAAAAAAAGCACATTTAAAATGTCATGAGGGAATGTAGGAAGTATTTGGAGCCTAGCCATTGAACAAGTGCAATGCCTAGGCATTCATATTGTCCAATGCTTCAGGTGCTCTAAGTTATATAAGGAGATCTCAGCATTGTGTAAGACATATCAAATATGCTGTATGATGCAATGTACACTTTGGTGGTCCATTCAAAATTAATCTATAGCCAACAGACTACTTTTGATGATGTGTAGTCACATGATATTCCATCAATTTCATTTATTCCAGAGGAGGCAGTGAATGAAGTGAAACGGCAAGCAGTGGCAGAGTTACAGAGGGCCGTTGCGGCTGCTGAAAGCAAAGCCCTGGAATTAGTCGCTGCAGAGCGTGCCAGAATGGAAGCACTCCTACTGGAAGCTCGGACGAGTGGAGCAGCTGGGAAGGCAAACTCTCGACCCCCCGTCCCGGGAGCTGTGCTGCCACAGAATTCAGTTGAGCCATCGGATGCAGCATCATCATCTTCACTGCTGGTGGTGGATGGTGGTCAAAGATCTCCCATCTCACCTCCGCCTCCTCTTCCCATCTCTCATCACACTCACAATGTAAGATCAGTCGATGTTTCAGCATATATTGCATACATACATTGATTAGTCATATAATTTTAGTGGTCTCACAAGAAAAAAGTTTTAAGAGCAATTTTCTTTAATACTGTAACCTAATTTATTAGAATGAAATAATGCACGATCATAGTTTACTCTGTATTGTTTTAGAATGATTAAAGCGGTCTTCAATTATTCATTGATGTATTTTTTTCATTTTTTTGCATGATTTTTTTAAGTGATCCCTAATAAAATGTAGAAGTAGTACTAATTTTTTAATTCACTTCAGACCCATATCACAGACTTCCTGAATGTTTCATGGAATTTATGTATAGTCTTCAGATGTTTAGTGTTAATATTTTCTCCCAATATGTGTGCCAATATTTATTTTGAACTGGTTTTTCTGTTACTATCATACATGCAGTCATTCTCGTTCAATTATTTTCAAAATGGAAGGTAAAGATGCTTAATTTGTTCATATGTTACCAAATATCATGTAGAAAGGTATTGGAATTCACCAGGTTGGACACAAATAATATTTTTTGAACACTTGTCTGGAGAAAATGCATTACCTCTCTAATGCATTGCCCATTGTGTAGTATGGAATTTAAATCCCCAATGTTTAAATAGTTGTTTTAAATTATTTTTTATGAATTAAGAATCCTACTATAAACCAAGGTATTCACACCAATGATAAAAGTAATATTCACCCAAAAGTGAGCCTTAAGGGACTTGAAAATTTCAAATATTCACATTTGAGATAAAGGTAATCATAAAGTTTCTGTTCCAAAGACAAACTACATAAGAAAAATATTGTTATTTTTACATAATGGCTACCAAATTAGTAGTCCAACAGTTTGATGAAATTGATTGGAATATCTTTAGTAAGATGATGGTAGATGATCATTGAGTACCGGCAATAAACCATAAAAAACCATAAGCACAGTAATGGACCTGAAGGTCGGTTTGGTAGATGATGGTAAAGTTAACCCAATACAAAGCCCAACAGCAAGTGAAATTCACACTTCAGGTTGAAGTGGGGGAAATTCCTTTCCCTGCAACACCAATGCTTTCCGAGGAAGATATGCTACCAGAAAAATCACTCAGCCTGGGTGAAGCTGAGGGTGAGGGACTTATGCGGGCCCTAATCGGCCCTGGGCCCTCTGGTTAGAAGTCCAAGGCTCTACCCCATGGACTACTGCGCCCCTCAATCTACCATATTTATTTATTCGTATATTTTAAACAAGGTGAGACTAGGCCTCAATCAGTTGGATATGTCATTTGAAAAACAATTTATGAGTACAGTAATAAGGGGAAAAATAGAGCAAAAGTCCGGTTACTAGTAGAATCATGTGCGGATAAATAGCTTTTGAAAGTTATTAAAATATTATCTAGGAAAATATTATCTACTTCTGTTCAGATGGTTACTTTTGCCTCCTACACTCACACACCAAATAATGTTACTTTTATGAGTCATCTTATGTAATAACCTAACTACTAAATTCCTTGGAACTTATGTAGTTGCTTTTATTTTTAGCCATGCTAAATAGTAATTTTACATTTTTGAATATTCTCCTTTGAAGTGCAGATGTTTTGAGCTAATTTTTAGTATATGATGTGATATCATGCCATTTTTACACTAATGGGACTCTTGCCTGTAAGTGAAGGCAGAAATCAAATAGTGTGGCCTGGGTCTTTAAGTAGTAGTAGTATTTAGGGGAGGTGACTGACAGCTGAGGCCATTTGCGCCATTAGGGATGGACAGGAAAGGATGAAGGGTAGAGAGAAACCCGGCGTCGGCATTAGCCTACTCTCATGGAAAGGCACTAAGGGGTTTGCAGCTTAATGTTCCATCCAATGGATGGCGTACTCACTCAAAGTGCCCTCCACAAAGCACCTCAAGTTGGGGTGGAGATACGCCTGATAAATATTCAACTCTGCTGGGATTTGAATCCAGGCCCTCTGGGTGGGAAGCCAGTACAATGGCCATTGCTCCATCTTGATCCCCCTGGGTCTTTAATCTTTTAAGCAAAAGAGCCATTTGGTAAAAATCAAACACGTACATATTTGATGTAGCTAAAGAGTATAACTTATTTGCAAGTAACTATTGAAGCAAAATCGGGGATCGAGATGGTGTGGTTATTGATTATTAGTTTATTTATGAAGTGAATATTTAAGGCCTTAATGAGCTCTAAATATCACTAAACAATGGCATGCCATGATAGAAGAAAGAATGTAAGTGAAAGTGAAATGGCATGAAGGGATGTAGGAGGTACTTTGAGGTATCATTGTGTTATTTTGACTTCAGAACATAGCCTTTGACCTCCAATTTTGGACCCACAATCTCTAGGCTAGCAGCACAGTGTAACTCATCTAAGCAAACTGATCCACATTAAACTCAAGCATGCTTCAAATATCCAAAGGAGAGAAGAAAAGTGAATGCAGATCATTTTGTTACGATGTGATGCAATGTTAAAGACATAAATAGAGGGGAGAACATGAGTCAAGTAGTATATGGAACTGAAGAAGGGTTTATAGTAGTTTAGGGTGTCAGGTAATGTTGAGTTGGGTGAGAAATTTCTAGAAAGCCAGTGGTTGTTAGTCTGTTTGTCCATCCAAAACCTACTTGGTGTAATAAACTACCATTAATAACAATTAATACTCATAATATACTCCCTTGATATATTTTAAAATTGGGAATGGAGAAAAACATACTTTTTAAATACTTATTGTAATTTTAAAATATAATTGTTTGGAACTATAAATAGAAACATCACCAAGGACTTCTAAGAAAGATGCCTCATAGAAATAAACATGTCTTGTGTTTAAGCCAGCATTGTCAAATAACATCTACTTCAATGCAACAATTTCAGAGTGTAAAAATCATTCGCCTTGACTGGGATTCGAGCCCAGATCCCTCAATATCCGGTCGAGTGCTTTAGCCACTTAAGCTCCGAGGCATCCTCTTAAACTCTTAAATAGCTTAAGCGGCTAAAGCACTCGACCGGATATTGAGGGATCTGGGTTCAAATCCCAGTCAAGGCGAATGATTTTTACACTCTGAAATTGTTGCATTGAAATGCACATTAGCGGATGACTCCGTTAAAAGTTACTGTTGCGGCATCTCCCGCAGGTTCTTTGGAACATCTACTTCTTTGGATATTTAAAAAATTATTGAGCGGAAGTAAATTCATAGTTCAACCTGTTTTTTAGTAGATGCTTTTAGATTGAATATTCAAATCACAAGTTGAAGGATTTCTTCTGTTTCTCCCCATGTTCTAAATATTCTGAAGACTTTTAATATTTACATTGTACTTATTCATTCTGTTTTTATAGCTAAATTTTCCAAACATATTGTAAATATTATTGTTATTTTGCTAATGTTGCCAATTCAGGAATATTAGGTTACAAGTTATGATATTTACATTTGTTCTCTCATATATTTCCTGTATTAATTTAAAAAATATATGTTGAACAATTCATCAGAAATGAAACAGACTGCATGCCCACACTCAATTGGAAGTATGCTCTGTCAATGAAAATATGACATTTATCAGGAAACTTTGAAAATCTGCTACACAAACCTACAAGTTGTTCTGAAAAAAGTTAACAGTGATGTGTGCATTACTCAAATTCATATTTTCAAGTGGATCGTAAAATTTAAAAAGGATAATGAGGGCATTACTAATGGCTTTCCCTGGCTAACCTTGCACATTGAAAATTGAAGAAAAACCCAAAAAAGTTTATGAAATTGTCCAAAAATGTTGTTTTTGAGCATTTGACATATGTTTGGAGTAGATTAAATCAGTTGATGAAGTTACACAAATTTTAAATGGAGATTGTATGATGAAAAAGAGCACAAATGTGGTGCAGAAATCCCTCTCTCCTAAGCAACAGGGAACTCAACTGCACATTTGTGCAAACCTACTTGGAAACACAGGAAATCAGTCTTATTAGGTAATGTAATTACTTTTAATGAATCCTGAGTTTTTCACTATGAATCAGAAATAAAGTGCGAGTCACCCTGCTGAAGAATCCAGTTCTGTTAGAATGAAAAAAAGTATGAATTGGCCAAATTCAAAACATTATGACAACTTTTTTTCAATATGAGAGAGATTGCTCAGATCAATTGAGTGCCCAAATGTCATACATTCTACCAGACCAACTGTTTTGAGGCTTTGGAAACTCTTTATGAGTGGACTAAAGATAGAAAAAAATGTCAAAATTAGTGAAGAATTAATTACTTGGTGATTATTTCAACAATACAAGTTGTATCATAGATATATTGTCAAGTAATTTTTGGTGAAGCACAAGATTGGAGCACCCACTATTCACCTATATTCACTGGTTCTGGTCCTTTAAGATTTCTTTTTACCACCGAATATTAATTTGACATTAAAAGGGACCCATTTCAAGCCCATATATCCAGTTAGTATTAGAAGCATTTTTAAAAGCATGAGAGAAATGTGCTTAAAACAAGATGTCTAAGTGCCTCACCTTTCTTGGTGATAATGATTATTCTTGCACTCCCTACAACCAATGTCACACAAAGGTAAATTACAATGAACCGATGAAACTATGGTGGTTATATGCCCCAAAGGCCAGTTAAAACTAATATGTATGTGTGAAGTAATCAGTGCTGTCAATTGCTACTTAAAGCCCATTGGCCATTGCTTTTGAAATTAGACTTACATATAGCTCTTCTAAAGTTGATTAATGTACCTATACTCAGATATATTGTGTGCCAAAAGTATGTACCATCTCAATCATAACCCTGACTGGAAATTGGAATGCCAGTTAGAAGTATTGTATAATATAAAACTTCGACATATCATATTTATTTATAGTGAGCGTATCTTGGTATTAAAGTCAAATATCAGACCCAACTTTAAATACTCAAGAGTTCCAACTGACAGTGTAGAATAAAAACCTTTCCATGTACACATTTTAATGTAGGCATATTAATGCATCTTAACATAGTCTACACATCTTTTATTACATGCATTAGACATGCTGGAACTGCGGACGTAAAGCCAATGAGACCTGTAGTGGCTGCAACACAGCACGCTACTGCGGAGCTTTCTGCCAGCACAAAGACTGGGAGAATCACCACCAGGTATGTTGTGGGCGCTCAGCCTCCACTGCTCTGACCGCAGCCACCACAGTCAATGCAACGGCACCATCTGAAAAGTCAGGCACCACGGCTGCCTCGACGGTGGCCACTGTGGTCGTGGCACCCTCCACCACTCCTTGCAGTTCGCGCTCACCCACCCCTGTGGCAGCATCATCGTCTTCTTCCTCATCATCCTCCTCATCGTCTTCATCTTCATCCTGCTCCCCACCAAACACAACTCCATCAGCACCCCCAGTGGTGACCGATGCAACCAAATGACCCAGAACCAACTTTCGTCGAAATCAACGACCGGCGAGGGAAAGGAAGTCGCGTAAGAAACTTGAATGCTGATAGTTATGCGGCTCGGGAAGATGAAAGTTTGAACAAAGTAATCCATTTTTAGAGGACGGAAGAGTGCATACATACTTGACCACCCTGAATGGTGAACCGCATTAAAATGCATGCAGTGTCATTGTCATTGGTGAGAAACCACTGGTTTTTAATTTACATGAAATCTACTATGGGTAAGAAACATTAGGATTGTCAGGAAGTTTTTTTTTTACTCTTACCTGAAATTTTCCAAGGTAATCCAAGAAACTTTTAACTTGAGAACCTCTTGTATTTCCATGTTGAAATATTCCTGTTTTCTCGCTAAACATTGCAACTTGTTTTTCTTGGTGGATGGAATAGGGTACATTTTAAAATTAATATTTAAATGAATCTGAGGAATTGTAAAAATCTGAAGGTGTATACTAAAGTGTTTCTTCTTACAAAGTAAGAGATTCATTTATGGCTCTTAATGCTGAATCCTTTCAATATAAATGAGGTCATTTTTGGTGTAACCCTAGAGGTGATCTTCTTTTTCTAGTGATTTCATTATTGTCAGTATTAAAATGCATAGAGAATTTTGCATTTGTAGATTATTGAAATGTTTTTAAGACTGCATTCTAACAGTTTATCCCAAAAGGGTTATTGACTCTCATTTCCTTAATATGAGCAAGAATATAAAAAGGTCACTTCTAATTTATACTATTTTTCCTTGGGTAAACTATTTATTCCTAATGTGTTTTAAGTACCTATAGCATTTCTGTTATATATGTTCCATGCAATATTTCCTAGTAACTGGTTATCTTTCCAAAAGGGTAATTTCAAAACAATTTGCTCTCCTGCACCAGTAATTAGTGACATATGTACCAAAGAAAGAAAAACTTTATTATGGGTGCTGTGGTATCTAGTCACAGAGAGTGTGTGTCAAAGGTTGTTTCTTATGTGTTATATCCCCTTGGCAACTCACCTGTGCCAATTTCGAAGTGGCATGTGCTCAAGATCCACTTCGGACTTGTATTGCCATAATTGTTCACTTGTAAACCCTGTTAATGTGTGTTTATGAGCGCATAAATAGTTTTCAGGAAACTGTTGGTGCACCTATTAAGTTTATGTACATGTGTAGACTAGTCTCATTTTTTTCAATCACTTTTCAAATAGTAAATTTGCTAAATAGTTCCATGATCAACCATACCAAATAACTTCATTCTTTAAATTATAATTTGTAGAACATTTGATTTTTTTAACAAAATACTTATTATTTACTGTGGATCAGAGATGCACTGTTGTATTCTTACTGTGAATAAATTTGGTTTATTCAAATAATTAACCAAATGCTGAAAAATTTTATCACATGTTCATACCACCTGTTAGTTTTTAATAGAGCAAAAAGAGACCATGTTGTTATGCAAGATTTTATCATCTATGGAGAGTGAACCAATACATAAATGCACCGACTGGTCTTAATACCTTGAGAGATTCCCTAATTGTCATTATATGCAACTGGAATATGAAACACAAGCAGAAAGTTATATGGAAGGAAGAATTGATACTGTTTCCATGGTTTTAATTGGATAAACCTCTTACATAGATGTATATGTTACGTACAAGACAACCATTTTTCTTCATTTGGTCAGGCATGTGTCTCATGGAAGTATTTTTGAGTACAGCTCACATCAAAAAATGACTCACATTTGGACTTGTCAAGAAATGTAATGAGAATCATGTGACATGTTGTACTTGAAAGATCTTTGGGTAGGCCTAATTTTTCCATTTGAGTTGTATGTAACTGCTAATCAGAAGTGAGCATAGTATGGAGGCATAATTGACAATAAAAAATAGCCCTACACAAAGGCAGGTAAACAAGGTCTCAGTGGGTAAGAATACCATCCCATTATAAACAGAAGCTGGTATAAGAAAGCCAAGAAAATTTTAATTCCCCAGCTGGAATGTCTACCAATGAAAATATGCATTGACAAAGGTAACAACTGTTGCTTGAAATTTTGCAAAGACATAATTTGCAATTTTCTTAAAGATGCATCATGTGTAAGATAGTAGAATGTTACTGATAATCCAGCAACTTTTTTCTCTTTACATTTTAATATTACTCTCCATACTCAGGTCTCAATTATAAGTGTAATTTTTCTGTAAAATTTAAAAAAATGAATTTAGGTTGCTTAACACAAAATAACAACTGTGCATTCTTATAAGTATTTTATCAAAACTTGAAAACACTGAAGTGAAGAACCTTAAGCACCAGCTGTTGTTGAAGCCTCCTCCTTATCATTTTCATGGTAAGTAGGTAAGTTGTCCTTTTGACACATAAATGCCGATTTATGGAATTAAGTTGTATGTCCTGTCAGAGAGTTAAGGAATAGTGCAAAATATAATGATCCTCTATTGATTTTCAGATAATTTTGGAGGAAACTATCATGTACAGATTGATTATCCCTGTAACAAAGTAGGATTGACCAAGAAAATTTTAGAAGTTAAAATTTATTTCAGTTAATAACTAAAATTCTGAAAAAAGAAGGAAGTTTCAATGTGTACATCCTAATGGGTATTAGGGTAAATAAATGGTGAGATAAACATGTTTTAACCTTATTAACTGCATTTGAGAGTGAAATGATAGATGTTTCAACTTGGAGAGAAATCATCATCAAAGGGATGAAGACTCTTAAAGAGTGCTATCAATTCATGAAAGATATTGATGAACAGGATTTTTTTGCAATCCTTCAGATCAAAAATCTTTGAGGTTGTACCAGAAACTGATTCTCCTCATAATTCAAGTCGTCCTGCTTAATAGTAATTATGTGGAAATCTAGTGTAAACAAGGTGCAACTTCTATATATTCGCATCTCGTTAATCAGGGTCTGATAGGATCTATGCTGAGCAAAATAAAAAAGCTGCTCAACATTCACTTGCTAAATTATTGCAGCAGATATGATAAAAGGTATTAATGATGGGCAATACTGTCTCACTCCCTCTCTATCACTGGCCATTCTGATTGCTTTTCCCCCTACTACTCTTACTTGTGCCATTTGATTCACATTCAAGCTTCGAATAAGTTGCCTATCCCTCCAATCTACTCCCATATTCCACAATACTTCCATTGATCTTGTTCACATTGAATGGATAATCACCTCAAAATGCACAAGCACAAAAAGGCATTTTCTCGGAAAAAAATATTTATTTGGTAATTGTGTACATCCAAAACTTATCTTAACCTGTAGATTACCTGATAAAAAAATTCTTTCCCCATTACTGTGTTGACATTTTTTGATTTTCTTCTTCATCTCATCTAAATATTACCCGGTAAGCCGCTGCAAGGGCATGTGGCAGGGGGAGCTAGGTCACTACCCGTAAAAGACAACAAAACCACATACAAAATCAACATATTAATGCAAACTCACACATTGGAGTATACATTCATGCAAAAACCTTTTTAACTTACATGCATGAAAATACTTAAACTATTAAATAACGAACACATGCACCTTAGAATGTGGTAAAAATTTATCCAATAATGGAACTAACTCTATCTTGTCATCCTTCCTGTGATCCATGGCCTCTAATTCTCTTTGTGTTCACCAAATCTATTGTTATTTATGTAGATCTTTTTTTAATCCAATCTACATTGGAGGAGGCCTTTTCATTAACCTTACATACATTATTACTTAACTAATGTGGTTAGGCGTGGCAGCATATTTGAAGGTTTCCTACGCAAAGTAAGTAATTTAATGCAGAATATTTAACAATCGACACACAGCAGGATTTTGTAGCAAATTTTAATTTTTTTAATGAGAAAAGAAATATTTTCAATTAATGAATGTATTTATGAGCTGTACAATTATTAATTATAATCTAAATAATAGTATGCATCCTTCACATGAGGTTAACTAAGGTGATGCAAACTTTCAAAATTACAGAAACTAACCCCAGAAAGGAATACTACCAAAAATGAATGCTGCTGATGCAAATTGTGCTGTGAGGATAATAAGGAATAATTCAAGACATACATTGCTGAAATTTTAATATTTTGCCAGGGATAAGGGATGAAATTTTGTTAAAATTAAGCTCTATCATGACATTCTGACACTGCAGGGAAAATCTCTGTATTAGACAAAGATAATATTAAAGAGTTAAAGAAAAATGCCCAGTGTTATTCAGTTTTTCCCTACACATTGAGGAAGGATGGAGAGCAAGATAAAACCTAGCAGTGCATTTGGAAGATGGCAATGATGGAATTTTCCCTTCCGCAATGGAGGGGGGGGGGAATTCCATCTTTGGGTACTCTTTGTAACTTTCTTAATAACAAACACAGTTATAACTTTCATCAACATTTTTATCAGTGGTGATGAAAACAATAGCCCATGATGGCCTGTTCTGCCATCCTTCTTCAAACGTCTTATTAAGAGTACATCAATACACCCTGATACAATATGGCTGAACTGATATTAGGATTCATAAAATCTTACCCTCTGATGGAGGAGCCAAGTAACATGGGTGTAAAATGATTCCGCTGTCACTTTAAGTATAACACTTACTATTATTTTTATTGACTATAAATTTACGTAAGGGAAAAGGAATGCCACCCAGCCATAATGATGGAGTATGATGATATCCATAACCTTGCACAGGTGCAGGCACTACATGCTGGGAATCGCATCATATTGTGAATAAAAAAGGGTAAAAGACAATCAAAATAAAAGTTTTTATAGATACTTATAGTGCACTTACACAACCAGCAGAGCTGTTCTTATTTAAAGAAAATATCTGCAAAAATCTATGATTGAAAACTTAAATCTACTTTCAAAATTTTGACTAAAATTTCAACGTAAAAAATAAAATAATTTAACTTCTAACAATGACAAGGATTGAATAATATTTTTTAACTCATTTTAAAAAATTATTTTTTCAACCTATATTGAATTTAAATGTATTTTAATTTTGTTATTAAATATATTGAATTATGAAAAAAGACATGAAAACTAGAAAATCACTACATACAAAACCTTCACTTTTTTATAATGAAGAATAAAATGGTAGGAGAGACTTGATTTAATGTTGACTATGAACTTAAGGGAGAGCAATGGTTTCATACTTGTGAAGCCATTCAGTCTTATGGTATTTATTATTCACACTTTGAAATGGATTAAAAACCATAAACACAGTAATCAACCCAAAGGTCGGTTTGGTAGGTGATGGCAGAGTTCACCCAGTACTAAGCCTGACAGCGTGTGAAATTCACACATCAGGGTATGGGGGCCAGTTCCTTTCCCTGTGCCAGTTATGGTTTCCCAGGAAGATCTGGTACCCAAAAAATCACATAGCTTGGGTGGAGCTGCAGGTGCCCAGAGTGCCTTGCCCGGGAATCAAACCCGGGCCCCTCTGATCAGCTGTCCAATGCTCTACCGTGACCTACTTGAAATGGATTTACTACAAAATATTCTTCAATCTTCCATTTGAATGAAATTAACAAAAAGCACCGTAAAATTTAAAGAGGCAGAAAGGAATAACCAAATGGCACTCATTTTATTCATGAAATTGAAGAGAAAGAATCAAACAAAAAATTATTTTTGGTCTTATCATAAGGAATCCAGAATTCCCAAAATTATATTGCTAAAGAAGACAAAGGTGATTGATTCGGTTGGACGAACCTGGGACAAAGCAATACCATTATGGAATTCAATACCATTGGATATAGAAAAACAGCTGATCCAAGGTCACTGCACACACACAGATAGCAGTAGCAGTTTATAAGGCGCTCCAACATTTTAGGTCTTTGGTTAATTTGACCTTAATTTTATTAAATAAATAAGATGACATATAACCAAAGTCATCGGAGGAATTAGAAGCAACAAGCCTTGAGGTAGTCAGCAAGCTCATTAGTCACTAGCTTAACTAGCAAAACGTAATCCAGAAATAGTTGGATATCTTTTCATTTTGTCTTGCTGTGAAATAAGAGAATAAAAGTAGTGTAACTGAAACAAAATATGTTCAATATTAGTTTCATTCATATCATAATTGTGTAGAAAAGGCAGTTTATGTTTGAGATCAGCTTTGGAACACAAACACTACAGAATAAGATTTTTAAAATGGGTTGGAATGGATGAGATTACTTACAAAGCTGCCACAATGAATGAATTATGGAAGGGTGGTGTTTAAGTGGGTCAGAAATACAAGATTGCTTAGTTCTGTTGTAGTTATCATAGAAAGCTTTGTATTTATTTTTGGAAATGGTTTAATTAAGTATGAATGTTCATTGTTGGTTAAAAAAGAAATGTTTGAAGAGCTAGGTTCAAATGTATGTGGGTATTCACCCAACCTAATATTTCATAAAAGGGACTGAGATTCTTATCTTTGCAAAGATTAAAACTATAGCAACATTTAGGAGGCGCTGCAACTGAAGATTTTGCTCTTTTTGTTCCCCTTAAGTTGGTATAATGGCATATTGTAAATATTAAGAGCAGCAGAATGATATAATTGAATCCTTTCCTGAGTCTCCCCTCCCTCGAATCCTGCCAGAGAAATCACTGCCTGTCCATCCATCTATCAGGGAAAATATAAGTCCCACTACTTTTGGTTCAGACCTTGGATGTGGAGACAATGCTCAAAGAGGCATGGGAAGAACTGGAAATAGGAATGAAAGTTGCCAGGGTGTTTGTAAAATCTATTAGTTTTGCTGACTGAATTGGAAAAGGCTCATTGAAACTTTGATATGGACCGTAATTATGTATGGTGTGGGGACATGGTCATTGAGGTAAGATGATTGGCATAGTTTGAAGGCTTTTGAAATATGAGTAAGAAGAGGGATGGAGAAGGTGATATTGACAGAAAGGAAAACAAATGAGAAAGTGGTGGTGAAAGCTAGATATGGTGGGGGAGTTGAGGGAATTTTAAGGAGAAATCACAAGGTGACAGGAAAAATGGATGCAAACCATATTGATTGGCAGTGGGATGTTGAAGACTGTGATGGAGAGAAGAATGTTAGACAAACAAGGCAGGGGCAGAAATAGGATTGGTAAGTTGGACAGAGTGGAGGGTGGAAGGAAGTATGCAGAGATGAAGAGGAGCTTATCGTAGAGTAAGATGTTGGGTTATGTTTTGTATGGAAAGACAAGAGAATTATTTAATAGTTTGTGCCCATCCAAAACCTACAATAACCGGTATCAAAAGATCAAAATGTTCTTCAGAAAATATTGGAAAAAGGTTTGTTTAACTTCATTCCTAGATTCATTCCTAATTATTCTGATAAATTGATGTCTCTTAGAGGTATAATTAAAAAGATAGACAGCTTAACTGAAAGCTGATTATGATAAGGATCTGGATCAGTTAAAGGTACTAGATACATGGTGAGAGGTTTTGCCTTATTTCAAAAATCATTATTACTATTAGTTGATGCTTCATCTATGGGATTGGGAGTAATTCTCATTGGTAGAAAAGCCATTTGTTTAGACATTATTAGCATTAACTGAAACATTATTCTACATCTACATAATACTCCCAAGGCGCCGCAAGGGCATGTGGTGGGTGGTGTTAGGTCACCACCCGTAAGAAGGAACAACAACACCATACGCAAAATCAACACATACATGCAAAACTACACCCACAGCAGCATACACACTCATGCAAAAATCGCTTCATCCAACACTCATGCAAACACATATACCATAAACCATCAAACAATTGCACCCCAGGATGCATGCAGCATTAAATCCATCCTACAATGCCCAAGCCAGAATATGGGAAGTAAGACAGCGAAATTCCACTACCACATGAACATGCAACATAGAACGCTCTCCGCCCCTAGGATAAAGGTAAGGAATGTGACCCAAATGCGGCAGTTAGCAGGAGGGTCCCCCCTCAGAGAGGGGCGAGGGTTGGAAATTAATATGGACAGAGCATATCAAGCAATACCGATATGAGCACTACACTAATTAATGGCATTCTAATGCAGTCATGCAGGAAGGGTAATGACAACAATGCACACAAGGCAAGTGAAAGTGCATGCAATTGAGTAGACCTAATTATTCCCTAGATGTTGAGGGTGGCAATTTTTGATATCTATAACCCTGCAGTTGCTATCCCATATTGTCCGTGGGAAGAAGGAGTCCTTGAGTCTGTTAGTTCTGGCATCTATTTCCCGAATTTTATATACATGATCCAAGTGACCAATGTATGTTGGAGTGTGAATAATTTGCGAGACCTCGGTGCTGAAACATGCGGATCTGAATTTATTTTGTAATTTCAACTTTGCATTAAATCGTCTCTCTTCTTATGATTCCCACCCAAACTCCATAAGCATTTCAGTGATGCTTTTTGTTTCATCGTAAAAGTTTTTAGCAAAACTAAAACTATGCCCTGCCTTGAACCTTCTCAATTTCCCAGATGAGGGCCCATATAAATTAATCCATTTTAATGCTAGCATTACAGTGAAAATTGACCACAGAGATCAAAACATTTAACTAGTCACTTGAAAAAATTTCCTACACAATTACTAAGAATATTTAACTCAAAGGTAAAAAAAATCTAAAACACAGTGATCAGTAAGCTGGTAGGAAATGGTAGAGTTCACCCAATACTATGAACAATAGGTAATGAAAATCACATCAGGAAAGGGGGGCATTGTGCCAGCTGGCTATATTTTTCCAGGAAGATCTGGTACCCATAAAATCACAAAGCTTGAGTGAAGCTGAGAGTGCTCAGGACTCAAACCTGAACCCTCTGGTCATCAGTTCAACACTCTATCCCTGGCCTACTGCATCTCCAATGATGGCACATAAAATGTATTTGTGATTGAGGTACTTTTTTGCAAAAAAATTAAATGTTAAAGGATAAGATGTTTTGTATGTATGTGTCATGTACTTCCATGGTGGTAGATGTATAAGTAAGTATTTTCTAGATGCAGGGGGGGCGACTTTGTGGAGAGGACAAAGAAAGTAGAGCAAAGATTTAAGTTAATTATAGAGAGCTTGAACCTGATTGTAAATACTGCCCATCCTTTCCGGATAGCACAGTATATTCCCTCTGCCCTTTCCACTGCCAAGATTAGTTTCTTTCAGTTGATTCATGTGGCAATATATCCTTGGAGTATTTCATCAATTTAGTTCAACAGAGCATACAATTATTTTGGATTATTTGCTGTAACTGGGATGATATAAGTGAAACGGAATGTTAATTACTTTTTTAAGTACTTGAATACTTTTTATGTCTATTTCTTGAGCCTGTTTTCTTGCTTCTTCAAAGTGTAGGAGAACAATACTGACGAGAGATTGGAATGCTGACTAGCTCCCTTTCTGAATGAAGAATTTTTGGGTTTCCAACGGAATGATAGCGTTAGTCAGTACAAATATCTCAATGGCTAAATTTACTATCATCTTTAGAGGGAAGAATCTTAAAGATAGATAAATACTTCATGATGAAGATAACGGCTCACTTAACTGTCGAATTATTGTGACAGACCAACTATACTACATGGTGGGAAACCAGAGAACTCTTTATTTACGAACTTCCATAGCTATAGAGATCATTTGAAGTAATATATAACGCACACATTGGCACTATTGAAAGGAAAAACATTATTATGTAGAATTATTGCAAATTATGCATAGGATTTTAAAAATGATTTTATTTTTAGTAATTTTTAAGCTACAAATGCTTTAATAAATTGTTTTAAGTTTATATTAATTGAATAACTATAATATTTATTTTGTCATTTCTCACTGTAGTATAATCAAGTGACAGCGGTTTGGTAGTGCTAGATATTTTTGGATTTACCCCAAATAGCGCCTCTTGAAGGGCATAAAAATGCTAATACAATGCACAAAATTTGTAAATAAAATAAATATGAAACGCAAGTAAATAACTTATTGAAATACATGCTGTATAAATCGTCAAAACAAATTTAAATTATATAATTGACACGTTGGCTAAATCGTGTTTTCCGCCCTTTACGCCTCATAGTATCTCTTTTAGCTGGATCTTCGGAAATCGTCTTCAACTGTTTTAATATTATTATCGAGAATCATCGTTGTACCGCTTGCGTTTTCTGACGTGAGACTAGGTTTGTTTCGTTTAATTATCCGTACTGTCTGGGTTTTGGAAGTTGCAGGCCTCGATAGTCATTTGTACAGGAATTTAAGCTTGTTAAAATCCTTAAGTTTTCCCAATTGAAATTACTTTTTCTAGACTAGTGTAAAATTTTGCTTCCGTCATGGTTCTGGAAAGTACTATGATATGGTAAGTTAACGATTTATCTGCCACAAATTTTGTATTTTATGAGTTTAAAGACAAATTAAAAATAAACTGGAAATTATTAACTTAAATGCACTAGTAAACATTGGACCTTTTTTCAGTGTCGATAATAGTGACTATATGAGAAATGGTGACTTTCTACCAACAAGACTTCAAGCTCAACAAGATGCTGTGAATTTAGTTTGCCAATCTAAAATCCGAACTAATGCGGAAAATAATGTTGGCCTTCTCACGCTATCAAAGTAAGCGAATTCTTACTCCTTAATTGGTATTTAATTTGGGCTATCCACCATCTCATGTAATTATTTGAAATTGTTTTAGTGTGGAAGTTTTAGCAACTCTGACCAGTGATGTCGGCCGTATCCTATCGAAACTTCATCAGGTGCAACCCGACGGGAATATCAATCTTTTAACGGGCATCCGTATTGCGCATGTAAGTGTGTTATATGATAATGTTTTGTACTCTTTACTAAAAATTATTTGAACAAAATTACCCTTCAAATTGTTATTTAGTTTTAGTGATCGGATCATTTTAGTATAAAAAGTAACAAGTTACATTTACTTTTTTTATTTAAGAAATTAATATTATAACGACATGGTTTCATTTATATTTTCAAACTACCAATCTTACATTTCGCATTTGTGCGTCTGTAGTAATTCTGTTCTGTATCTTATCGCCAAAGGTTTCTCTTCCTCGCATCTTTCGCATGCTCTTAACTTCCCTATTTTATTAGTACTTGTATTTCCAAGATGAATTTTTCTGGCCACCGGAAGTATTTTTTTATGCATATTTCATTAATTTCAAATGCTCCAAATATTTCATCAAAACCCTTAGCTCAAAGTCTTTGTGGCCTGGCAACCCACGGGGTTTTGTGCCTTTATATTTGTGTATTCTGTCGGAAAATAACCTTTATGTACCACAAACTCATTTGTGTTATTACCTTTGAAATTGAGAGTAACGGTGTAGACTTAGCTCATCATAAAGCATACGCTCTATACACTTTATTCATCAGTTAATGCGTATGCTTTACTATCATGACAGTAATGGTGAAAGTGGTCCCTGACATATTCTTAATTATTGAAATCTATCTTTTATACAGCTTGCGTTAAAACATCGCCAAGGTAAAAATCACAAAATGAGAATTGTAGTTTTTGTTGGAAGTCCTGTGGAATCAGAGGAAAAGGACCTTGTTAAACTTGCTAAAAGATTGAAAAAGGAAAAAGTCAGCGTTGATATTGTCAGCTTTGGGGAGGAGGTGAGTCCTAAGGTGAGATTTTTCTTTTAAATCTAATAAATCATAGAAATTCATGTAGTTAAACACACATCACCGCGATATCTCGGTGGATGCTAAAAAGTGACAATGTGTAATGAAAAAGATTTTCTTCTAAACCCATGGGAATTCTCCCTGGAGTTCTCTTCCAATAGGTTTTTAGAAATATGATATGTGACGTACGTGTGAACTTATGTAGTGTTTCATAATTGAAGGATGACATAGTGAAATAGAGGGTGGAGGTGTGTGTAATAATTGTATATCTGGAATCGTCATGAAAATAGGTAACAAAATGGTAGGAATAACTATAAAATGCTTATACAATTTTTCATTGATGTATGCATAACCATGTATGGTCTTTTATGAGGTCAGTGAATATTCGTGTCAATGAAAAAATTTACATTAACAAAAGCAAATTTAATGAGTTTAAGCATAAAAAATCAACCAAAGAAGCAACTTCCTGTTTACATATGCTGAACAAACAGAAGTTAAATGAAAGGTTAAGGAACTGACGACTAATTATTAATAATTAATATTGAAGTAAGTAGTAATTTTAATTAGTTTAGATTGTAATTGAATAGTTAAAATGTTTTTACTCAATACCAATATACTAGCACGGCATTTTTGTATGTTTAATCTCTCCACCATGTACATGAAAGTACCATCGTCTTTTTGACTAATGCAATTAATGTTATCCATTATAGTTGGACATTATGAAGTCCTTTTAGTTATTATGATTTGTGCAAGCAGGCTGGAAAACTGAGGTTTTAAGAGTTATATTTCTATTGTAAAATAAAATTGTTCCTCCTTGTATGGAAAATATGGCCAAGAATCACTCCTGAATTTTTAATACATGCTTAGTTTTTATCAAAAAATGAAGTTAGTTTGTCATTAATCTCTTATCCAATTGAGATGTTTGTCAAATATTGTGCTATCAAACTCTGAAGCATAGTAAATATAATTATTAAAACTCAAAAAATTGTATGAAAGTATTGATTTGCTAAGCACCAACAGACCATACAGATGATAGCTATTCGTTGTGTTTTTGGTTTCACAGTACTACTAAATTTGCATTTACATATCAAACTGAAATTATAATATTTGTTGTACTAATTGCATATGTGCTTATACAGTGAATCAATGTTTATTATTTAGGTGGCCAACAATGATCTACTCACTGCTTTTATAAATACTCTCAATGGGAAAGATGGTGCAGGAAGCCATTTGGTGACAGTCCCACCAGGGCCCCATCTTTCGGATGCCCTGATTTCATCTCCTGTTATCCAGGTTTGCATTGAGTTTAAACCTCTTCATTCTCTGATGACATGTAATAACCTAATCTCAAAATAGACCGATTTTGAGATTCTTTAAACATAGCATATTCTTAAATAATGAAGATTTCCCATATGGAGGAACCTCTATGATATTGCAGTCTCTTCATTAGAAATTTTTAAATAGAAATTACTATTATTTTAGAGTTTTTATTATCAAAGGGGCTGCATATGTCAAGAGTTTTATCTTGCTGAGGGTGCAGGCGAATGGAATATGTATTAGCATCAATTCCGTCCTAAGTCATTGAATAAACAATGAGTAAATTTCATTTCATTGCAGTATCTTAAGAATCATTCAATTGTTAATGAGTGTTGCATAAATACTTTTAGAGTTCTGAAATTATGTAGTTATGAAGAGATTTAAATTTTACTCCATTCTTGTTACATTTTTTAAGATTCTGTGGCTAGTCCCACAGAATCTCAAGTGTACTGGTGACCCTTTCTGCTGTCCTAGGATTTGCAAAATGTTTTCATAATGAATTTTACTTGTAAACACCAATTTTCAGGACTTTTGATAACAGATATAGGGTAATAATGATTTGGTTTGGTTTACAGTAGGGATTAGTGTCCTAGTCAATGAAATAGATAACATTGTAGTAATGGTTCATGAAAATTCACCAAGAAATCATTTTTTGTGACAAATTAGAACAGGTATCATTCAAATGTCAATCAGCTCTGTTATTCAATCATTTACCTGAGAAAAATTTAATTCTTTGCTAGCTCTTGTCAAAGGTTAAATCCACATTTATCAGAAGTACATGTAAGGAAAACTGGAAGGATCCAGATGCTAATCGATCAGAGAAAATTTGTGTCAGTTCAAGTCAAAATTGAATTCATGCACTTTCATGAGGGCAATCCCAATAGTACCCGACCCAACAAAGAAAACAAAAATTTGGGAAAAAAATGTGTTAATTTTTCAACGTAATCTCCTTTCGGCTCCATACACTTTTCTCAGGGATGCTCAATAAGTCCGATACCCTTTTTATAATAAGAACTGTCTTGCTCCTCAAAATAGCCATTAAATGCCGACATCACTTCTTTGCGGTTGAAAAATCTTTGACCATCAAGCCATATTTTCTAGTTTTCGAACAGAAAATAATCCAAGGGGGCTAAATCTGGCAAATAGGGTGCATGAGGTAGCAATTCATGAATTTTGGTGATTGCAATAATGGCTTTGTGAGCTGGTGCATTGTCTTGATGAAACAACACTTTCTTCTTAGCCAAATGCGGCCGCTTTTGCTTGATTTCTTCGCTCAAATGTTGCAATAAGTTTGCTTAAAACTCGCCATTGATAGTTTTTCCTTTCAAGATAGTCAATGAAAATTATCCTTTGTGCATATTGAAATGTAATGAAATAATTGACTTTGTGCATCCCAAAAAACGGACGCCATGACCTTGCCTGCAGATGAAATGGTCTTTGGCCTTCTTTGGAGCCGTTTCTCCCTCATGAATCCATTGTTTTGATTGTTCTTTTGTCTTGGGTGTGGAGTAATGGACCCATGGTTATGAAACAGCACATATATTCTGCTTTGTTGCTGTGAAAGTTTGCTGAACACTCAATTGAAACATCTTCATGACACTGGTTTTGCTCGAGTGTGAGCAAACATGGCACCCATCTTGCACACAACTTTCTCATGTCCAAATTTTCAGTTAATATGCGATGTAATGCACTTTTTGAAATGTCAACTATGTCTGCTAGCTCGCTAGATCGCTTTCAGTTGATGATCATCCAGTATCACTTTGTGAATTTTCTTCACATTTTCTGGAGTCGTCATCTCATTTGGTCGACCAATTCAATGCTCGTCTTGACAACTCATATGGCCTCGTTTAAACTCTGGTACCCAATATTTTACTGTTGTATACAAAGGAGCAGACTCCCCCAGAGTAGAATCCAGTTCAGCTTTTATATTGGTGGGGCTGAGGCCTTTCAAATAAACATATCGTGTCACATAAGGATGACCAATTTTCTCCAATTCCTCAAATTCACTGTAAACGTTCACTATTGATGGCTGCCAAACAAATGTGCTTTATAGATTGCATACTTTTTAATACAGTAATATTTTTTTCAAACAACTACTGCCATCTCTAGGTAACACTTCTGGGCATTCCCATGCATTGTAGTTACATACTTTTTGCAATCTAATCTGTCCTTTTTCTTCCTCCATACCGAAGATGTTTGTTATAGCTAGCACTATAATTTATGGAAAAAAATCTGTTATTTAACAAGTCTAAAGACATCAAACGTTTACCAATTGAAAGTAGAAATTTTATATAAGCATGTGAATAACTATTTATGCATTAGAAAGATTTTCATGTAATTAAGATATTTTTCATCTGTGTACTATTTTACAAGGACCTAGATTTCAAAGGGGAACGGTGATTGAAAATAATTTTTTTAATATCCTGTTGAAAGATCGTCTTGTTCTTTGAAGAAATTTTGATTTGCCTAAATTGACTTTCAAGCAGTTTATACTTTTTACATTTACACTCAGCAGAAACAAAGAGGGATTTCAATGTAATTAAAAATAACTGGCTGAAATATTTTGTACCTCATTTATGAGTTGTTTACTTTTTTCAGGGTGAGGATGGAATGGGCGGAGCTGGTCTCGGTGGATCTGGCTTCGAGTTTGGAGTTGATCCCAATGAAGACCCAGAACTTGCTTTGGTAAGTCTTTAATTCAGTAAAATGTGTTATGATAATTTTTACCGGAAAATGGAAGTATCTTATATCCTTCATTTAGAAAACATAATTAAGGTATGTTATTATTTTTGATGGGTGCTTGAGAACAGCATAATTAGTTATATTTTATTAAAATTACTTGTTATTGCTTTCAATTATTCCATGAAAAGTAATGAAAACCTCTGATTTGTTGGAAAAACCATTTGCTGTGATAAATTGAGTATTTTCATAAATGCTGAAGTGTGCAGTATGCTTTCAAATGTAGATCTGTTAATCTTGGAATAAGTTTATTATCATTTTTGTTGTTAGAGGTCTGCAATGTATTATTAAGTATTTGTTACAGCAAAGTCAATTTTGTCAAATGGCATTTTTTTTCAAGTCAGTAGCAATAATGGTCTTGCTAAACCTCAGCGACATGATTTTGTGTGGAAATTTTGAAGGTTTTATGTACGATACAATTTTTGCTTTTATATTTCATTATATAAGTTTATCTTGATTATTTTTCTGCTGTTTTACTTTTAACTTATCGATATTTAAGTTTGGTTGACCCAAGTTTCATTTGAAATGTTTGCATAGAGTATTATGCAAAACACATAAGTTTTTGTATGCAAGTGTTGCAAAGTTCAGAGAAGGGATAGAGCAGAACATGTCAACATTTTAAAGTTTAAAGAATCTTTGATGGTAGATGCAAGTATTTACTTGTTGCTTAGTATTCAAATCATTTGCTGTATGCGTAATTAATACATTCTTTTCAGTCATATTAAAGTTTCTGTCTAATTGATCCGTGCCATTTTCTTAGAAAATAGAGAAATTAAATGTGCAAGGCATTGCCCTTGTAATACACCCGGATAAATATTAACTACATTGCATGTTTTGAATGGGGATGGTGTAGGGGTATATTTACCTACAGCAAATGTTAAATTTCTAATTTTGCCGCCATAATAGTAAAATGTGAATGGTCTGTACTACCTACACACTGGGGAGAGAGTGTCCAAAATGCTGGATGGCATTACTTTGTGGAACTCCTTCATGATAACAGGAAATAAAGTATTTTCCTATTTCACACATTATACATGAGTTTTTCAATAAAAGTTGTTAAAGAAACATAATCTCCTTCTAGCTCGGTATACCTTTTTCATTATTTCTCCAACAATATCTCCAAAAAGTAGAATTTTGGAAGGTCTGCAAATTAATTGGTGATGACCTCTCCTCGTTCAATGTGAATCCTTTTCCGCCGAGCCATATTTTCAATTCTGGGATTAAAAAAGTTACTGGGGTCAAATCTGGTGAAAGTGTTGGATTGGTGGATGTTGTAATGATTTGAAATATAATTACAGAATTTTAACCATCGAAACTGCACAGGTGTGCACTAGTGCATTATGTTGGTGGAGGAGAATATTTTCTTTGCCAAGCAAGGACTTTTTTATTGATTTCTTTGCACAAGTAGTAGTAGTAGATTTAGGGGGGGCGAGCGACTGCTGAGGTCATTTGCAGGGTTGTAATAAATATGGCATTGGCATTAGCCTACTCTTATAGAAAGCTCCGCAGCTTAACGTTCCATTTGATGGATGGCGTTCTCGCCCAAATAACTCTCCACCAAGCACCTCAAGTAGGGATATAGGGTTACCACTGAAAAACTGCCGTCTTCAGGAAACAAACCCGGCCGTATTGTTTGGGAAGCCAGTACATGTATGCTAGCCACCGCACTTTTTTAAGTTTTCTGGTTTATTATATATACAAGGATCTGATCTCCTTTCTTTGCTCACTGGAGCAATAAAATGCATGTGACTCAAAAACTCTCCTTAATATTTTTCATTTTTGGGAGTAATCGATGTAGATGATGCCGCCTGCATCCCAAAAACTGTCCATCACCTTGTTAGCCCATTTTACTCTCTTCTCCTTCTTTGGAGCCAGATTGCCTTTTAGGAACCCACTGTTTCCCCTGTTCCTTTGTTCTGTAATGTAGTAGTGTATCCATGTTTTGTCCACAGTTATGTATCAGCACAGAAACTCCTTGGAATTGGAAAGGAAAATTGCCAAATTAACGCCCGGGTTGACCTCGTGACTGCATTTGTTCTCCACTTAGGGCAAACTCATCTTGCTGAGATTTTTTTCACTGCCAATTTTTCATGGAAAATTGAAAATACTATGTACCTGATGGCCTATATGCCTATGGCCTCAACTATTTCATCAATTACTCAGTCTGAGTCATGGATCAAAATGACATTGATCTGGTAATCATTTTGGAGAAGTCACTTCCCCTGGACATCCCAAATGAAGTTCCTCATTTGTGGATGTACGGCCGCATTGAAACTCATGTACCCAATCGTGAACATTCGAAAACATAGGAGCAGATGATGTACTACACGGCTTAACTGCATCCGTCCATATTTTTCTGAATAAACTAAGTTTGGTGCTTCGGTCGACTATGAAAATGAAACGACATCATGGGTATGGAAATTTTAACCAAAGGCTAGTGAGAGATGAGGCTTACTAAAAGCAAACCTTATCCAATCTATGAGTGCCCTCTCTTGGATTTTCAAAGAAATTATTTATCAACCATGTCAGTTATTTTGTAACTAATTAGATAGAGTATCATTATCTGGCTATTTCACAAAGTGTTTTCATTTTCGTATATTATTGCAAGTAGGGAGGGAGAGGATATAGATTTTAGGTTGGGATTAATGGTGAGGAGAAAGGGGGAGGTTAGAGGGGAAGTGAGGACAGCTAATGAGTTGTCCCTCAATGAGATTTACTTAAGTAACTGTTGTGCATCTGGGTTGGATTTGGGAGAAATCACATAAAGAAAAAGTGGTCCATGGAAAGAGTGCATTTTTTCACTACACTACAGGGGCATACCCTTCTGAAGACCCAAGTATCTATGATTCTGATGGATGAAAATTGCTCACCTAATGCTGTAAAGTAAATCAGAGACCAATGTGATATGCTTAAATGTGATTGGAATTTAATATCCTCTGTTTAATTTCTTAGGCCTTGCGAGTGTCCATGGAGGAGCAGAGGCAGCGCCAGGAAGAGGAGGCAAGACGTGCTCAAGCTGAGTCCACTGCCACGACTACTGAGACTACTCCAGGGGCCGCTCCAGTGGCTGGTGTGCCAGCCTCTACTCCTATGGTGATTGCCAGGGACTGTGAGTATTTGAATGCTAAATGGAGAGGAAGTGTATCCTCTTTCCATGTATTTTTTTATTATGAATAGTTTTTTGGTTTTATCAATTTCTTACTTGCATTCTTTAGCCTAATTATGCAACTTCTAAGGGGATATTTTGTGCCATGCAAGCGGCTTTCTCTGCTAAGCAATTGCTCATATTTTTATAGTTTTGTAGTCCAATATTAACTGATGGTGTCAAATATTTTCACTCAAGGACTTGTTAGTATGCTTTTGTGGATGCTTTTAAAGGGTTGAGTCATTGACATAGTTCATTATTCATAGCTAAAATGTAATAAATAACATCTATGAGAGGTTGAATGTAATAAAAAATGGAAGTGAAAGTTTTTCATGTTCTGAGATAGAGAGAGATTTTTAAAATTTTGAATTCCTGAAGCTGTATTTTATGGCATGTATTCTTTTCCAGCTGCCAGTGAGGAAGACATGTTGGAGAGAGCTCTCGCCATGTCTTTGGAAGGGAGGGATGCAACACCACAGCCAGCTGTAACACCGGTAGCTGCCACACTTGCTGCACCCAACCCTCCGCAGGCTATTACGACCACAATCAGCAGCTCTGGATTGCCTGACTTTGATCACATGAGTGAAGAGGAACAGATAGCCTTTGCAATGCATATGTCAATGCAAGATGCTCGTAAGTGAAATATACTGATCTGTACATTATAGTGAACACCATGGGCATTTAATGCAGTATTTTCCATAAATGAGCCAATTTGAAATATGCTTTCTTTGTAATGTACATAAGACTTTGACTCTAACCTTCATCTTCAAGTATCTTTTTACTACAGTTGTTATGCTCCTCCCTCTTGAAGGTTTATCCTTCAATAGTTGACATGAATGTTAGTAAATTAATACTCCCTGCTGTTTTAAAAAAGTGTTTTAGATATACTCGTAATCATTTTGTTTGGCAATGCTATTTTTAATTTTCAATGTGTTCATTATATTTGGCTGCTGACTTTATTCCATTTTCAAATCTTCTGAAGTGGTTTCTCCATTTTTTCATTGCTTGACGAACAATCACCATATTTTAAGGGCTCTATATGCTAACAGCAGTATTTTTCATCTACCATATTTCCCAGCCTACAAGGTGCACCGGTGCATACTATAGACTGTAATTTTTCAGGTTAGAATTCTCTAAAAGGACTTAAATCCGACAGAAATAAATCCAAGTATTTAATGTTAGCACTTCATATGAAGACAATGGAATTATTACTTTTAAAATTTTACAGCTATATTAACATTATTGTAGAATCCCAGAAATTCAACATCACTGCCGCTAAATTGTGTCTACAGTCATTTTCAATGGGGTTGTCGCTTTCCTCTTCCACAAGGTCATCATCACTTCCATCTATCACATTACTAATTTGGCATTTTTAAAAAGACATGATATTAGTCTCACCTTTAACTTTCCACCAGGAGTTTTTCAGCCAATTACAAGCACTAGAAATTGACTACAGCTTCATTATTCTCATCAGTGTAACATCCTAAATTGTTGCCTTTTAACATTTCTTTTGAAAAGTGCCATTTTTTTGCTATTATAGATCTGGTACAGGGTCTGTTCATAAAGTATTGCGACTTTTGGGTTTTTTCAAAAATTATTTATTCATGAATATCTATTTTGTCCCCTTCAAAGTATTCCCAATTAGGTAGAATACACTTGTGCCAACGATTTTTTCTAATCTTCGAATAACTTTAAAAATAATTTTTTGAGATCTTGTTCAACTCCTTCGATGCAGTCTAAATCGCATCAATCGTAGCATAGCATCATTCTTTCATGGGCCTCTTCAGTTTCGGGAGCAAGAAAAAGGTCACTGAGAGCCAGATCTGGGGAATATGGTGGCTGTGCCATCATTAGTGTGTTGTTTTTGGCCAAAAATTTGCCTACATGTAATGATCTGTGAGCAGGGGCATTGTCATGGTGCAAAAGCCAATATTTGTTCTTCCACAAATCCAGGCAGTGATGGCGGATTGCTTCGTGCCAATTGTGCATCACTTGTAGGTAATATTCCTTATTTACTGTTTTACCCTGTGGCTGGAACTCATGATGCACCACGCCCCTGTAATCGAAGAAAACTGTAAGCAAAACTTTTGCATTCGACCGAAATTGGCACGCTTTTTTTGGTCTTGGGTCTTGCTGCAGCTTCCATTAGGATGATTGAGCTTCAGTTTCCGCGTCATAACCATAAACCCTGTGATTTGTCACCAGTTATGACCCCCAAATGGGTCATAGGAGGTCATTTGGGAGGAGAAAATTTGGGTTGTCGGGGGCAGAGTCCAACACCTCATTAGCAATGTTAATGCATTGCTGTTTTTGGTCAAAGTTGTGCAATTTTGTTACGAATTATGCGATGACCCATGTCAGCCCAAATCTTTGGTAAAAATTGAATGGCACGAGCTAATCGACATGTTTAGGTCCTCAGCAACTTCTCTCTAATGGCGATTCGATGATTGGCCAATATTATTTTCGTCACTTCATCAATGTTTTCATCTGTTGTGGATGTGCTTGGGCCTCCAGTACGCTCTTTGTCCTTCACAATTTCTCAGCCCTCTGAGAATATTTTGTACCCCTGATAAATGTCGCTTTGGTCCAAGGTGACTTCTCCATATGCCACAGTCAAAATTCGGAATGCGTCCGCACACTGAATTACGTTTTTCACACAAAATATGATACAGATTCTTTGATCCATCTTTTGGAGCAGGCAAAAATCGAACACCAGCCAAAACACGTCCAAGCAAAACAGCTATCCAAAATTAATGGAACATTCAAAATGGCCGAACGTAAGGGACATAGTTACCAACATAACGCCACAAAAAATCAAATATACCGAACCTGCAAAAATTCAAAATTTGCGATACTTTTTGAACAGACCTCGTATGTATGCATAGACCATTTTTGTTCATGAATCTCACACTTCCTAATGTGTTCCTGAAAAATCATCCTTACCTTTCTCTTATTTTCTTGCTTCAATGATATCATTTTTATTGAAACACTAATATCATTAATTCTGTGATTTATTAACCAGTTTTTAACTTGTCTCTCAAGCTTTGGCCATTTCGGAGCACATGAGTGTAAATTTATTTATTCATATTTGGATTTACTTAATCCACTTTCTGCTTCCTCTATTCTCATATCATCTTCTCAGTCAAAAAAGAGCCTAAATATTTTTCAATTTCCTTTTTTTGTTTTTCTGAAGTGTAATGCACAGCCTCAAGTTTAACACGTTCAACCAGGCATGCAATTTCCTATGCATGACCTGGTGAAGGCTGGATGCTGCAACATAATCTGTATCTGGTGGCGTTGGAAAATTGGAAAAATCCAATTTTTTACTGTTTTTTTATTCTATTCCATTTAACTATTTACGTACGGGTTAAAATTTTATGTATCACATGCTCATCCTGTCTGGCAGCATGACATTGAAGGGAGTCAAATGGCACCAAAACATGATTTCCCTACTCACACTGTCAGAAAATAATGGATTTTGTGATTCCTAGCTTTCGAATGAATACTATGTATACTCAAGTCTTCGTCATTAATTGCTATTTCTGGCCATCCCTCAAATTCAAATGAATACATATTAATTTTTTTGTGTCCTTGTTCTTAGTAAATTGGAGTTGAAACTGCAAATCACAGAAGTGAAACTTTGTATTGCATGCCATTGTAACTGTATTACTACAAAGTTACAAGCTTTTCCTACCCAAAGGCTACACTTACAATGTCAGTTTATACACTTGTAAAAGAGGGAATCCATCAGGAAAGGGACACACACATGACATAGTGATGAGGCTAATGAATGGACTCATATATGAAGGTCACATAATATATACACGGACAGTTTCTACACAAATGTTCCTCTAGCTAAAGTGTTATTAGAGAAAAACACATAAATGTGTGGTACAGTACGCACCAACAGGAAATTTTTATGAAATAGTGAAAGCACAATAATGGAAAAGTTGGTGCAAGATAACATCATTATTTAGGTTCCTTCGATTTATTGTTTCGATGCAATATTAGGTAACCCCCTCAAACGTTGTATTCTTCATCTGAAGTGCTGGATGAATCACTTTGCTCCCGCTCAGCATCTGAGCGGAAAAAAGTGTATGTAAACACGTGTTGTGAAGCTGGAGGAAGGGACAGACCAAGTTTTAACCTATTGGTATTGAAAACACATGTACTTTCATCATCCTCGTTGGCAAAGATTTCATCTTCATCATCATCCTCCTCCGGAAGGACGTCATCCTCTGTGCCATCCATTTTATTGCTGATACAGCTCTTTTTGATAGTCTTCGCAATCTTTTCCTCATAAAGGGTCCTTTGAACAGCATAAACCCATTGTGCAACTTTGTTAGGAGAAGCTTATTTGATTTTTCCTGTAGCATTTAACTCGCATTCAGGTGCAGACAACCATGAAATGTACTGTTCTCGGAGAGTCCTTGAATGGTTTGTTAATGCCAACATCCTTGAATGGCTTGTTAATGCCAACATCCATCGGTTGCAAAACATTTCATTTCCCCAGGAATGACCACAAGTGGTCACCTCACTGATCTGTCTGATTTTATCTTTCATGGCATCGTTAAGATAGCCCCGGAAAGAATCCAGTACTGGCATAGAGGGCTGATTCAAACAGGCACCTGGCCTGCATCCCCACATGATGTTTAACCAGTCAATCATTAATTCTTATGTCTTTCAGCCTTTTACTTGGGCCTGAATAATGATATCTGTTGGGAACGTTTTTCTCAATCCCGTTGGGATCGTTTTTCTTTTTAAGATAAGGAATGGCAGCAACTTGCACCCGTCAGATGTAACGGCCAACATCACTGTCACTCATAGTTTTTTCATGCCCTGTTGTCTTCAGAAATACTTCTTCGACCCCATTTCTCTCAAGCATATCACTTGGCGGCATATCTAAGTAAATTTCCATCTCCTCTCCATTAGCCATTTGCCCCAGCTTGGAATTCCCTTTCTTTTGAAGATCAAGTATGTGTTTTGGGTAAGTTACAAAATTGTGTTCAAAGTCTGCTGGGAGCTTCTGACAAATTAATGTTCGCCGCTGCAATGCTAAGCCCTGTTTGTCGCATGTATTGTTCTGCCTATCTTCGACTGGCCCAAAATTGTGTGCGAGGGATGCCCGAAGATCTTGCTTTGTTTTTGGCTTTCTATCGCTGTAGGTCGTAGCTCACAATTCGTCTGCCTTTCTGCCTTGTCTCAAAATATTCATATACTGCTGCAATGACTTCAGGGTCTTCCATGTTTTGGCCCTGATAACTTCTTTTGTGAAGCTTTGCATGCAAAAATAGCAGTCTTTTTCTGATGCCATTGTCTTACTCTGCACTTGGGTACACCAAATCTTGCAGCTGCTCTTCTATTCCCATTTTCTTCTGTAAACAAGATAACTTGCCTTTTGAACTTTGCGGTTTACAATTCTTACCGATGCACGCCAGGTCTTGTTTCGTTAACCATGCTTGATCGCCCTGCTCTCGAGACACTATCTAAACGAATAACCTAAAGTCCAACATTTCCCTGACCAGCAAAAATCCATTTGGGTGTCATCCATTTGGGAAGTATTAGGGTACAAATTTCCTTACCCTTTTCTCTTCGTTTGTACATGTTTTGCACATGTTCAATGCCCTACCCCAAAAAACAAATACTCACTAAATCCCTGCTAATCCCCTGGAACACGGGTTGCCAATTATCACCCACCAAGGGATCCCTGAGAGCCAGCACCTGTTGGGAGTCCAAAATATGCTGTGTCTTAGAATCACGTTGACTTTTTTTTGTTTTTGGGTGTTGGGATCCAAATTGGGTGCGTCCTAAATTTGCGGGCATCTTAAATTTGAAGAAATATGGTAGGTTTTTTACAAGCACTGCATGTGAGATGTGACTAAACATGCTCTATATATACATGTAAGATTTATTTTGTCATTTTCTAAGTGAGTACCTCAAGGAAATATTGCTGGCTCAAAACAGTGATATTATCAAAATTTTTAATAAAAGCAACCATTTTCTATACCTGGTGCAGGAAAAAAATATCAAGTTCTTTTCCATTGAATTGGCTTGTATCTTTTAGTTCTAGGCTATAGGCTTACCCCTCAGCCTATAAGACGCCAGCTGATGTTGAAGTATAGTATGTTGAAGCAAAAAAATGTGTGTTTTTTGGGGGACTTTCTGTGGTCTTTGGTAGAGATAGATTAAGATACAATGTGTATCAGTAAAAGTTTTGAGGAAATAGGGTGAAAGAGGCGAAATTGTTTTCAAGATGTTAGGGATTTTTTAGGTGAATCAGGAATGTGGCATTAGTTTTGAGTTTTCCCATTGGGAGTGATGTTTTTTTTAGTTGTGAGATCAATTTGTATTTGGAGTAGGCCATTGTGCATGCAAATCTTGGTAAAAAGTAAAACTATAATAGCAGGACTGACTGCAGTGACATAAGTTTTGATCCACAAAACAATGAATAATAAGATTTGAAATACACAAAAATTCACTCACCACAACTATGTGATGAATGAATCAGTAACTCATTTAGTTTAATTTATATTCTCTTTATATATTTGGCAAGTTTTAAATCACTTAGCTTGTACTCTATGGCATTCCTTGAAATCCAGGAAAAACCTTGGAATTTGTCTCCTTTATGAATGAACAGCTTGATTTTAGGAAGTGAGTTATCAGGCCCATGCAAGTCTAATTTTATAAAGAAATAAAAGGTTGGCAATAATTTTGAAAGTAAAGACATGAGCCATTGTTTCCTCTTGTCGTTGTTCACTCTTTCTTGTCCATGGGGCACTTCAAAATGATCCCAGTGTGCCAAGGCATCAGAAGTGACGTGACTCCCCAATCACAATGTGTTTACAGGTGACTAATCACCTTGGTTCATTGTATTGAAAAGGGTTTCTGGCAAATCCATGAAACATTTGCATGCCAAGTGCAGTGTGACTCATTTGCTTGTGCCATATCAGATGAAGAGGATTCAATAAATGCCAAGTCGTATTATGTAAACTTCTGCAGGGCTGTGAATGGCTTGTCATGTGATACAGGAGTGCAGCAATTAAGAAGTAAATTCATTAGGAGGGGAAGTATTTGGAAAAAAATCTTGTCAAAAATATTATGTGAAAAAACATGATTGTTACGTTAAGATTTGGAAAAACATGCCAGGATCTTATATACCTGCAAAATATTTCTGCTGGACAAAAAGATTTCAACAAGTCTTTCGACTTATTAATGTAAATCTATATGCGTATAAAAAAAGTTCAAAACCATATTCTCATTTATCAAAGTAAGTATCATTTTTCATTTGCGCTAAAAATTAGATTCATTTCATGGAGAATTTGTAATTAATGCACAGTTTAATGATTGTTTTGGTTTGAGTGTAACCCACTGTATCACCTTCTATTCACTGCAGAGGACCAAGCAGTCAAGGTTGACTCGCTTGGTAAAAGTAGGACTGGTGAAACACCCATGGAGGTGGAAGTTTCGGGCAGTGACGATGCGGCTGGTGATGGCGAGGATGACATATCGGAGGTGATGAGTGATCCAGCCTTCCTCCAGAGTGTCCTGGAGAACCTCCCAGGGGTGGACCCACAGAGTGAGGCCGTGAGGCAGGCTGTGGGACATGTATCTGCAGCAATTGCAGAAAAGGAATCGAAGGAAGGGGGTGGGAAGAAGGAGAAACGTGGAGAGGCATCCTCGTCCTCATCATCTTCCCAGGACAAGAATGAGAAGAAAGGTTCCTCAGATCATGAGAGAGGGAAGCGAAAGTAAATTCTATAGGCTAATTTAAGTGTTGCTTATGTAATGAAGATATGAATGAAATTAATTCTCCAATTGCTTGTGAGTGATCCGTTGGCAATGTGGACAGGCAGGAAAACTGCCAGTGGGATTCAAGAGTTCTGTATGTTATCAGGTGATGATTTATCTGCTTTGTAATACTTATGTATTTGTCAATGGAATGCTCCTTTTTTTGATTAATTTGTCTCTAGGAAAGCAGTGTCTTTGCTGTTTACCTTGACTGTTATGATAAGACTTTGAGAAAATAAAGGAACATATTTCTAACCATATTAAATTGTTTTTCTTATTTGATAATTTGGTATTCTAATGAATTGGGTAATGACAACATATCAGCACTAGTATAGTGTTGCTTTAAGTCTATAGGAACTGGTTTAGTAGTGGAATTCACTCAATTGTGTAAGTATGTCAATATTCGATTATTTAATTGTAATGAAAATCGAGAATTTTTCAGTAAAAATGATTCATATAGACCGGGATAATTTTGTCTGTGTGTACTTGTAATTCTTATTTTTCAGTGCAAATGAACTGTCTTGTAATAGCAGCCGTCTTGCCATTTCTTGCAGATCTTAAAATGTGGCTGTTGTGTCCTATAAATACTCGGCAATGATTCCAAATAATGGATTATTTAAAAAGTTAAGTAAAAACTTATTTGACACGCAGCAATTGTATGAATGTTTGGAAAATTGTATGATACCAGGTTGATTATGTCTTATAAGCAATGCCATATGTTAGGGTGGGGAGAAATGGAGATTAGGTGAGTACCTGCTGCCAGGTAAAAGCTTACATGACCCTGGAGGAGTTATTTACATTCCTCTAGTTTGCCTGTCTTCAGTAGTGTTTTTACATTACAGGTGACAGTTTTGATGATGATGGACTTTGCTAGATGACAACCTGGGAGGCCTTGTTACTTCTCTTGCTGGAACTTGATTTCTCTAATCAGTAATAATCTCAGAATAAGGATTTTCCGTTGCTGTACTCTGAATCTTAATGGAGTGGTTTCCCATTTCTATCTTCATTGCCACATCATTTAATACGAGGTAGTTCATAATCTGAAAAATGTAATTGCAATTTTCCACTATTTAAGATAAACTTTAATCTAAATTTTAATGCATGTACTTCTGGACATACATCATCATCATTTGACATGATGATTTATCTACATTGAGATCTGGATCATATTGAAATATAGGAAAAGGAAATTATATTGATTGGTGGAAAATTGCAGTATATTTTTACAGATTACTAATATGTTTCAGTTTGACACAAGTTGCCAGGATCTCCTGAATTAACATGGTAGTTCATCCATCTTTAGGAGCAGTTTTGCACTCTCACAACAAGAAGGTACTCTAACCCTTACCGAATCATATGCCCACATGAGGGTCATTGGCGCTTAGTGAAGGAGGGACCTCTAATGCCAGCAGTCACTTGGACTCCAGGTTATGTCTGCCACTATCAAGTGTTGGCCGCCCATCACCATTAGGTGCAGTTGGATATTTTCCATCCTCCAGCATTGGTGCCTTCAAGCATTGGCCACTTATTCCTTGCTACTTTGAGGTATGTCCTTTTACATATAATTTATAAAACAGTGAAACACATCTATTACATTTCTGTGGAAGATCGAGGAAAAAATGTGAGCCATGAGAGAGAGTTGATGGAAGCTGTTATTTTCCATAACCAGAAGCAAAAGGTTTATTGAGATAGTGTGCTGAAGGGCTATGCTATCTTTTTTTTGCCATGTCAAGGTTTCCCTTTAAAAGGGAAGAAGACATGCATTGAGAAATGTCTCATCAACAGTAGAAGTTTTTTATAGTGCCTATCCATGCAAATATCCATGCAAAGATTTCAATTTTGACAACTTTTTTAAGAGGATTACCCATTAGTGTTCACTATAGATTGACTGTAAAACTTTTTCACTTCTCATAGACTAACACATTTGGAGAAACCAAACTGACTGACTGACTATGGGAAAATCATGCCTGATGTAAAATTGCACCGGCAATCATGGGAGTAACTAGGTGATAGGTATTAAACCACAGATTGATTTGTTTGGAAGGTAAGCTTTCAAATATAAATATTATATAGGCTTACTTTTAACCTCAGCCATCTTAGCTTCATAAAATTATTTCAGAAACACAAATATTGAAGTTGAGGTTGGATTCAAATCTATGAATTTCAATTTTCCAGGTTGGAAAACTGAAATATTAAACACATGGCCAAACAAATTGGGCAAGCTAGATATGACTACAGGTAGATAGCGGAGGTAAACTGCAGCTATGTCCATCAAATTTGAAGGAAGGGAGCAGGCTTGGGGAAGTAGATGGTGGAAGTGAACTTATAAATGAAAAGTATAAATGTTGACAAACAAGTAAAGCTGAAAAGTAATCTCTTAAAAGTTTTTACGCCGGTGAAAACTCATGTAAATATTTACTTAATTATATCATCGAAGCTGACAGTAGTCTACACTTCTCTGTATTCATTCTGTAGCTTGAGGCTCTTAGTGTTAAGGCAGGCAAAAGAGCTTGAAAAAGCTCCTAGCTTTCTACCTAATTCTGCTGTTCATTTAGCCAGAGGGCACAATTAGCAGCATGATCCAAGAGCTTACCTGCCATCCAACTTGCACCCTTTTTGCGTATTGTTCAGGCATTGCCTTCCGGTGCCTTGGGATGCTCCAGCTGGTCATTCAGGTAGGACCCTTCTGCAAGATCCTTCTTGAAGAAAACTACAAGAAGGATCTTGCAGAGAATTGGGGATTACGTAAACTTGCGCAGCAATTAGTCAATTTTTGCTTACCTGATGGTGATACTTATTTCTATGGAATTCATGTATGTAATATGATTTATCATTGCATTTCATTTTATGGAGTAAGATGTTCCTTACTTGGAACTACATACTTTGGCAGAAAGGGAAAATACAAAGATGCGGATTCTGCTAGAAAAACTGTGAAGTGGCTGAAAAAGTGGATGAATAAAAATTTAACTTGCCTAGAATTAACTGGTTGTAATAAAAAAATTACTAGGCTGTTTTATGTCTTGTGAAGTAGAAAATTCTTTGCAATTTCTGCTTAATTTTTTGGGAGAGATCTTGGAGGATAGCAGAAAAATTTTCATAAAAAACCCTTTCAGTCAATAGTGTTGGAAATTTGGGAGTCCTGTAGTTGACGCCTTGCTCAACCATAGGTTGCGTACAATTAATTGATTTTTCACCAAAGAATTCAAATTGAATACCACCATATCCTGTTAAGTATCTCAAGTAGTTGGTCTCATAAAACTGATGGAATAATAGAACCGTTCAAATTTACCTGGCGCTGATGCTTACGTTTCCAAGTGAAAAAATGTTGTGCATACCTCCTATAGTCGAATGCCAATGAATGCTGAATGTTTCTCAAATATAATTTAATTAAAGGGGAAGTCTAACCCTACGGTTTTTTGTAAGCATTCTGCATTGCGTCAACTGAGAATTAATAATGCGGTAAACATTAACCTCGAAGTTAAGTATTCTTCAAGCAATTAATTAAGGGCTTTTAGAGAAAAAGAGCATGCGAAAATGTTTCGTAAAATTATATGAAATTTTGGTACACTGTGTGGTGATGTCACGACTATCGCGAGCATAATAGCTGACAGTGTAAACTTCACCTAATTTAAGTCGAAGTTAAGTATTCTTCAAGCAATTAATTAAGGGCTTTTAGAGAAAAAGAGCATGCGAAAATTTTTCTTAAAATGATATGAAATTGGTACACTGTGTAGTGATGTCACGACTGTCGCGAGCATAATAGCTGGCAGTGTGAACTTGACCTAATTTTGAATATATTGCTTTTTTCTCTTATTGTCTGTTAGAAAACTCAGATGATAATGCAGTTCAGAATAATTGTAAGGTTCAACTGTACTGCCTTATTTGTTTTATATGACTGTGCAGCGCACATTGAAGCCTTCTGCATATGAAGTTAAGTTTAGTATTTCCCAACTCTAATTCATTCATTCAAGCTATTGTACCAATTTAAAGGTTGGAATAGAGTGGTCCCTAAAGAGTATTTATTTCTAATTATCGTCGGATATTGCTCTTGTTTAACCTACACTATTTCCTTATTCATGTCTTCCTCACCTATGCCTGCCTGCATGCTGTCTTGAAAGCCTTTACTCTATTTCAGATACCCCTCTTACCCAACGTTCTCCCTTCTATCACGGCCTTCACCACGCCACTACCTTTAATATTTCATCCACGCATTTTCACAGCCTTTTTAGGATTTGCTCCAACAACCAACTCTCTTCACCCGCCCAATTTAAATCTTCAGATCTTTCAGATGTGGATGTTAACGCCTTAATGCGCTAAGTTAAATGATTTCTATTATAAGTTGTCAATTAATGTTTATGCTGTGTAAATGTAACTTCAGAGGATTGAAAATCTAAGTTGATTGGTTATATTTCGGAGAAATATAGAAAATCAGTCGAACTCCGATGTGCAATCATATTTAAAACACCTATGAATTTCAGGAAAAAGGAATTCCCAATGGTGAAAAATAATAGAAATATTACTGTAGCAGCAACACAGTTTTTAAAGTTAAAATTTATAGCATTCAACCAAAACTAAATTTTCTCTCGGCCGTCGGCAACTCGTCTGTTCTTCTCTGCATTGCGAAGTGCAGAAAAGAAACAATGAATTTCATTTCCTTCCTATCTCACTCGCCAAATCCAGCATAAGCTCCAAGAGAAGATAAATATCTCTTTTCCGGTTTAGAAGAAGAATGGGCCCTGCCGACAAGAATGGGCTCTACTGAAGAATAGATTCGACTGACAGAATACAATAGAAGGTAAATCTGGCAGGTTTTAACCTCCGCGACTAGGCTCAAAGGATTACGCCCTGAATAGAGCAAAAGTGGCTTACTTCCTAAGGTAGTTATTACTTAATAAGCAATGTCCATATTACTGAATTTTAATTCAACGATTTCCCATTCCGAGATGTCAAGTCATGGCCATCAAAATTGAAAATGGGTTCTGAATGGAGTGACGTTTTGGTAGTTATCAGAAGAAACAATTTACGACTTTAAATAGTTGGAATTGTTTTAACTTAAGCAGGTTAAGGCGTTACTACCATTATCTGTAAGATGGCATGTTACGTTGGGGTTACATATATAGACGCATGATAATCCAAATGGACTCGTTAAAAATGCAGTGACCTTCAATGAACGGAGTATTGTGAAAATAAAGAAAAGTATCTTCGAGTTATAGTTTTCATGTCGACCCTGGTGGCCGGGATCACAGGCCACAAATAAACTTATCTGTACCACAGTGGACGAAACGATCACCAGTAGCTGCAGGCACACGAGAAAGACGATCGACCTTCGTCTCGAGGCGAAACACGCAGTTTGTCTTCCGCAAAAATTTAGCACGAGTCATAAAAACCTCGGGGATATATCAGCAGCCGGGTGCGTTCGCTATATCCCTCAATGTCAATGATATCACCCGCGCAAGAATTCCGTCTCCGAGGGCGAAAATTCCCTGACGGCCAAAGCCATAGCACGGCGGCTCCCAAGTTCAAAAGGCAGATGCGAGCGTGTCCTCTCGGGCAATTGAGTTTCACGGCAAAGCGCGGGATTTCTCATTTCGTCGCCTCCCCACGCCCGCTGTTGATTGGTGCTGAAGGAGATTTGAGGATCTCAGTCGATCGACTCCAGTGGATGGAAAATTTTGGGTGTCGGAGTTTCCTTCGGATTTGAGGATTCACAAGTTGGTGGTCCCTGGCCTCGTTTTTATTCACGAGAGTGGTCAATGTCATTGTCATTTGTCCTTTCCTACCGCGTTGTCCCAATTCGGCCGTTGGCACAGGATCGAAGGCGCCGTCCTGCAACCACGTTCTGCGTCAAGACTGTCGTAAAACCAAGGAATTATTTTTTAAAGACTGCATGCGAAATCTCTTAGGTCTCTCGAACAAAGAAATGCGCATTCGAGCTGCCGTTTGCTGCCTGTATTCTCGTATTAATTTTATTCTGACCCTTCAGGCATTCGGTTTTCGGTAGATCCTGCTGACTTTTGATCTCAATTATTCAAACGATACTTGAAAACCCCATTTTACGAGTGGGTGTATAAAATACCTTAAAGGAATGTGCAATGGTGTATTCCGTTAGTGATCATTAAATATTTTATAATTCCGGTTGTAAATTTGGAAACATCATTTTCTCGATTTTAGTGTAGCAGCATGTGATGTTTTGTCGGGTCGAGACTACCTATCTTATCCATTGATTTGAGGCAGAATTTTGGGCGAAAGTTGTTTTAAGGAATCTTTGTTGAAAAAGTAAACGATGGTGAAAATCAGCTTCCATTAAATAAGTCACCCGTGTCCGTTCAGGCGTTGCATCTTTTCAATGCACTTTATGTATTTTCTTGGAAAAATATCAAGATTTAATGATCTACTATGGTGAACTGTCGAATGACAACCGTAGTCGACGACGTCCATATATATTATATCACCTCTGTCTTCTTTCTTATCCCACCTTTGTGTATATTTATTCTCTTGACAACTAACAAATTGGATCACGTTTTATTAATTTTTATTTTTATGTACTCGTCTCCCTGTTGTACTTTTTAGCCTACAGCTTAAGACAATAATTTCTCTTTCTGCATGGTGCCCTAAAAGCCATCAGTGTACCATGCAGATGCAGGGTACCATTCAGGGATGTGGTAGTGAATAATTTATCACCAAGAATGCAAAATCAAAAATTAAATTTTTCTCAATTTTTGATTAGCAATAAATCGTGGAGAGTGGAGATAATAGTATCTGCAGGTACATGCACTGCGCTATCTAAGTGTGAACGCGAAGCGTTGACGAATGTTATTACATATGCATATTAATAATTAACTGTTCCCTACATTGTCAAGAAATTGGAAGGAAGAGGTTTCAAAAAGTCTCAGTGTCGCCCATAGTAAAATACAGTCATTATCTAGGTATCTAGAAAGAATAAATGAAAATGAAAGAAAACTTTGAATGAAATTTTAACTTTCTCGTGTTCCTTTGAACGCTATTGTTACAAATATTTAGTCCTGGTTGATTTTATGTGGAATTAATTGCAGGGCATGTGGCAGAGTAAAATTTCAAATATTACCAAAACTTAATATAATTCTTTTAAAAAAAATGGCTATAAGTAGATGACCCACGGATATTAAGTACGGATAATTTGTGTGTCGGTGATTAAAAACTGACTTGCATTTTGGAAGGCTTCCTTAATGTTTATTAGCCCATTTTTTTGACTTGTGTACTAAAGGAAACATATGTATAAATATATATATATATATATATATATGTATATATATATATGTATATATATATATATATGTATATATATATATATGTATGTATATATATATGTATATATATATATATATATATATGTATATATATATATATATATATATATATATATATGTATATGTATGTATTGTAAGGTAATCTACCGGTTAAGGTAGGTTTGTGGATGGACACAACTACCAAACAAATATTTTATTACTCCTAACAAAACACAAAATTCATCATCCTACTCTATATCAGGTCCTTCTTCATCTCTGAGTACTTTCTTCCTCCCTTCATCCCGTCCAACATCCCTATCCTGTTCCTTCCCTTTCCTCTTTTGCCCAACATTCTACCCTCTATCACAGTCTTCAACATCCCACTGCCGGTCAATACCCCCTTCATCCACTTTTCCTGCCTCCACAGGATTTCTCCCAACAAACCCCTCTCTTCGCCCACCATACCAAGTACTTCCTCATTTGTTTTCTTCTCTGTCCATTTCACCTTCTCCATTCTTCTCCACACCCACATTTCAAAAGCCTCCAGTCTACGTCTATCCTCCTGCTTCAATGACCACGTTTCCGCGCCGTACATAGCTACGCTCCATATCAAAGTTTTTACGAGTCTTTTCTTAACATCCTTACTCAAAGTCCCCGTCAATAGCTCCCTCCTCCTTGTGAAAGCCTCTTTGCCTAGCGCAATTCTTCTCCTTACGTCCCTACTACTTTGACCGTGTTGGTCCAAAACACTACCGAGATACGTAAACTGCTCTACCTGCTCTAGTTTTTGCCCTCCTATTTTAATGTTAAGCTTGGCCTTTTTCTTTCTAGAAAATCGCATAACCTTTGTTTTCTTAATATTGATTCTCATCCCATACCTGTCGCACTGAATTTCCAATTCACTCAGCAATGCTTGCAGCCCCTTGGCTGACTGACAAACTAAAGCTTGGTCATCAGCAAACCTAACTGATTTTACGAATTCCCCGCCCACTTTCATTCCTACCTCGAGTTCTTCCCATGCCTCTTTAATCATTTCCTCTGCATACAGGTTGAACAGCAACGGTGATAATGGGCAACCCTGCCTTACACCCCTTCCTAACACTGCCCATCCTGACTCCCCGTTTCCCACCCGCACCTGAGCAGTCTGAGACATGTACAGGTTGCGGATTAGCCTCCTTTCCCTCCAATTTATTCCTATTTTCTGCAATATACTCATTAGTTTTTCCCAATTCACCCTATCAAACGCTTTTTCGAAATCTACGAAACAGGCAAATACCTCCTGGTTGTGTTCTATATTCCTCTCGATTAATAATCTCATTACTGCAATGGCATCACGCGTACCTCTCCCCTTCCTAAACCCAAACTGATCATCCCCTAAGTAATCATTTGCCCTACTCTCTATCCTTTTGTTTATGATCCTGAGAACAACTTTAGCTGCGTGGGATATCAAACTAATTGTCCTATAGTCCTCACATGACGTGGCCTCTAACTTTTTCGGAATAGGAACTAAAACTGATCTCACAAAGTCTTCCGGCCAGATTCCCTCCTCATAAATACTACGGATCAGCCCATATAGCCTCTTCCTCCCACATTTTCCTAAGCATTTTAAAAGTTCCACGGGAATGTTATCTACCCCCACGGCCTTATTTAGTTTCATCTCCCTTAATGCCCTTTCTATCTCATGGTCTAGTATGAATGGACCTAAGCTGTCCTCCTCTACGTCATTTTCTTTTTCAATGTCTAACTTTGTTGGTCTGAGTTCTTTACCATATAGTTCTTCTATATACTCCTTCCATCTCTCTTGGATCTTTCCTGCGTCAACTATTACCTTACCCGCCTTATCTCTAACTGTTAGCATAGCTCTTCCTTTCTTACCTCCCGATAACGATTTAACTTTGCTGTACAGCGCACCGATTTCACCCTTCCTCTGCAGACTTTCCATATCCTCGCACTGCGTCTTCCACCATGCTTCTTTTGCTTTATTTGTTGCCCGCCTCAATTTATTGTTCAATTCTTTGTACTTCATTTTGCCTAATTCTGTATTTATATTCTTCCATTTTCGCCGCTCATCCATCTTTGTAATCATCTCATCCGTGATCCATGGTTTCATAGTCCTTTTAGCGTTAACGGTTCCAATAGTGTTTTTTGCGGCTTTAGACAACCCCTTCTTGATCATTTCCCATTTTTCTTCGATAGTACTAAGCCCCTTACCATCCTCCATGATTTTCTCTACCGCCTGTTTGTATTCCTTCCTTTTCAACCCATTTAACGCTTCTACATTCCATTTTCTAACTCGCCGCCCCTGCCTTATCTTTTTGAAACGTACGCTACATTTCATAACAACTAAATTGTGGTCTGAGTCCGCATCCGCTCCCGGGAAGCTGTGGGAATTTATCACACTATTCCTAAACCTGTGTCTAACCAGGATATAATCTAGCTGATATCTTCCTGAGTCACCTGGCATTTTCCATGTATACCTGCGTCTTTTGTGGTGTCTAAACCAAGTGTTGGTGATGACTAACCCCTGTCTTCTGCAGAACTCAACTGCTTTCTCCCCGCGGTCATTCCTCGTGCCTAAACCGTAGTCCCCCACCTCTTCACCGTCTCTTCCTTCGCCTACCGTCGCATTCCAATCCCCCATCACTATCAAATGTTTCCCTGCAGGAACACACGCGATCATGTCCTCTAACTGATTGTATATCCTATCGACCTCTTCTTCCTTATGGTTGCTCGGTGGCATGTATACCTGAATAATAACTAAGTTCGTCGGTTCTGCTTTTATCTCCACTAGTAGTATTCTATCCGTTACCTGCTCTATGTTGACTACGCTTCTCCCTACCTCTTCATTTAATACTATGGCAACCCCTCGTTGGCTCTCGTCCCCACCGCTGTATATTATTCTATACTTATCACTCCAGTAATCCCCGCTATCTTTCCATCTCACCTCGCATAGACCTAAAATATCTATATTTCCCCTTTCCATCTCTCGCTTAATATTCTCCAATTTCCCTGTCCTCATCATTGTCCTAACATTCCACGTTCCTATTCTAACTAATTTCGTCTTCTTCTCCTGCGTCTTCTGTCCTGCTGCTGCTGGTTTTCCCTTGCAAGGGTTTCGTGGGATGACGACCGCGGAAGCCTTGCCTCCCCCGCTGCCGGGCACGACACACGGCCGATTGGGCCGAGCCCCGTGGTTGCCAGGACTCAAAATATCTCTATTGTCCATCATATTTTTCTAGGGAATGATAATTGAGGTGGGTTCCCGTTGCCTTCCTCAATAGTGTTTTTAACGTGACACCATCACTTACTGGCCGCCCCACTGGGGTCAGACGCCATTGCAGCCGCCTCACTGAGGAACAGACGCTGCGTGGACTACCTTTCGTCTGTCTCCTAACCTTCGACCTATCTGGCATGGGTGACCCTACCAGGAGCAATTTTAATTACTCCCGCCAGCACAGCTCTAGGGGTCATCGGAACGCACAAGCCCTTCCACCACGTCAAGGTTGTAGTCCGGGGAGGGATATATATATATATGTATAAATAATTATGTATAAAAATGTACATAATGTTTCTTTCAGGAATGAAGGAGTAGCATACATACATGCCCTTTTCATCGTTTCCCTTGAAGTCCCTATGCTAGAAGAATTGAATCCTATGTAATCAAGATTTTTTGGCCTTCTGAAAATCTACAAAAGTGAAATTCCCATCATGTCCATTGTTTCTAGAGTGTGTGCTCCAAACCACTTATTCTCTCACAAAGACAATTTAGTATTCGAGGATTTTTTCAAGTTCACCATAATTTAGGAATCCAAAACTCATGTGAACTTTCGAAAGCGCTGTACGTATGAACAATCATGTGTTATACTCGGAGTGCGTAATGGTGTTTTCCGATATCACCAATATTTTCACATCCGTTCCTAGGGCAGATGTTCTCACCTTAGCTGAAATTGCCTTCATGTAAGCAGGACCCTCTTCGCCGGTCATCAGTTAATTGTGCACCCTTACGCAAGACTCTGTGCAACAAAACAGTTTTTTTCAATGGTAAATGCTAACATCAACCCGATGGGTTGCTTACTATGGACGATTTCTCGCACGAAGTATTATCCTGAAAACCCACTCACGTCCTACATACACTATTGATGACTCTAAAATAGGCGTTCTCTCCAAACTCGCAGGATGAATTTCCAAACTCCCCACCGAACACTCAACACGAAGCCGAACACCGAACTCAATCGTATATTTGCAGTCGCCGGTGACTTAAATCTGCCGATAATCAAGTGGGACAGATATTTTGTAGGAAAACATGCAAGAAATCGCTTTTCCAGTCAACTTTTGAATATATATTGGTCATATTATTGTTAGAAAAAAAACCTGAATAGCCAACACGAAGCAATGGCATACTCGGCACATTTGCGACTGAAACACCGGAGATTACAACAAACTTGGACATAACTGAGGGAATTAGTGATCACAAGCCTATTTTAGTAGAAATGACAACTAAGTTATAGAAAATTATTCCGAAAAGCGTGAAGTCTATACGATTATATAGGTAGTAAAAATGACTTAAATGGGCTTCGGGAGAAGTTATCACACGAACTGCAGATATTAAAATTTGGAAAAAGTACTCTCAAAAAACGTTTTTTATTATTCGTGACGGGATGAAGAAGTTTATTCTACACAAATCGCAACGCAATAATATGGAACCACGGTGGTACGTACATCAGAGAGGCCACAGCGGCGTTAAGGAGACTGAGAAAGATACACTCCACAACAGTTATGACGAAAAATAAAAATGGCGAAAATCTAATGAAGATGTCAGAAGGTAAGCTCGTAGAATCCAGAGTCAAAGCGAAAAAGATTTTGCTTAAAGATTCTCGCACCTTTAAAAGCATAATATTATCCTAATACTTAGAGAATAACCCTAAATTATTATGGTCTTACGTCAGGGAAATTAAAGGGAAGCGCTTAACTGTATGTTTTTCAATGGCAAAATTATTACAGACAGCGTAATATCCTAGATAAATTCTTTCAAAGCGTCTACGCCAAAAATATTTTTGCACAAAACGAAGTCCCTCAGGGCTAGCTCATGAACGACATATAATTATTCCAGGAAGGAATAGAAAAACAGCTCCGTAACACAAAAACAAAATAAGTACTCGAGTCAAGAAGAAATCCCCGACGTGATTTAGGGACTCTAGCGCAAGTCTTACTAAAACCGAAGTACCCATTCCCTTTCTTCTCATCGGTAAAACATCTCTCAAATCTTTCGCGTGCCTTCCTCATATTTCCACTTAATTGCGATAGGCTTACTTTAAAATATCTCGTAGTATGAATTAACCAATGAAAAGTTTAAAAATGCATTTTTTCTATTGTGGAAACTAGTTTTCAAATTCTATATCAAAGAGGCAGTGTTTCAGTTTGTATTAGAAGGACTTAGATGGTGAAAACTCACTCTTCAGTTTAAACGTGAAAGAGTTTAATTTCAGAAACCACAGCAAAATTTTCCTTTATGTGAAAAATTATCTGTGGCCGAGTTTTGAAGCTTTTTGTGAAACTATTGATTTTGCTACTCAAAACGCAAAAATAATATTCGGGAAAATTAACTAAAATGCATCCATATCAAACACACCTATTCTCACAACCAGAATGTGCCCCTCGCGAACATGCATAGGAAATGAATCCAGTGGTGTTTTTTTTACCGTATGCTGAAAAGGTGGTATAAATCTCTAAACGTAGTCAATTCAAATATCCCCTCGATTTTTTGCTGTAGTATTTTCTGTATGTTTACAATATAAAGTACTTCTAAGGTTATTAAGGGATTCATGATGACTTTTCAGTAATTGTGCATTCAGAAAAGAGCATAAAACACGTTCGCAGTACTTGTTTGCGCTATTTCGAATCGGTTTAGTAATCAGTAGTGATAAAGTGACACATAAAAATCGTTTTTAAGGAAGCATACATGCCATATCTCCGTATGCTCAGCAGGAAAGTGACACTTTTAGTAATGCACATGGCACCTGAGTTTTCTTGCGGCATCGAAGGCATTATTTTTTTAAGGTAATCTACCGGTTAAGGTAGATTTGAATGGACACAACTACCAAATAAATATTTTGGTTCACCTAACAAAACACAATCTTACATCCTACTCTACAACAAGTCCCTCTTCATCTCTGTATACTTCCTTCCTCCCATCCCGTCCAACATCCCTCTCCTATTCCTGCCCTTTCCTCGTTTGCCTAACATTCTCCCGTGTATTGCAGTCTTATCAATATCCCTCTGCCGATCAACATGCTTTTCATCAATGTTTCCTGCCTCCTTAATATTCTCCCAGCAATCCCCTCTCCTCGCCCACCATGCCTAGCACTTCCTCGTTTGTTTTTCTATCGGTTCATTTTACCTTGTCCATCCCCCCCCCTCGCATTTCAAAATCCTCCAAACTACGCCTATCCTCATACTTCAATGATCATGTTTCCGCGCCGTACATAACTACGCTCCATATCAAAGGGAAGTTGACGAGCCTTTCCTTAACATCCTTACTCAACGTCCGGGGATTCAACTGTGGGCATTATTATGGCACCTAGGTGGAATACTAATCGGTGTAAAAGAAGAGAGAGCCGTCTCAGACAGATTCTAGTAATCGTTTTTCATTCGCACGATACACTACAAAATCGAACCCAAGAGCCCGAAAAAAATAAATTTGCTTGATCATCAGAATTTGATGAATGATTCAAGCGCATTAATTATTGTGTTGTGTACAGGCATTTATGTGCACGAGAGTTGTATGTGAGCTAACATATATTTAAGTGCATGCTTGAATTCATATTTTTGCATATATGACTGGTCCCCTAACACCCCTGTCTGACATGGCCACTCGCCCTTGCGGCGGCTTGCCAGGAATTGCATAGATTTAGATGTGTATGAGTGCATTTATGTCGCCTGACTTACTGAAACTCGCCTAGCCCATAGAAAAACGTAAAAAAAGTCGCACATGGACGAGCTGCTTTTAGTGTTCAGGAGGCAATGAACAAACCCAGAGTATACTTTATAAAGTCCCTGTCTGTTAACGAACGTAATGAATAAAATATTAAGTTGAGCGGTGGTGAAACATCATTAAAAAAACATTTAGCTGGACAGAGCATCACCACCGCCTAACTTTTTGTGAAACCCACGAAAAAACACGACGTTTTTTGGTCATCCCAACAGCGCATGTAACGAGCCTTCTCTGACAGGAACATGAGGAAGAAAGTACCTAATGCGACGGTGAATACAAACAACGACGGCCTGGCTTCGCGCGTTGACGTCCAGCTCGCCCGCCTGCAAGTGACGTCGGCGCACGAGACCGCCGGGGACTGTTCTTCCATGCTTTGAATGGAATTCACGGAGAGGCGCCGGATCAGGGCAAAGCCACTTCTACTACGCACGTGCATCGAGCGCCACTTTTTTTTGCGTCGCTCACAAGGCAAGCGAGCTCATAAAATACGGGAGTGATGAAAATGTGTGATGGCAATTCTATTGATCGCATTGCACTCCCCGTTTAGGTCGGTCCGGCCTTAGTGACGGCGCAATCACTTCTACGGCTGACGTACCCAGCGTTGCTCAGGCTATTATTACCATGACTTTGCTAAGCATTTGCCTACCTACCCACTTACCGTCTCCATAATGTCTCAATGTCGTGAGCATTTTGTGTTCGCAGTTGAGTGGAAGATTATCATGAGACTCTATGCAAAATATTTTCGCAAAACGTATCCAGGGTAAATCAGGATATTCGAGAAGATGAAGTGCGATTTAAATTAATAAATGTTTTAATAATAAATATTATTCCTCCAAATTAAAAACACCCAGAATTAAATATTCCGTCATGTGTGTAAATTAATAATGTTTTTTTTGGGTATTTAAGGTAAATGATTAAATGGGGAAGTTTGCATATTGGACATCGAAGAAACTTAGATAGATAGATAAACTTCTATATTCGGGCGAAGTTATTTAGGAGGTTATCACTTTCTCGTACCATCCATGTATAGGGTCCTTTAAACCAAGAGCCTGAGGCACTAATTTTCGATTTCATCCCGGTCCCGAAGATTAAATTTTGCGTTGGTTAATTTCAAAGTTGTCCCTTCTGTTACAGTCGCCTTGATTGATGAATTGCAGCGTTGCAGCGGAGTGTCCTTTCTAAAAACCATTTTCACTTACGTCCATTACCAATGGAATTTCGAGTCGAAAATCAACAGAAAGGTTTTTGGTCAGGTAGGTTGCAAGTAGGACCCGTGCTTCATCTAAGAACCTAGTGGCTTTTGTAGTATTTGGATAAAGAAGTTTATTCAAACTAAGCACATGTAGTTTGTGTCAACGTAGTCCTATGGCGAAAGGGAGAAGAAGGCAATTAATTTTCAGCAAGGGCCTTCGGGTTGAAAACCTCTAGATATTATTATAGTCTATTTTCCGTTTATATTCTCAAATAGCTCTACTGCTGGCGCTTACATTTTACTCATATGCATGTTTCGCGATGTGAAAGGAAATTGATGTCAATGATAGAAATCTGTATTGCAGACCATGCATGTGTCCTTTTCCCTTTTTGGCAGAAAAACCTTCGCCCCCAAGTCAGCTGCATGCCTGAAGGTGTAACTTTTTGAGCTTTATGGGGTTGAAATTCTAAAATCTCCGTGCAATCTGAATTGTAGATCTTATTTAGGTTGATATTTTAAGAATATGGTGTAAATTGACCAGATCGTAATTTGGAGATGTATAATTTTGGCATTTTATGGGTAGCCAATTGGGACCTCATCCGCTGTACTAGGCAGATGTGAACGCACGATATTTAAGTGTTATGATATTTGACGATTTTAACCATCGATATTTCACGTTATACTATTTCGCAGCTTCTTCTTTGATATTTTTTTCGTGTTTAATCTCGATATTTCAACTGGAAAATCGAAAATATCTAAAGAGATTATGCGGAAACATCGAAATTGAATCGTATTGCCTGGGGGCTTTTGCATCACTATCGATGCATTGCAATAGCCACCGCCTTTACCCCGGCATGGACGCCCCAAGCCGAGTGTCGTGTTCGAATATTTGTGACTGTACGAGGTGTGTCTCGCAAATTTCCTTGCTGTGTTACAACACATTTTTGGGAGCATTGTCGGCAGCACGTCCAGGTATTTTACACCCTGAACTAGCCGGGCGATGTAGATTACATGTGAGACGTTTTTCCTGTCGATTTAGTCTCCGACAAACATTTCTTCAATTCAGGCCCGTCTCCGGTATCACCTCAAGCGCCCGATTTCGAAAGGTTTCTCTTCTTCTTCCACCTGTTTTTCCAATAATATAAGCATATTATCCAAATCCATTCACCCACATTGCTGAATCCGTAATCAAAGTGAAGTCCAGTGACCAAATTTGTTGCTCTTTTATTTCATACGTGAATCTCGTGCTAATAATTTAGCTGAATAAGATCGGTTCGCGGTAGCTAATGTGAATTCAGTACCGATGAAATGTAATGTCAGATTTAAGTGGACACAGCAGGAGAGTCGATTGAAAAAAAATACAATTTTGAAGTATTAACCGAGCCGGTGAGAAAGGAATTATCAGCGGGCTGGAGATAAAGTTATGAGTGAGAAAAGAGAGACGGGTGCGATAGAAAAAGAATGGAAGCACCTCAAAAAAGGGATTTCGAATGCCGCAAATGAAACTATAGGACCATAAAATGAAAAAAACAATAAAACCATTGAATACTGACGAGATGATTAAAAAAATAGTTGAGAGATGAAAATAGAAGACTGTAAGCGCAGAGTTAGGGAAACTAGGAAAGATTCAAGACATATGGAAGGGTTAAGTAGACAAACCATATGGTATAGTTATTTGGCCAAGAAGCTTAGATATAGAGAGAGAAAATGACCCAGATGAGGATAGCATATATACAGACACTTAATGGCGAGATACGTAGTAGATAGGGCATTAGGGAAGTCGAAATCAAATAAGGCAGTGGGGTAGATAACATTCTCACGGAGCTGATTATGGGTTTAGGAAAACGAGGGAGGAAGAGTTTTATGGGAAACAGTGCGAGGTTATGGAAATTTTACCGAGATAGGGCGACATTGGTGCGCTATTCAGGAAGATTACGGCTGTCAGGAAGTAAGAAGGGAAAATCCATGGAAACAATTAAATATAAGTCAGGAAAATGATTTAGTCAACCATGAAAGATTCAAGACAGATGGAAGGGATAAGTAGACGAACTATATGGTAAAGTTATTTGGCCAGGAAGCTTGGATATAGAGAGAGAATATGTAGTAGATAGGGCTTTATGGAAATCGAAATCAAATGAGGCCGTGGGGTTGATAACATTCTCACGGAACGGATTAAGGATTTAGGAAAACGAGGGAGGAAGAGTTTTATAGACTAATTCATAAGATTTATGAGGGAAAAATTCGGCCGAAAATTTTCTTCAAATCTATGTGAATTCCTATGCCAAAAAGGGGAAGAATGGCAAACAAAATGGACAGAAAGTAAAACAAAAGAGGAAATGCTAGTATGGTGAGGGAGGGGAGAAGGTTGTTGGGAGAAATCCAAAGGAGGCAGGAAAGATGGTTGCTAAGCATTTTGAGTGACGATATATTGTTAAAAACTGCGATAGATTGTATAGGTAAGCAAGGAGGGGGCAAGAATAGGGAAGGGGTATTGGACGCAATAAAGAGAGGAAGTAAGTATGCAGAATTGAAGAGGGGCTTATTGTAGGAGAGAATTTTGGGATGCGCTCTGTTAGGAGAGGCTAGGAAATCTATCGTTGTTTCTGTCTGTATTCATCCAAAACCTACCGTCAACGGTATAATACCAATAATAATACTAGACCGCCTTCATTACCCGAACGTCAGTACTAGTCAGGGTCACTAAACAGTTTAGCAGAGGGTCTTGGGCAGGCGAAAATAGCATTCGCGAACAGTTAACAGAAACTGAGAGGAAACACAAAAACTCCAAATGAGGGTAATTTAAATTTTCTCGAAGAAAATTTTTATTATAATTTGTTAGGCACAGGAACATTCGAGTGGAATCCAAGAGTGTGTGGTGCCTGTGGAAACTCAAATGAGGGGTGTAACCATTCATTAAAAGGAAACTCATGTGTTCCGTCACCGTATGCGAGATAAGACCGGCATCACTAGAAGGGTCAATATCACCTAAGTAAGTCACGTAAAACATCCAACCGGTTGTTAAAGTTTTATTTAATTCAACAATTGGAGAGCATTGCTATTTCATGTTTGCTCATCAGTTTACATAATTGATTTCTGGTCACATTTTTCGAATTCAGGTCCACTTTTTGTTTGTAATGGGAGAGCGAAAGATATTTTCCTCTCATAATTCGCATCACTGATATTATTGTAAGACTATGGGAGGATCTTAACTTTAAACTTGGCGTGGAACGTGCTCTTGTCGTTGTTTAAGATTAGTCAACCGTAATATTTTTCAAAATATATGTATTTTCAATCGTAGCTAAAACTAATTATGTGTGTTGTCATGCCACCAATGATTCTCCCTTAATCCACTAATGTTGTAGGGATATCCAAATTCTATTAGAATCCGCTATTTTGAATTTGGGGTTTCCATTCGGGGTAACGGGCAAGGCTTTCATACAATCATCTTTAAATCCAAAAAAATATAATTGATTCGATGCGTCCTTTATGTACGTATTTAGATTTGTAGACTTAGAAAATCAACCTGTCTTTCCTTGTAAATTCTCTGATGGATAAATGTTCAATCGATCATCAACTTTTTAAGTGATCTGGAGAAACCTTGTTTTGAGTACATTTTCAATCGAGTCCTCTCTGGCGGAGTTGACTGTCAAAAAGTTGCCTTCCGAACGTTTACAAGTTGACCGCAAAATCTACGAATTTTTTGCTGATTTTGTTATTCACATTAATCGCTAGCATTCCAATATCACGAAATGTTTTTCTGGGAATAATGCTCACATAATAAATTTTACAAACTTTTTTTTATTTTCCATTGTGTAATATCTGCATTTGTCCATCTCTCAGAGTAATCGCCTTTTATTTTCCCCTAGCAGTCCTAATGTGCTTAACAGTCACCATAGGTCTCTGCATCGACCAATGTTCGATATATCTATAACTAGATCCGTTTCTGTTTGGCTTTTTCCGGGAACACCATGCAGATATGAGAAAAACAGTCTAGGGGTCAGAGTAAACGTTCAACAGTCTTAGAGGCCTTATCCTCTAAATAGTCATTATCAGTCACTGATAGGATCTAATGGATGCTTATAGAGTTTTATGTTTACGCGTGTTATAGCACTGATAACATTCCAAGAGCTGCACGCTATCTGCCTTAATCAACTGATATAATTTCTAGATGAATTGGAATGGTAAAGGTAATTATCCTGGTGTAGTCTTTGATTTTAATTCACCTCCGCCACCTTTGGCAAGACACAGTGTGGTGGAGTTCCGTGGTAATCTTTTGATTTGGGCTATTCTTCAGAGTTAATTCCAGTCAGATTGGTGAAAACCTTTCTTTCTTGCTACTTTTTTCAATAACTTTTAGTATGATGATTTGAGCAACTTAAATTTGAACATTATTGATAGCAAAATCAGGATACCCTTTTCTCTACAACGCTGATGTTTTCATGGAAAAAATTAAAAATTGATTTATCAACGTTTGAACTCCTGCCACCTTTAAATGCAAAACATAGAAATGCATTCTAATAAAATACAAGGTTTAGAGGAAGTGGGAGGAGATAATGGAATTATTCGAAATTGCGGACAAGTGTCAAGTAAAGTAACGTCATTCGCTTTGAGAAATACTCCCGGCTCATGGGAAAATGACCACGTGCTACGAGTTGAACGGCGGGCGGAGGGGGTGTTGAAGACAAGGAAATAATGAGGTATATGGGGTTTTTTATATAACACGCTTTCAGGAGGGGGGTGGAGTGGTTATTGCTAGCAGTAGTCTACCTGGTTTGGGTAGATTTTTGGTGGATCTTGGCAGTATACACTACTGTATTCCCCAATCCGTAACTAACACGACACAAAATATCCTTACACCCAGTGCTGCATGTTACAATAACTCGTTCTTTAGCTCTGCATACTTTCTGCCTCCCTTAATTTCTTGCAAAACGCCTATTCTTTCCCTCCTTCTACCTCGCTTTCTAAGCTTTCTCCCCTCTGTTTGTGTATCCAGTTTTACGTAGCCTCTAATTATCTCCTGTGCCCACTTATTCTGCCATCTTCGAGTTTCTCCAAACAGCCGGGTGTCTTCTACCATGCCACAACTTCATTTTTGGTTTTACTTTTTCCCCCATTTTATGTTTGACATTCTCCTCCACATTCCCCTATCTATGTCTTTCCTCTTGTCTCAATATTCAAGTTTCCAAGCCATAGAAAACTATGCTCCATATCAAACTTTTGAAAAGTCTTTTCTTTATGTCTTTTCTTAAGATGCCCTTCATCAACTCCCTCCTCTTTTTAAAAAGTTTTCCCGACAAAAATCTTCTTTTAATGTACCTACTACTTCGCCCATCTTCTGAAACAATAAAAATCTGAAATGTTTCACTCGTTTTAGTGCACGTTCTCCAATGTTCATGTTTATCTTAGCTTTTCTATTCATTGAGAATCCCAAAAATTTCATTTATTTGTGATTAATTCTTACCCCTCACCAATAAAAAATTCTGCAATGCTCTGCAAGTATTGATTGTAACGCTTTGGGCGGCTCTGGCGGAGTTTCCTGTTTTTATTTGTTGAAACATCCATAGGCTGCAGAATTTCATGGCCTTAAAGCGTTCCAGAATTTAAATACTTCAGTAACGTAAATATTTTTAGGAATTGCGTACTTTGCGCAAATGAATTGGAAACCAACTGTCAAAATATGAGTATTAACCTATGCATACAAATTCACTTTGGGAATGGAAATTGGTTGTTAGGTACAAAGCTTAAAAAAACTTTGGAGAAGCATTAAAAGGCAGATTAGTAACTCATTTGACATGTAATAATAAGAAATATTCTTATGGATGAGGTTGATAAGCCATAGAGCAATACGACTCGACGTCTAACTTAACTCCGTAATCCTCTTCGTAGAGAATGTTTACCGACAGCAGGCGCCATCAAGTTTTAAATTATGAAAGGAAAGATATGAAAAATACTGTGAGAGCGTTTATTTTTTCCTAATTACTTGACTCGAATAGATTCAAGATAGGTGGTCATTTTATTATTTACTCACCTAAAAGATATTTTCCAAAATTTGTTAAGCGCACGACTGTGTGAACTATGTAATTGAACATGGTTCATTCAAGAGTCAAAGGAAAAAAGATAAATAGTTAAAGTTGTTTTTTATTTCATATCTTTGTACGTTTAACATAGTGTGGCATGTTGCGCATTGATGAGTCAATTGGCTTTGGAATAGTTATTGACAATGAATACCTGTCGGGAAAAAATTACTGAACTTTTATTTTAATGTGAAATTCAACGATATGGAACTAAATAACGTCCACAATTTAAAATGCACGTGGGAAATAACTACCTCGTTTGTGATTTGTACCAAAATGTTCAAGTAGTAGGGTCATAAGAAGAGGAATTGCATTAAGTAAAGAGGCTTTCACGTGGAGGAGGGAATCTATGTTACGGAAGTTGAATTGTTCAGAAATGTCTCGTTAAAACTTTCAAATAAAGTGTGGTCTTGTTAGGCGTAGAAATATGGTTGTTGTTAGAAGCAATTTAGCTACAAGCTGGAAATGTTGGCCAAAATACGAGGAAGCAATTAAAATTTCTAAAGAATCAGAAGGATCTAACCTGAAAAGGAAGTTTCTTCTGAATGTACACAACTTTCGCGAATAGGAACTTGAAACCATAAAGTTGATTTCATATTTTTATTTTTTTCATCCGTTATCGTAAGTTCCGAAAAATATTTCTTGGAACGTGAATTTTTTATTTTATCGCCATTATTTATTTTATTATTTTTGTTTTATCGGCACCGATTACAATTAATATTGCTTGCAAATTCGTTCTAATTGCAAAGCAGTAGTGAATGCCGTCGTTTACTACAGTTTATTGAAATACATTGTTCGTTCTGTGAATAATTTTGTGGAACTGTGCTGTGCAGCAATTACCAAACACATTGAAAAGAAAGTGTTGAGATAAAATTTCTTTTTTACACTGTTCGTTAATAAGATTTGTTTGAGTGCCAATTGCTCTGTGCAAGGCATCGTGTTAATTATTGGTTGTGAGTGAAAGTAGCTTTGATGGATAAAATGGGCTTCGTGTATGCGTTCCTCGTGACATGCGTTCGTTATCACGTTTTTAGGAATGTGCTAATCAACCTATTCGCGATACTTTTGACAATTGATCAGAATGAAGGTACTGCGTAATTTTGAATAATAAGCATTTGTGAAAAAATTAATGCATGTACACTATATTTAAAACTGGGCTGGAAGAACAAGACCAAATGTCAGGAAAGCCTCCTGCGGTCCTAGCTATCGGTGAGACCCTGTATTGACCAACAACTGGTTTAAATTATATTTAGAATTATAAAAAAGGCGCCCGGTAATAGTGAGATGATGGAGATGTGTGTTAACTTAAGGCTTTAAATAAATAGCATATAATTGGGTGCCCAACTGCAGCATACAATAAAAATGTACGCAATGAGTTGCTCTTTTCCTGTTGTATATGTGTTAGATCTCTGAATGAGGCCCAAGAATTTTATCAGCAAAGGCCACCTACACCGTCCTGGATTTCATCAAAATTTTCTGTTTGTAGAAATTATAGGACTGCGAAGTGTTTCCCATGTACGTCAATGCACTGATCTGTCAATGGCATTATTTTAGAGACTTCAAATAGTCGAGGTTAGTGATCAATGGTGATTTTAACTAGCTTCCTCGCCATCCTCATGGCGATCATTTGATAAAATTTTCAATTTTTTTTCCTTTTTCGTTTGCTTTTTCCCCCTTTCCTTATAAACAAATTCCAAAATTAAAGTCCTATTATTTATCTGAATCAGATTTTACTTTTACGCAGCTTGTTAATCAGCTATTACCTTCGCCGCGAACGATAAAGAGATCAGAATAACGTCCGACCGCGTCATGTGGGAAAAGTATTGTGTATCAATAGTAGTTTGATTTGTAATCAACCCCCGCTACACACCTTAGCGTTGGTTTCTAGGGTACCATGTATACCATATATACTTTCGCATGGGTTCATATTCATAACTTGAAATTTCTATCCTAAAAGCTGAATTTACTTTGATGAGGAATATGTGGACAAAAATGAACTTACCTCAGTAAGTTTAAGTTTGACATTTGAAGGTCCACTTAAGGTATTGAACTTTTGAAAATTGATTTTAAGAAAATTGGCCATTGGCGCATTAATCATTGGGACAGCAGATGGCCGGTTGAAGTTCGATTCGGTTCTCTCGGGTCGTCATTCCATACTCTCGCTTTCCTGGCATCTAATTGCATTGGGAGTCGTTTTTTTCCTTCGTCATTGGTTTCCTAATAATTTTTATCACTTTCACGCGACCTGCTTTCCTTACGAATTTCACCATTGCGTTTAAACGTACCTTATCCGCACAACTACTGCAGGCCGAATTCTACTCATGCTGACGTAAAAAGGGACGATGAGGAGAGGTTTGAAATTATTTGAACTCCCATACTCCCAGATGAATAGATGAAAAATACTGATAATCCCACCGTGACGAATACCCAATAAAAAAACTTCTTGCCGCGAATGAAATTTTCTTCTGTGCCTTCTGTGCATAATTAGGAATGGTATCTGACAAAATCAAGGCAGTATCATTCTCTACTTAGATATCACTTTCTGTCACAGTGAGATTGATAAAATTAGTTCTTTTATCAACCTACATACACAAGCCGCGACGGATGTAGAGTGCACTTACTGAATATAATGTCTACCCTGGAATGCTTAGCAACCCCACTTAGTACATGCACAACATTGCTAAATGTATTCTTTCTTTTTAAAAATGTTTATCAAGAATCTCATGTAATTCAATTTTATTTTCCATTGATTGTATCATTTCAAGGGACAATTCAAATTTTTCATCGGTCTGACTTGATCTATTTAACAAGCTAGTTCTCGGTGTTAATTGCATAATTTATATCTTTAATGTTTCATATTTCAACTCTTAATTAAAATATACACAGTAAGCATACCAATAAATCAATAAATATGTGATGAATTTTGTAATAGATTTCTTCCCCAAAAGAAACAAGAGCATCAAGTTAATCAGTTCTAAACATTTTTATTGATCAATTGGCTGTGATTTAGCCCCCAATTTTAGTCATCGAGCGATTTTTATGTGGACAAATTATATCTCAGTGAAAATTCAACAAACACATCCTACCCATTCACTTTAGATTGATCCAATTTCATTCTGACAGCACCATCAGACGCTAATAATGAGGTTACATAACAGGCCAATGACTGATATACCAGTTGCTTGGATAATGCAATAGCTGTCATCATTTGTGACAAGTTCATTTTTGAAGCTGATATGATTTCCTTTTTTTTAATGCTCATGGCATCTCTATTGTGATAATTGATTTTATAATGATTTGACGGATGAATTACTCTTTTTTAAATCCTTATGGACGAATTATGTGACGTATTTTAAATATAATAACAAATGAAAAACCTTAACTATCTTTGAAATTTGATATTTTGTGAGCTGATGGTGATGAAAATTCAATTTTATATTTATATTTATTTAATGCAGAAAACTGCATGAAAATTTATATTTCATGCAGTTGCCAATACGCTCTTATTAAAATTTTATGTGTTACAGTTTAAGTGGGATATCATCCAAAAAATCTTAGCCAAATAAAAATGCAATTAATTCCAAGTTGATAGGTTTTAAACTTTAAAATATTAAAGAAAAATTGTGGTGTTCAGGGCTCAAAATCTGGTTTTCTGGAACATTTATGTTGGCAATGAATGATTGAACGTTACGTTTCACCTTTTCTCAACGAGACTTAATGATATAGAAGGTCAAGCGTTAGAAAAATATAAATCCATTATAAAATCCGTTCCAATTTTGTTTTTCATCCGTTATTTAGATTTTCACCTATTCCCAGTCATTTCTTGGTTTGAAGTGTCCGAGAATTGAAAAATTTTGGTTCCCCAAAAAAATCATAAAGTGAAAAAATTGTGACTCAAAATTTATTACCCATTCGACCAAATTTTAGCATCTCTATCATAATGTCCGAGGGCTGTAATCTTTACCTAAGTTCACTTTGATGTGGAACTTGGCCAAGTCTTTTTATTTCAAACCGGCCTATTGTTACACGGAGTTTCAAGATAAAAGAAAAAGACAAATAAGTACACACATACGATGCGTTCGGGTCTGTCATTATCTTCTCCTAGGCATTGAAGTAAGTAACTGAAACAATTTCCATTGCTACATCACCATTGTTTCGTCGAAGGATTTTATTTTCCCGGTATTAGGAATTCTTTTCTGATGCTTGGCGGCCGTACATTTCCTTATAATGCCCACATCATGTCCAGTATTGCTAGGAACATTTCATGGCCGCAGCATATCATGGTCGCAACCAACCTGTTTTGGGATTGTGAGATTTCAGAGTTGCGTTAATATATTTATCTCCAATTTGCATGTGAACCGGGGGTCCGACACATTACTACGCCTCTGGACAGAGAATTAAGCATTTCAGAGTTAAAGTCTTCAAAACATGTGTATTTACCAATTTTTCAAACTCTGATTTGCATTTCTCGCGAAGCTTAGAGGTTTTCAGTTATTGACAGCTATATATATATAGTATATATATATATATATAAAATATACATATATATATGTATATATTATAAATATATACATATATATGTATATATGTGTATGTGTATATATATATATACATACGAGTATATATATAACATTATTTGAAAGTCTCACGGACATGAATAATAATGTATAACACTTACACAGAAGCACACAAAAAAGGGACTCACTAGTGAGTCTCTTTTTATGTGTTTTTGTCTCTGTCCACTGGTGCTAAGTGTTATATATATATCTATATATATATATATATATATATATATATATATATATATATATATATATACATACATATATATAATATATATACATATATATTATATATATATATATATATATATATATATATATATATATATATATGTATATATATATTTATATATGTATATACATAATATATATATATATATTTCAACCAAATGTCGCACTTACCTTCGGCATCCTTTTGATTCTTTCAATCCATTCCCATGGTCACAGAAGTAATATTGGTAGGATCCAATTTGTGGACACACGGCATATTCAAAATAACAACAAAATGGTAATTTTCCATTGCCATATTTTCAGGCTAAAAAAACATAAATCTTGTCCTTGAGCAGGAATATAATTAATTGATGCAGAAATAAGTCAGAGCGGACATTCATTAAATAAAAAAAACGAATTTATTGTGACTTAGCTTACCGACTAACAACACTTAAAACAGAACAGTGTATGAGAGTTTCACTCTCCCCCCTCCTCCGCCTCCCCCCGAAGCAAGATGATTAAAGAAAGCCACCCAGTCGTGAGCGTGTTCGTCGCATTGCTCCGCGCCCGAGTCGTAATGCACGCGACCCAGTCTCGAAACGGGACGCGTGAGCACGCACACGCACACACACACACACACACACACACTCATATCTTCTCTCACTCTCTCAATCCAGATGCACATTGAAGTGTTATTAACTCGAACGCGTGCACAGACGCTCACTCGCTCACTGACAAGAGTAGTTACGTGCGCAACGGGGTTGGCGCGCCCATCGCCCGCTTGGCTCATCCCGTCCTCCTCTCGAAAGTGCCGGGGAGTGGCGCGAGTCGATCCTTTTTCTCGTCCACTTTTTCATCATATCCCAGAGACTCACGCGGAACGAAAATTAAAAAAAAAAAAACGAAGCGGCCTTTGCGAACCATATCACAGACAAATTTGCACACATATGTATGTACAGAGAAATATATACACGTACGCTTACACGAGTACATAATAATGCTTGTCGGGGGGGGGATGATTTGTGGGTGGATTCTTTCCCCATGTACTGAGTCAGCAGTGCGCTTCCCCACCCCCCTCCTCGTCTCGCGATTTCGCGATACAGCTGTCTTGCCAAAAACACATGAGTGTGAGACAGAGAGAAAGAGAGAGGTAGATATAGAGGGGAGCAATATACCCCCCCTCCCCACCATATCCCCCTAGTTTTATTTGGGTCAAGGGAAGCGTGTCACTTTCTCCACTCAGCGCAAACTGTCTCCTTTGGCGGGTTTGTCTTCATCCTTGATAATCGGCGGAGCGGTCTCCACTAGTTCTTCGACCGAATCATCATCCCCCACGGAGTCGCCACCGCCCACGGGCATGGGCCGGGGGACCAAGGGGGGCTCCTGGCAGGGGGGGACGAGGGCCACGACGACTTCGACGAGCGGTGGGGGATCGTCGGGTGGTTCCCCGCAAGGCTCCCCCTGTATGAGTCCGGCCTCGTGGAGGAACTTGTAGGAGGGGGGCGGCGTCTCCTGGCGCATCGGCCGGACCCCGCCCTCCTGAGACCCGCAACGGGTCACGGAGAAGTAGTCCGGCGGAGGTTGCATGCTCTGCTCGCTGACCCACGACGGCAGGTCCGTGCTGTGTGGGTAGGGTATCTGTGGGTAGAGAGATAAGGTGGACCCAGAGGGAGGGACCGAATTAGCCGGGCCATACAGAAAGGAGAAAGAGATTTATTTACATAGACGGGAAGGAGTATCTTTCGCCCCCGCGATACCAACGAATTGATGCTGCTGAAGGTTGGACGGTTCGTTTCAACGCTCAGCCTTAATTGTATACCGCGCCCCAAGATTTTTTTTTATCATTCTGATTTATCACCACTACCGACTCCGGGGTTTTGCATTCTTTCCCTCAGCCGCCATTAGCTCAAGGAGTCGTATAATCCGTCGAAACGACCTTATGGTTTCTGGAATAATTCATTTAATTACTCACCCCGTGACCCAGCCGCTTTTGTGTCGAGGGAAGTTTCTGGCGGGCGTGCTAGGCAAGACTTATTTTTTTTAGGTCCAGGGTCTGCTGTCCAGACCTTGAGCGATATTCGATGCTTTTAAGGAGTTAAATTGAGCGTTAATCAGGGAAAGGCAAACTTTAATTAAGGACGTAAATATTTCCCATGCGCAGAATGGTAATCCTTCGCAATACTATCTCCCATTTAGTTTTTAAGTGGTTTTAATTGTATTTATTGCCATATTAAAGGAGAACGAGAGGGAAATATGCGTTGTGAATGCCGTACAGAAGAGAAAAACATGGATTGGGGACAGCTCAAGAGACAATGGATTTATTACGAGCGCAATAGTAGGGAGAACAGAAGGGAAGTTTTAACGAGGAAGGCCGAGGAACAAATAAGATAGCCACATGAAGATGGAAAAGGTATGAAGGCGCTAGAAAAATATCTTCGGATAGGAAGGAATGTATGGCTTTAAATAATCATTCCTCTGTCAGTGATCAGTGAAGCACTAAAAGAAAAAAAAATGGTCCATGTTCAAATACCTCTACGTTAAACATGACTAATGTGCTATCAGGTAACTTGGCGTTCCCTGAGCTGTAAAGTTTTCAATTGCAAATTATATCAGCTAGCAGAAGGAACATATTTCTTTCGGTATACCGATTAGTCAAAGTCGAAATTAGTGTACTTCATGCAAAACTTGGGCTGATTATTCTTCCGTTTATATCTCTGTCTAGTTGTCCGTGTTTGCTAGTTTATCCCAGAGGGCCAAAAACTATCGAGACCCGGGATAAAATGGTGAGTGTGCTAGATTAAACATTATTGTTATCTCTCCGTGCATATAATTTTCAATTTTTTTTAATTTAACATATTCTAAGATCTTAAACGGCGTCGTCAACCGTCAGGAATTTCATTTGAGGCCAACCTTACTGATTAATTTCCGGTTTTGGGCAAAATTAAGATAGTTAGGACATTCACGTTTCGAGAAAGGCACTATCACGGTATTTTCACGATTTAATGGGACAATGATAAATGAAGAAATTCAATTCCCTCACAAAGATTGCGGAAAAGTCTTAGTTAATCTATTGTCATTTCTTCAAATGGTTTTTGTTCTTATTATATTTTCCTTTCGTCTGAAAGAATAAATCAGCACTGAGTGGAAAAAAAATCTCGTACAAATTGGCATCATTCAAAATTTTTAATTCAGTTTATGGGTTAACATTTGAATCTGAGATCCAAAAAAAAAAAAGATAAGGAATTTAAATTGAAGCTATCGATCCTATTGATCGAGCTGAGAATCAATCTTTTCTTTTTTAACGTTGCGTTGGCTTTATTCTCATCTGTTTTTCTTAGTACGAATGAAATGCGATAATGATAGAATTCGAATCATCCTTATGGTTAAAATTAATAATTTATGACGAATTTCAGTTGAGATTGGAACATAATTGATTTAGTTGCCTTAGGAAAAAATTAGAATGACTAGAGATCAGGACATGGAGGTGGGATGGAAAACTTCGTGGCGCATACATTTTCGTACGGAGAATTAATTGTGAAATTGCCATTCAAGAAACTATTCCACTTAATATGAGGTTAGGTCTATCGGAATACGTTTTCTGCGTTGATGATGATGTGAAGCTCTTGAAAAGAATAGAGTCATTTCCATTTCATGGGACCTAATTAATTAAGTAATTTTCAGTTCATTTTATCACTCCGAGATTAGGCAAGAGAATTTTTAGTCCGCTAAGAATTTTTCCGGGGAAGCGTGTAGCCACTGTACGTATTAATGAAGGCATGTCGTTTCGGGAAACTTGCATATTCAGGAAGCTGTGGCTTTCCTAGTGTTAGACTTTTTTTCATGGCGTCTAGAGGGAATGAGGATACCCACCGTATTTTACTAATTGAATGGCCCTTTGCGTAATAAGGAGCAGAGAGAGATAATGGGAGAATAACGGGAAGTGTGATTCCAACATTAAACCATTCGAGCATAATCGTTCCGCTCACTATATGCTCGTCGGCACATAAAAAGAGCGCTAAATTCGCATTTCCCAATAGCGTTAATTATGTCCTAATTCGTTTTTCGCGGCATTGGTAAAGAGTGAAGTAACACCGCAGCTCCTCGTAAGCGTTTGAGATTACGTTCTTCAAAATTTTGGGAGTGGTATGGTTGATTTATCAAGGGGATTTCCAGGATTATTTCTTTCGGGGGTGGGGATTTAAAGTTCTATTAACCGGAGTAATTGTTGAATTTTGCGCACTGTTTTCAAGACAAATTCAACACAAATTAAAATATGTAACTAAGCTATTTTAACTTCCGAATTGCTCCGAGGACCAGCGGTAAGGCATAATGGACAATGGCGTCTAACTATGAAATATATATACTATTCATTTATTACCAAATCTACTATCAAGAAATCATAGTTCAATTGAAAATGCACGTAGGGTGATACTCGTTGAGGCGTGTAGCTATAATTTTGTATTGACCAATTTTGCGAAAATTAACAATTTTTGACATCTATGCGTTAATATGCCTATTTCAATGGTTAAAAAAAGTTTTTAATAGTTTTATTTGGTGTTAATATATCCATTTATATTGTGCAATCTTGATAATTGTCTCAGAATAAGAGCTGAACTCGAGGGTCTTCAACCTTTCTAAAGGGCTTAGTCTGACTTGCACTCTTCCTGATAAGAGAACTTGTTATCCTACTTTCTCCAGTAACCCAGTTACCCTTATTTTCTTATCATGCAAATTTTTGGCAAATTCAGCGCACCGTTTAAAAGTTTTATTGGATTCTGTGATAAATACCTCACCTGATGGTTCACAATGCATGCCAATTATCCTAATTAATGAAATGGCCAAACTAAGGCGGAACAAAACACACACATAATAATAAATAAATAATTAAAAAAAGAAATATATATATATAACATTGGGATGGCACAATAGAACACAAAAATATGAAGAGAGAACACGTAAAAGGACATTCACATCCAGAAAGTCTAAACTTTCGGCCTTCTCTGAGGCCTTCTTCTGGTCAGACTGCTTATCTGAAGAGAAGGTAAAGGTCTATATGTACGAGGGCGATTCGAAAAGTTAGGTCGCCTATTTTTTTCATGAAAAATCAAATTTATTCTCAACTTTGCGTACATCGTAGGAAAGATTGGGCATTTAGCTATTTTTCTACATTGTCGGCTTGACGATAAATCACTTTTTTCATCCTTGTAAGCAGTTTTTTAATACCGGCATCGTAACTTTCTCCCGCCGCGTAGCTAAAATAGCTAAATGCTCAGCCTTTCCTACGATGTACAAAAAGTTGAGAATAAATTTTATTTTTCATGAAAAAAAATAGGAGACCTTACTTTTCGAATCATCCTCGTGTGTGTGTGTGTGTAACCGATATTTGTCATTAAATTTACCTTAAAGCCCTAAATTGAAGGTTCCTTTAAGTCGGAGCCGCGTATTACTCCATGAGCGTTCCCGAGGAAGATTTGTTTTTGTGACGACTAAGTTTTTGACTAGTTCTAAGGTAATTAACTCACCATCATCTTATGCTATGCCGTCGTTCATATTTATTTCAACTCTCGTGTCGAATACTTTGCCTTTTTCGAGATTCAAATGAAATCCTCTTCTTTACCTGAAAATTCCGGAATTTCGAAATATTTTCCTAAGTGTTCAAGAGTAACCCACTTCCTGATGTACTCTCTAGGTCTCTTCATATTACTGTCCTGTTGGAAAATATTCCCATATTACAGCTTACTCTGGACAATGCCTAATATATATATATATATATATATATATATATATATATATATATATATATATATATATATATATATATATATATATATATATATATATACTGAATATTTGAATATATATATAGATTTGTATATTATTGTATTTATATATATATATATATATATATATATATATACAAATCTAGTGACTTTTTTATTGACCCGCCGGATGTCACTTCAGGTTATTTTGACTTCATGTCAGTAAACATAATTTTATTTGCTTATAGTGGGAATAGAGGTGCTAAGTACAGCAAATCCCTTTCTCATTACTAGCACTTGGCCTTACTTGATGAAAATTACAAACAGCGAGTGACATAGTTTAGCTTTAGCCATTTCCACTGAAAAATACATTCACAATGCGGTTCCTGTATACAAGTATACTTGCCTGAAAATGACATTAATATGTTGAACTTGGGTTCTTAAAAATCATTATTATTTTCGCAGGAAATTGATTACATTGAGTAATTTTACTCACTATCAGTGCTGTTCTCGTGGAGCATTGTTGAAATGTAATTGAAATCCAAGACTAGTGCACTTTCTTGAGAATTACCTTCGAATGATTTTAGAAAGCCATTAATTACATTACCTAACTGTGTTTCATATTTTGTACTACTTCTAAATCTGGTTTTGGGTATGTATGATGTGTTTGTACGATCGAGAAAGAGAATAAAAGCAATGAAACACATTTTAAGATTTTGCATAATATCAAAGCTAATGATATTTGCCGGCATTTAACCAATTATTTCTATCAAGTAAGGTGCATCTTCAACATGCTGACTCAACAGATATTTCCTACGATGTTAAGGTATATTTCTTTTGATATTTTGTAATCGCTTCGAAATTCATTTAAGCTACGTTTTCGTCTTGTTCGTTGTCCCCTGAATCTCCTTTGGCACAGTAAATTATTTTTTAATGAAAAAGAGAATTGATGTTTCGCAGATTTCCTAGAATATATCGTAATAAAATCGATTCTTGGGGGAAGGGGAAACAGTCGTGGCTCCTTCCTTCCTCCTCTCTTTGCGGGCGTTCACGCTATAAAAACCACAATCGCCAGGACACTATTTTCATATGGCCAACATAAAATCTCCATTCATTTGAATTGATCCGTCGCACCAGTAAAAAAGATCGTGGGTTTTTAAAACCGCACGGTGCGGTAGCCCAGTGAATTGAGCGTTCGGCTACCTGTTGATGAGTTCCGGGTTGAAATCGGGGCGATGCCTCAGGAGACTCCCCATGACAGTGCAGCGCAAAGATACGTGCCTTGCTCCGGGCCCCGCTCTATAGGGGTTCCCCGTGAAAATACCGAAGGAATGCACCAAATGACCTGAATAAATCTCTACTTCGAGGATTATGCTAAATTTTCATTAATATATCGGAATAATTACAAAATATTTATAATTTTTTATCATAGCTAGGGTCGCCGAAAAAATATTTTCCCCGCATACTTGATATTCCTCAAGGGTACCCCGATTACTGCTTGGGGTGCTTTGTGGAGAGTACTACTAGTGGAGGACGTCGTCTGTTGGATGGGACATTAAGCTTTGGAACCCTTTAGTCCTCTTATTAAGAGTAGGCTAATGCCGGCGATGCCTATATCTCCGCTCTTCCTCCATTCCCTTAAAGATTCTACGTCCACCAAGTGTCACCCTAACCGTAATGACGCAAATGACGTCAGCTATTGGTTGCATCCTCTAATGACTACCCCTGGGAACTGACCCCTCAACTCTGAATGTCTACGTTTACGAATATATATGACGTACTTATAAGGGTAATTATCATGGTTCTACTTATCGCGCGCGAGCTATCGTTACCGTTATTTACGCGATTGCTAAGCATTAATATTCAATCATCGTGCTTCAAATTTATTATTTTGAAACCCGACACAGCGAGACTCCTGGCACTAAAACAAATCACCGAAGTGGGGTCGAAAGATCGCTAACTGAGAGAGGCGGATTAAACGGTTTGGGCGTGGGGACCACGTCCCCCTCATAGGGTAGTGTTTTTGGATCTAATAAAATTGGAAATGATTAATTACTATCATTCACATGCCTGAAGCGAGTTCTGAATGCTTGGCGTCCCCAGAAAATGGGTGTGACTACCCTTAAGGTAAGTTGCGGATTCTAAATTAGTGCGATTATTTTCGAATGTAACATATTCATGCGTGGAAATGGCCATTCCCCGTTGGAGATTTTCACAAACCGCTACTGCCTACTGAACTAAGGAGAAATATCTCGTCATGGATAGCGATATTGGCTACGGCCTAAAGAAGAATCATTATCGCACCCTTGCCCTCATCGGTGGAAATGACTCTCGCGTTGGGAACTGTTGTTGTTTGGTGGGAGGGTTAACCTCATGTCTGCAGGCGCTTAGGGGCCTGCCATTTCTCGACATCCGCCCTCGCGGATCACCCGGGGGTGAAACCTAATTGGACGACACGCCTGTCGGGAGTTACGTTGCATCACGAATACCTCCCACCTTGCACGGGCCGTCACGCTTCGCATTTCTCACGGCGACTCCAAGGCGTGCTCAGCAACGAAGGCCGTGATCACGTCCGCGAGTGTATAACTACCACCACCCCCCTCTTCCCGTCGCTCGGAACGAAAATCAATAATCACCTCACATTGAATAACTCTCGCGGCGTTTTCCGGCTGCCGACGCCGGGTTTAAAGGCGCTCCGACATAAAAAGCGACTCCAGAACGAAGTTTTGTGTGTTCCGATAAATGCCTCACTTCATTAGAGGACAAATTTGCTGTTACGCTGAAAATATTCGTACTATGTGACCTTGAAATTCAGAAAATCTTCATAAGTTTTTAATATATATGAATCAGTTCACCGCTGGTAAATGCTACTCGATAGGTAATTTATGAATAGGTAATAAAGCAGCTGTTACTGTACATATAAGGAAGGAAGAGATAAAATCAAATTTCTTCTCTAGGTGAGGTGAAAAAGGTAAAATGGACCGAGGAAAACATACAAAGAAGTATATACAAAGGATGGTAGGGGAGGAGTGAGGACTGTTGGTTGAGTTTTGGAGGCATTGGAAGTGTTTGCATTTTGCCTGGTGAAGGAATTTTGAAGACTGTGATAAGAGGGAGATTATTAGGAAAGGGAAAATGAGATGAAAAGAAAAGAATTGTTGGACGGAGTGGAGGGAAAGTATGCGGTTGAAAAAAACGTTTGTTGTCTTTGGGATCAACCGTTGTGTTCTGTTAGGTGATGGTTAGAAATGTAGCGGTGGTTTGTCCGTATATCCATCAAAAACTCACCTTAAACGGTAGACTAACATTTAAAAAAAGGTGAGGTGGTTAGTATGTATATTACATATGCAAAGAGGAAAACGTCAAAGAAAATACGAGTGATAATACTGTACCCACGTGTAGATCAAAATCTTTGCATATCTTTCACTTTGGATTACTAAGGGATTGAAATGTGTGATTTGTATGAGAGTGGTATTTTCACGACATAAAAGAACTACAGGGCACGCAACATATGATTTTGAGTTTAAAACTAATAGAGAATCTATTTAATGTATGCAGTGGAAATAGCTGGGTGGCAAACAGCTTTGCATCCACCACAGAATTAGAAGACTAGAAGTTTATACATGCGATAAAAACAGCTAGCAATGAGAATGAAATAAAAATGGCTGCAAACAAGGCTATCTAGTTTATTAATTTATCTCCTGGGTGACCTCGATGGAAATATTCAGGTCCCTCACCGTTCGAGGAAAAAAGATATTTTAAAGCTCCTCGATCTGATTTAATTTTTTTATCTTTAAAATCTTCCTCCGGCATTATGATGGGATTTACAATATGATCTCATAAGTGAGATCGTCAACTTTTATGCGAGTGACTTCGCCAAACTGCGAGCCACACAGCCTTCTGATGACCCGACCACTTCCATTACAAATTTTACCATCACATTTGTTTGATCTACATACTGTCTCTTATTTGCCATAATTCATCTAATGTCAACCAAAAGAAAATTTATTTTCCAATAATACGGACCTAAGATTCATTATGCTGGCAGACTGCTCTTGGCGAGGCCTAGTAAGAGAAAACAACATTGCTCTTTTACTTTCTCATCACATTTCATTTGCACACTTGAAATTAATATTATCTGACACTTTGTCGGCATATTTCCAGCATAGATTTATCTTAGAAAGAGACGAATTACAGGTATGCAGGTGAATCGATAAAGTTTACATTGGTTATTTTGGCTCGGGTAAGTAATTATTGTTCGGGTGGCTCTACTCTTTTTCTAATAGTTCATAATCATATAATTTTTCAAATTTTATTCGCAATACCGAAGTTCGCTCCAATATTGAATTTCATCTAGGTTCTTTGCCAACGCAGCAATAATTTCGCCACTAAAAGTTTTTCTGTTAACTGCTTGCTATTGCAAAACAGACTAATATTACTACAAACTGCAGCGGTTACAAATTTCGTGTAAAGCAGTAACGAAAGGGGGCCCATGGCACTTAATTAGACGTTTTCGCTGAGATTTAAACTGGCTAACAATTGGAGATAAAATCATCAACAAGGAACCTTTGAACGCTATCTTTTTAAATCCTGCATTTATTTTTATTCAACATATGTTTTTTTATTTGTACACAGAGGGGAATTTTCTGAGGGGTCATAAATCTCTTACAACGCTTTTTCATCATCTAGAAATATCTAGTGAACCAGAAAATTGTTTGCTCTCGAAAAAAAATCGTGAACGGAAGGTTAGGTTTCAAATCATTCAATAAAAAATGAATTATTGATCCAAAGAATTTAATGTAATGTAGTTTAGTAATGTAATTTAGTGAAATATAGTAGATTTTGCCTCTGTCCTAAGAGTTAAAAATTTTAAATTCTGCCATCTATACCGATTATGACCAAAGTTTAGTATTTTTCAGGTGTAAATATTGCTAGTGATAACTTACTTGTATAAAAATTGGTATTGATACCTAGTTCTCCACTAGTATCCTCTCCGCATACTAGTATATTACTAGTAGGGTTTTACACATTTTCCATTTCGTTACGAATAGGTGAAAATATTATTGATACATTTCCGAGTACATTTCCATAATCATAATTTCCAAGTGTCACAATGTTGCAGCAGTCATCTCAGCATCATATTTTGCCGTTGCGAAGGGCACGTTATTGATGTTGTTCGTCGGTTCTTCCGTAAAAGGATGGAGGAAGGAAATGAGGGACATTTAGAGACAGGAGTGGTGCCCTTGCCTTTGCCAGGCTCAAGATTACTTCGAAATTTTTGGAAGGCGCGGATACGTTGAAGACTCACAGTTACATTTTTCATTGCAGCGGCTCGTAGAATAATCATGAGGAGTTCTTTTACTATCAGTTGCATTAGCAGTGAAGGGTAATGAATGTTCTATTAATTACAAATTGACATAATTTTGAATGAATTATAAGCAGATTACGAAAGCAGAGGTCAACGGTCGGCAAAGCAGGCAAGAAATTTCCTTAGTTAACTGTATGAAATGACTGGAATTATATAACCGCTTCATTGGCAGAGTTTAAGACCGACTAACTTCGCATTCGCTCTTTTGCTTGAAAGTGTGAGACGGGAGCTTATCTTTCTCCGAGAGCTAAAGTCCTCTCAGCATCATAATCGTGTTTTTATTTTTAACGGAAATGTTTATGGAACTATAACGAGACTCTCCAATGCAGCAATTTCAGAGTGTAAAAATCATTCGCCTTGACTGGGATTCGAACCCAGATCCATCAATATCCGGTCGAGTGCTTTAGCCACTTAAGCTACCGAGGCGTCCTCTTAAACTCTGAAATTTTTGGGGCTTTTAAAGGAACAAGATGTTGTGACGAAATACCGTACATACAATGTCACAGGCATTCGTAGTCGTGCGCGAGGCGCCACAGTCCACGAGGTTAAAGCCAACTTTAAACACTTATGGTGTTTTCACTTTGACAAATTCCAAAGAAACTGCGGGAGATGCCGCAACAGTAACTTTTAACGGAGTCATCCGCTAATGTGTCAAGGCGAATGATTTTTACACTCTGAAATTGTTGCATTGAAATGCACATTAGCGGATGACTCCGTTAAAAGTTACTGTTGCGGCATCTCCCGCAGTTTCTTTGGAATTTGTCAACGAGACTCTCCATTGATGAAGAAATTCAGATGGTCCGAACTCATTTACGGCAGAGATATTTTTCATTGAGATTAGTGTCTAAATATGAAATCTATCGGTTCAAATCATAATCCTCCCACGTGTATATTGTAATAACATCTACAAGTTACCGCATGGGTTGCCGCGAGGGCGTGCGGTGGGGTAAGTGAGGGGAAGGTTCAACGAAGATGCCAGTCATGTGGGGGCCTACCTCGACTATGCTGCTATCCCTGGTGGATCCCCTCATGGAGTTAGTGACTAGTGACACGTTGGAAGGTCCCAAGAACCAGAAACTCCTCTTGATGGGCCCGTCGCACGCCGAGCAGCAACACGCCCTCCCGATGCCCATGACACCCAGGACGAAGACGATTGAGAGGGCGAAGAGGGTGAAGACGGCTGCGAGGGCAGTGATGGACTGCATTCCGACGACCACAAGGACGGCCGCGGACAGGCACAGCAGCACAGACACCACGATGGCCAAGATGCGGCGTATCCTCTCCTGGAAAATATTAAACAAGATTCCCCATGGTGAACTCCGCGCACACGACGTCTCAAGGCGAGGTTGACGGGGAGGAGAAATAAGCCTTGAAGCCAAGTTACCTTTCTTAAACACGTAGCGACAGGGTGTCATCATCGGAACCCGTCAACCTGTTCGTTTCTCGGGCCTTGAAACAGAATTCAATATAAGCACTGCAGCGAATGGATCAATCTCAAATATTGTCAATTTTTGTTTAATTTATTACTATTTCAATCGGCATATTTTAACTTGGGCATGAATTGGTTCATCCGCTATCGTAGGCTGATGAGACCCCCCAGACGCTCTTTTGTGACACAGAGCACGTTGTCCGAAAATGTCGACTGATAAAAATCTTCGGGAGCATTCAGTGAAAAATTAATAATTTTTACGACTCGCGAACGAGCTCGAAGATTTGTTTCCATAGGGGAACTGATCACTAGTCAATTACCTTGAAGGGGATCGAGATGGTGCGGGGGCGTTAGTACTGGCTTCCCACCCTGAGGGCGCGGGTTCAAATCCCGGCGGTGTTGAATATTTTTCAGAGGTATCTCGATCCCTACTTGAGGTGCTTTGTGGAGGGCACTTTGAGTGAGTACGGCGTCCGTCGGATGGGACGTTAAGCTGCGGACCCCTTGGCGCCTTTCGTAAAGAGTAGGCTAATGCCGACGCCGGGTTTCTCTCCTCCCTTCACCCTTTCCTGTCCTTCCCCTGTGGCGCAAATGACCTTAGCTGTCGGTCGCCTCCCCTAAAAACTACTACTACTACAATTACCTTTAATTACCCATCAGTTCCCTCAGCGTAACGAAAAATGCGCAAATGAAAGGTCCAGGTAAACATGAACCCGGTGACTTTTCGGCTGGTTAGGAGCAGAATGTCCAGGGAGCCACACTTAATTATCCCCTTTAGCCGGAAAGCAATAACCCTTTTCAGGAAAACTTAACTCCACTAGTGAACGCAGCTCTTCATTCAACAGACATGGAATGCCAGTCTTATTCATTGATTTCGTGGCAACGCCTTTCCTTTAATTTGCATCTCTAGGTATCGAATCTACCTGTCCAACTCACGCAGAATCGAAGGTGACGGGGAATACCCGGAGCCACAGATGGCTGATTTATTATAGATGTTTTTTATCGCCCATCGGCGTGGGCCACAAAAATTTGCCCCGAATTTCGCAAACTTGCCGCTGAAATATTGCGTTGATTCTTGGGCCGCAGTTTTGCTTCCAAGGACGATGGAAGTGTGGACATGTTTAACGCAGGTTCGAAAGAATTTTGAAATAGGCTTGTGTCACTCGCTTTATTCTGGCTATCCAAAACAAATCAAAGGGATTCCCGAGATTTTAATAATGAATTGAGACTATTTGAATCAATTTACGCTTACTATCAGGTTACATTAATTATTATTATCTTTCTAAAAAATTTTATTCGTTTTGTAATGCACGTACCTATTACTCTCTTATAGCCTCTATTATTTTTGTATTTGTAATACTACAGTCTCACAATAATTTTTTCCAGTTTGAAATTGTTACTCATGTAGGTTTGAAGCCGAGTTAATAAAAATGGGTACGCGAGGGACTCAATTTATTGGCGTTGGTGATGTTTTTCTAATTAAATATGCAAATTGTGTCCGGGTTTCTGAATTTGCCCACCACACCCTGTTAGCTTGTTAGTCCGTAAGTATTCATTTTCACTCTGGCATATGTTGAACAGATGTATGGGTACATAATGGTTATTTACCATAGCGCATATCACGTTTGAATGCAAGTCATTTATGTATTCGCAGGGAAGGGTAGTTGATGTCCTTCCATTTGAAAATGATTTTTTCTCGTTAGTTCTTGCGCAAAATCCACCAGTGTGTCTTAAGTCAAGAGGACGAGTGGCGAGTATGAACAGGTAACGCAAAGATTTAAAATAAAGTGAAGCAAAGAAGGGCACCTGCACACGAGAGGGATAATGAAGACATGAGAAAATAAATTCACTTCGCCGAGATCAGAACTCGAATACTCTAATAATCGAGTCGGTCGCGCCCAACTAGCGACTGCGCACCATACTTGGCTAAGGAGTTTCCTGCATTATTAACGTTGAGGGATATGAAAATATTTTTTTTCTCGTTACCCTTTAGTCAGACGTCCTAGTCAACAGATTTCAGTCATTTCTAAGCTTATTTCAGGATCAATGTGGGAGGGATATGGGATGGAGTGAAACCATGTGAATGCGAAAGATATAGATAATCGAGAAACATGAAGGGTCACGCTCGAACGCGGCTAAATGAAGACGCTTGCGATCGTAGTCGTTCAACAACTCCTAATGTGAGCTGTTGGGCATTTCAGCCGGAGCTCGTTGGGCACTTAAATCCGAGTGAATACATTTGAACTGGTTGAAGAGTATTTGGAAAATATTGTGAAAGTAATGGGCCCCTTAGAAAGGAGATAGGTAGAAGAATTTTTCGGAAAAAGAAACCATTTTCAAAGGGGAAAGAGTTTATGATCGAGATCCTTAAGTACGTAAACACTCGAAAAATATCATTGAAAACATAGTATGGGCCTAAACCTGGCCCTAGGGGAAGAGGATTGGAGCAGAGCCGGGGTTTTAGAGATGATGGTATTTGAGAAACAAACGCAGGAATTAGCATGACGTTATAGGAGGTTATATTGAGGTGTGGTTGAGGAAGAGATGAAGTTTTTTTGGAAACTCGAGAGAAGAAGAACAAATAAGTAGATGAAATGCTGTGAAGCAGTGATATATATATATATATATATATATATATATATATATATATATATATATATATATATATATATATTGTGTTGGAAGTAAGAGGAGGATAAGATGGACTTTTGGCGGCATGGGCTCGAGGAAGGGTTTCAGGAAGAAAATGAAGTAGAACGAAGGGACCAACCAAAATATTTCCCTTGGGATAGTTTACCTGTAATGCTAATTGCAATAATAGTTCTCATCTTATTAGAAGCTTTCACGAGGAGTAGGGGATTGATATTAGGACGTTGAGCAAGGATGTTAAGAACAGATTTGTGAAAACTTTAAAATGGAACGTGATTTTGTACGGCTCGAAACTTGGTTATTGAAGTAAGATTATAAGTAAGAGTAAAAGTAAGGCGCTTCTTTGAGGCTTTTCGAGATGCGGATGTGGAGAAGGATGGCATAGGTTTAATGGTCCAAAAGGAAAACAAACGAAGTACTAGGTATGGCGTGGAAGAAGAAAAGGTTGTTGGAAGAAATCCAGAGAAGGCAAGAAAGATGGTTACGAAGCATTTTGATTGACGATGGAATGCTGAAGACTCTAAAATAGGGGAGGACATAAGTCAAGACAAGGTTTGATGAGGTAAAGGATAGCCATGTAGGACCGAATGGAAGGACATACAATGCAGGCGGAGTTAAAGGACAGGTTAGTGTACTGTCTAGCTTGGATTTTGTTCAGCGAGGCTTAAATTATGTATACATTTAGAATACAGATGCAACTGGGTGATGAAAATTCAGTGGAGCGGGAAATGAATAAATAGTTATCTTACACGTTGTTGTAAGCAGTAAAAAATAAGGTTCTCAGATTCGGACATCATATTATAAAGATAACCGAATTTTGTGCGAGTTAATTAAATTTTTGCCCATTCTAAACCATGTTCGTGTTTTCGGGTGGCTAATTTGTATTCATTTTATTGTTCAACTCAATGTCTTATTTCTTTTAATACATCTTCAGGAGCATACCAACTGGGGAACAAGCGGGTGCAGCTAAGCAAGGAAATAAATTTCTCAATTTACTTGGAAATGAGTTACAATTTGAAATGGGATGTTTTATTTTTATAAACGGACCAAAGGATGTGGTCAAGTATCGCTATCTGCTGGTTAGGTGCTTGCTAGCCTTGTGGTCACGAAATGTTGGCTGTTGGCCCAAGGGTTCAAGGGTTATATCCGAGACAGTGCCTCTGGACACCTCAAATTAAACCCAATGTGTTTGATTTTCCGGATTTCAGAACTTTCGGGGAAGCCTCGAGGATAGTGGAGACTTGTTATTGGAAGCTTTCGCTCCGTTGCCACTCACTCCCTTCGAGCGGCTAACACGCCGTTGCCTTCACGGCCGGCCGAATCCTACACTTCCGTTTGGTCTGGTTTTCCAAGTTCCCCTTCGAACTTCGTGCTTCGAGCCTTCAGTTTGTGTGCATTGGTGCTCGACACGTGGCCATAAATTCGAATTACCCTGCGTGACCTCTCCAGCATGCGCGAAAATCGGCTTCCTGGTCGAGCCAGCATTCTGTTGGCCGCATCGGATCCTGGAGGGTCGATCGAATGTTCTTTATTTTAGTTGACCCGTGGTCGCTCGAATGTTCCGTTGACCCGTGGCCGCGGTCCTCCCCTGCTGTTCCAATGGTTATGGGCTAAATTCCCGGTCCACATTGGTTTTTCTCAATCAGGGATTTAGTGTTTGTGATTGTCTTTGTTGTTATATTCAATTTAAAAAAAGTCCACCGCAAAGGCACATTTGGGTGTTTATTTGAATCAGTCAAAAAAAAAGTGTTCCGAATATGAGACGTTGGGCCCAAGCCAAGATAATCCATCGTGACGCCTCAGTTACTGTGGTTCCAGTCTCCCATTCCACCCGCCTAGCGAGCCCACTTCACTTTCCTTTCCAACTGTCCCCCTGTGCTTGTGTTCGGTCGTATAAGAATCGACTCTGGAGGTCACTGGTCAAAGGAGTTGGTACCAGCACCCCAAACAAACCAAAGTAATCATCCGAAAGACTGATTTAATCGATGAAGCTAATTCCAGGAATTTATTTAACAACAACAAAATCTAGCTATCATGTGTTCTCTTTGCAAATATGTAGATTATTGACTGCATTGATCTCAAACTCACTGTCCCTATGAATATGAGACAAAGCAAGGGTAGTAAACCGGTTTTAGGGAGGACATGACCTCTGTGACTTCCTCCTGAATGTGGCAATAGGAAAATCTCATTTCACAGTAAGTTTGTACTTTGAACCTTGAAAGTTTGAACCTTGTGAAATTCATAAATTAAATTATGTGCCCATTGCATTTCCTTTTGTCGCCAGAGTGGAAATATCTGGTTCCCTAAATGTCACACATCATGGGAAAAGCGGAGGGCGTCCGAAGTTTGAATAAGAAACCGGGCATTTTCGGTTTACCGCGGAATGTTTCACGCGCTTGGCTAGTACACACGTCATTCCACGCGAATTCCCAATTTTGACTTCACTGAATGTTACCATAGAAGAAACACCACATTCCAACGTATCAATATGAATTTTCAATTATTTCCCCCTCCATCCCGAGATCTTGCGGGGAAACTTTTTTATAGTGAATTCACTCTGGTTTCGACACAGAGTTGCGCGAAATTTTCTGTACCACCTTTTTCCATGAGGAATACATATTTTAATTTGGTTTCATGCGGAAGCAAATTAAATTCAATATGGATGAAGTCTTAAGTCTCTCCCTGATGGCAACTTAAAAATGGCATTTGCCTGAACTTAGAAAGCGAAATTGTTTTTTTACGAGGTCACACGTTCTTCTAATAGGATTTACTTTGTTATGTTAAACTGAGATTTGAAATATCAATTTTATGCTTTATTTTTATCGTTAATAGAAACATTTCGTAAAATTCCTTCTTACATAAGTCCATTTGTGTTAAACACGGCCATAAACTGAAATCATATCCTTTCAAGACCAAAAAAACGTCATGGAATGACTAAATGAGTAAGATTCAATGAAGGAAGTCAAGGCATTCTGTAAAATTCCTAGGGATACACTATATGGAAATATAAATTCGTATTTTTATTGTCTCTGAATTGGACAAAATTAAGTTTTTAAAAGGCGGGAAAAGTATCTACGGTGAATGCTTCCATTTAATACGATTGCATGCGTACCAATTTCCACTTAAATACATGTATCACTGTGCTAGCTGAAAAGCCTGAAAATAGATACAATACGTAACATTTTGAAATATATGAAAAATTTCCCTTTGCATTTGTTTTCAGTGGCTCTTGGTACTGTTGCTGTCGCCTCTACTACACATATATACTTCTATAGCAGTATTTAAGTTTTGATATCCGAATTTGAGTTCGAGAAAGCGAGACCAAATAATATAAAAAAATCTTCACTTGAATCCTATCTCTGCAATCTATCTCTCTATATTCGGTGAGTACACAAGTGAATTGGCATTGGGGTACAGGGACGTCATCCTGTATTACATAATTATGGTAAATATGATTGTTCCGTAGCAGAAATTGCGAGTCGTGAATTGTGCGAGGGATGGGTGAGTACGCATTTTCATCTTTCCATACTGGGGCCTATACCTTTTATTTTATCCGAGCCGGTCCAATCTCCCTACATGGACGGGCCTTAATGATTTCATCTTTGAAAATATCCGGTCAAGGATAAATTTAACACACCCCGTAATGAGACTGCACGCACATGGTATCAATTTCGCTGTAAACGTTAAGACTTGATCGATTTGAAAAATCGTACCTTTTTTTGCTGAAAGTGTAAATATTTGAGAGAAGAAGGCGTTCTCCGATTTGCGAGCCTCCTACTGCCTTCATTCATTTTCCGACGGTATCGCAATATCTTCGTTTGCTTGGACAATATTTGAGGTGGAAAAATCAGGTGACTAACCAGGGGTGAGCTTTAAGGTAATGGTTACAACTTTCGTAAAAGATATAGAAGCATTTTTAAACGTAAGAGTAATAGGGATTACTGCTGATATTAAATCATAATGTGGAAGGAGGTGAACCCAACAGCTACGCTCGTCAAAATTCACGGATATCCCTCAAGTTTGTGGGTAAGTGTAAGTCCGTTGACCTTCATAATTTTTTAAAGGGAAGTTTTATAAAATACATGCTTCACTTTCTTGTAGAGTTTTTTCGGTAGCACCAGTTAAGTACCGAATTGTGTATGCATATTGAAATGACTGATCTCTCCAAGCCCTCTAGGAGAGATCAGCCATTCGATTACCATCAGTTCCGTTTCACAGGAAGACTGTGTGTTCCACTACAGAATCAAACTACGGTGCTTTTGCACTGGTCGCCCTAACACTTCCGTCGGTGATCATTGCCGTCTTATTTTTTCGTGATTGGCTAACTTTTCCGCCCGCGGCATCGCGAGCCACTTCAATGGAAACCACAGTTGTGCATCAGTGGTCTCCGAACGAAGGAGGAAGTTGGGGAGAAGTAAAGAACTGGCGGGAAAGCGTTCAGGCGCTCAATCGACATTTCTAAAAAAAAATTGGCTAGCATAAACCTGGTTAACAGGAATCCGAGCCTCGGTACTTTTTTTAAAAATCTTGGTTGTTGAAAATGGGAAGAGAATTGAAAAGGTAAGTACGCCGGGACTGGCGTTGAAGAAATGAAAGTTTCGGCGAACTTCCTCTTTCTATAGTCATTGGCAACGTCTTTCCATATTCAAGTCAATTAATCTTCACGATTCACATTGAATTCGCAATATTTTTCGTTCAATCGATGACTTATGACCATTTATCTTGATTTATTCCTTTCCCACGATGACCTTTGTATTAAATGTAAGTAAAATGATAACGCATGACTGTGCCTTTCATCCCAATCCATACTGAAAACTCCATCCTGATCCTTGCCACACATTTTGACAATCACGGCATCTTTTAGCATATTCGCGTGCCTTTTCGCAAACTCGTGGCACAAGAGTTCTAATAGGTGCGATAAAGAGAAGGTAATGAGAAGCGTTGTGCCGAGACCTTTGCAAAATACAGAAAATACAAAGCTGGTGCCTTTATTAGAGAATAGACCATATCGAGATATGTTGATTATTCAGAGAATGATTAGACGTAAATTTCAATAGCGAACCATCGTATAGTTAACTAATATCAGTAATATGTCACTAGGAATCACATACAAGAATTTTATAAATCCATGTAACCAAGGTGCTTAGGTTCCAAAGTTTACTCTTTATTTCATGTGAACCTCTCAAGTGTAATCTATTTATGTGTATTTTCTACACCTTGGACTCTTATCGAGAAGCATTCGCTTTAGATTGATTGCCCGCCTTAGTGATATAGTTAATGTGCGGCTTACCATTCTTCGGTTACAACCGGTTTATTAAGTTGATGAACATGAAGGTTTAATTCATTAAATTGACTTACTTTTATTTAAATTTCGTTTCAATTACGTAATAGCGGAAATACACTCCGTTGTCATTGTTAATTAGTTGTCATTATATGAACATGAAATTTAACAAATTGAGTTTCGACTACATCCATAAGGTGACCTGTTTTGTGGTTTGTTTATGACACCATTACGATCATATTAATGAGGCAATCAAACTAAATCCACAGTGTCTACTATAAGTAGCAATACACCCAAGTTATGTGAAATTCTAATGGAAAAGTAGGGAGGGTAAATCCTTTCTCCTAGCCACCTGCATTGTCCATGGAATATTTGGCGCCCAGAAAAAAGGCACATTGGGCGAGACTGTGGGTGCGTAGAGATATCACCGGGATTTGAACCCTGAACCCTACTGAAAGTAACTGCATACTCTTCCCGCTGGGTGACCATGCCGTCTAAGTAAATGCAGAGGATTGGATCGGGAGGAAAAATTCCGCTGATGTAACTCTTACTTTCGTACTAGCCATTGTTAGCGGTATATTTGCTGACTTATCTACGACACGCCGAAGGGAAGTATTTATGCAGAAGAAAATACCATACTAACGCGGAAACGCGGCTCTACTTTTTTTTTAGCTATTTCAACGGTGATAAAAAACTCAACATTCTGGGAAACGTGATTAAAATATCACCCGCGTCCTTAATCGGCCACGATCCACAGCACTTCACCTTGGCCTTCGTCGAATTCCCCCTTGCCGACCTGGAAGGCTGGGGGTAATTCTCAGTTCAGATTGAATTTCTGACATTCCCTAGCCCTATTACAAGAAACCTTCGAAATATCCCCTTATCATTCATTGTTACTTCTACCTCCTCGCCTCGCCTCCACGAGGCGCCCGGCCAAACCGGTTCCGCGCGCTTGCACCGTGACCCGTTTTTCCCCACGTAATTAATCAATCCCTCCCGGCCCTTGCGTCGAAAGGTCCCTCTTAGAGTTGCGTACACTCCCCTCTCGTTTTCTTCTCGAGTTTCCTCCTCGTTTCCCCGGAAACTGTGCGATCGAGTTTCTTCAATAATCCCCGCCGACTCTTTCGAAGTAACGCGAGCGTTCCGAGAACCGTCAGGGATGTCTGCAATTTCGCCTGCCGTGAAGGAGGAAATATGATAAAATTCGTCGCACTTTCGAAGTCGCGCAATGGGAAATATTTTCCGCCTCCTTATCCCCCAAACCTCCAAGTTATCGCAAAAGTTGACCAACCTTCTTTCGCACTGGGTCTCTTGAGGTCCCCTTCCACGTGGAGGGTCCCGATAAGCGCCCGGAGACGCAGGTGCCATCCGCAGGCCACCGTCACGGGGGCCTCGAGGAGAGTGAATTTCGCGAACTTCTTTCTGACAACACATGTTGGACCTCATTGAAAAACTGTGACTTTATCGCATTTTCGAAAAGCCTCCGGCCATCGACTACTTTTCTTCCGTGAAAATACCTTCTTATCATACTTTCGGACAACTTACTCGGTGATATTTAAAATTGCTTTGTCCTTTTGTGCGGGGGCGTACTATTCATCTGGGCGCACGCGATGCCACTCAAAGCCTCCGTGGACGTTAATCGTTTGTGCTGCAGTCGCGAAGTGTATTGGTAGAAAAACGAGTCTTTGACTTCATATTTTCGTCATTCTCTTTGATAATCTTCGTTTAAACATTGTCCTGTAAGCCGCAAAAGAGATCTTGTGGCAGGGAGTGTTAGGTCAGCGGCCGTTAGGAAGATTGGTCATTATACCCGTTTTCATTATCGCAAAGTTCGAATTGTCTTACGTGATGTTCTCTACTGTGGTGATTATGAATTGTGCGAGGGAAAATGATTGATTGCATGGATCCGTTTGGCAGTCATTTTCCCCTGACGATTCATTTGACAGTCCCACCAACCGATGTAATGACGGACTAGAATTCAAGTTGGAGCGTTAATATCACACATGAGAGTTCGAGATTTGCATGTAACCTTACGGCTTCCTGTGGCATCCAGCTCGGGCTTTCCGATATTAACGTGATGTTTTCTGTCCGTGTAGAACGGAGCCTTATTTCTTCATAGTCAAAAGCATAATCTCACGATTGGCACATTTGAAATAAGTTTAATGCAGCATGGAATCTTCGTAAATAATTGCATTGCGCGCTCTTGGTGAGTTGGGGAGAGCACTCCTTTGCTCCAGGGTGAAAGAGGGCATTAGCGACATGGTGCAATGCAAGATTCAAATCTATTTCGGGGCTGTGAACGCACGGTCCGTGTCGTACACGTCTGTGTCTGCTGTTTATTGCACACGCGCCTCTCAGTAACGGTCGAGGTCATCTTATTCGGTCATTTCGACGGTCGGCTAGGGCCGTTAGGGTCAATAAGTCAGAATCGAGATAAATTTCTCAATATTAAGGAGGCTGATGCGGGACAATATAGGGTGGGAGCGAAAGAATTCATAATTTTGAGTTTTATCAAAATGACCAGCTGAAAAGCACTAACTTAAAAAATATCCGTTTTCCGAAATTTATAGGATATTCTCGGGAATTTTATCGAACATTTGAGTCTAATGGTGGAGAAAGGCTGTTGCGTAGGGCGGCAAAGATCACGTAGAGGAATGAGAAACTTTGAAAATGATAAAGCTATTCGTTCGTCGATTAGTTTGGTTGAGCATTTTCTTCGGTGTGGACTTCAATCCGTAGCCGGTTGCCTTATGTATTTTTGGTGGCCGCGTCTTGGAATCTGTCTTATGTATTTAAGCTGGTATCATTGCCTCGCGTGAGAATAGCTGTGAGGGAGGTGGCCAGCGCCATGCTCTTGATCAACCTTACTCGGTTTCGATTCACAATGCTATCTCACAGCCGCATAAAATATATTCGCTTATTTAATCCTTCTTCCGGCAGATTCCAAACCATATGAAACATGAATATATGTACGCCGATTTACGTCATTTGGGAGGAATGGGACTGGTAAAATTGTGTTCGTGAAGAATTTCACGTTTGACTGATATTGCTTGATAAAAATACCTTTGGTGGATAAAATTGCTGGGGTTGACTAATACTATTTGAAAGACAGGGCTTACTATCAGTTTTAGTGGGCACGAGTTAGAAGAATGCGTGGGTCAGCAAAAAAGTTTGGCTTACTTAAACTGGTTGTAGGGAAACGTAATAGGAAAGTAAGAGAGAGATGTTACTTCACTTTAATTTGGAATACGTGGCAAGTATCTTGGGCCCATGAAAGGAAACGGTAATTTAACAGTTTGATAGGGTTCGGAGAAAATCGGATTGGGTTCGTAAAATATTGCTACGAGAAGAGAGTAAGCGTGACGGGTATGTCGGAGGAATTCGGTCGGGAATGTCTTAATTCTCGAAGAGAGCAGGCAATATTTAGACTTTTAGAACGTTACAGTGCACCTGAGTTTTCTGGCGACAGGGAGGTAATTATTTTGGCACCAAATTACCTGGGTAATTTTAATTACGGGGATAAAATAAGAGAGACACTATCACAGAAAATTATCAGTACTCGTTCTTAACTGGCACGATACGTAATTATTACAATATCGAACCCAAGTAACTGAAAAATTTAACTTTTAACTCAAATAACACAATTAAATGATTTAGTCAAGCACAACAATTAATGAATTATATATATATATATATATAAGGAAATATTTTTACTCTTGTGATCCGTTCGATTCCGCCTTCCCCACCTTTATTGTGTTCGTCCATTATATGTGTTCCTATCCCTTTTCCTTATATCTGTTTCTATATGTATGAGTATTTATTCGCCGTTTGGCGGGATTTCGTGTTTGAATGTGTGTATATATATATATATATATATATATATATATATATATATATATATATATATATATATATATATATATATATATATATTATTATTAGGTAATCTACCGGTTAAGGTAGGTTTTTGGATGGACGTAATTACTAATTAAATAATTTGTGACCCCTAGCAAAAGACAACATCCTACTCTACATCAGGTCCCGCTTCAGCTCTGAGTACTTTCCTCTCCCTTCATCCCGTCCAACATCCCTATCCTATATGTATATATATATATATATATATATGTATATATATATGTGTATATATATATATATATATATATATATATGTATATATATATATATGTATATATATATGTATATATATATATATATATATATATATATATATATATATACATATACGCGTGTGTTTTTGTATATCATATATTTGTATATGTACAAATATAAAAAGACGGGAAGGGTGAGGGAAGAAGAGGTAAGGGGTCAATAGGAAATGGGAAAGGGGTGGGAGGGGATATGTAGGCAGCTATTGGATGTATTCAGTGGGATTGGTTCAGTCCGGGGGGTATAAATGACTGGAACACCCAGATATGCGCCATCTCGCTAGCTCTCACCTCTATGCTACTTGCAGATTTGGGAAGGGTTTCAATCAACGAAACGGAGAAGCAGTCATCAAAAATTGGTTGTGGGAAGCAGTGTGTGTAGGGATTCAATAATTAAGGAAGGTAGGAGATTTGGTGCAATGGCGGTTGTCATTCATGCGGAGGGAAAGGGTGGTCGTGCATTCGCCCACGTAGAAGGTAGGGCAGAAGTTACAGGAGAGGCGATATATAATGTTTTTTGAGGTGCAGGTGGCGTCGGGTTGGGAGATAGTAGAAAGGGAGGTGGAGGTGGCAGCATTCTTAGAAGGTGGCAGCATTTGAAGAGTGGGTGGTTGCATGGTTCGGACAGGGGCGGAGAAGAGACGGGGGTGCTCGCCGGTGGTTTTGACGACTTGAAGATGTCTCACAAGTTCGACGGGCGTTTAAACGAAACCGAGGGACAATGTGGGAATTTATAATATATATACACTCACACACGTGTGCATATGTTCCCGAGTGTTTTTGTATTTTAGCTAACCAACCAAAATATATAATAATGAATTTGTGAGCCATTCTGCGTGTATAGCTGGTGCTTTAACACCCCCCGCCATACGCCTTTTTGGCGTATGGCGGGGTTTTTTAATAGATGTGGTATTGAATGGATGTAGATTCATGATTATTTATCGTTTTGCATGGATGTGATTTCTTCATCCAGGGTGCATGGTTAATTTTGGCGAATTAAAAAAAAATATTGAATAGATTTTCTACACAACAGACAGACGCAAAATATGAAAAACTCCCTATGCATTGACATTTGAGGTGGATGACCTGTGTTGTAATTACCAGGAAAGGGATCTCCATTTAACCAAAAGTCGTAAAAGGCAAATGAATCTGATTGCATCGAATGAAACGACTGCAACTGAGTTCTACGTCATCTCACGATTGTAAGATAAACCGTACTTCCTTGAGGTGTTACGGCGAACGCAGTTAAAACCCCAGCCTAGAATGAAAGTAGATGACCTTAACGCCCAATACCTATCGGAATCCCAAAGGGGAAGCGACATGTTGTGCGACGTCGTAGTTAGTCTTAAGTTCATCGCTTAACTTCCCACAGTGTACCTAATAATTAGCACACCTCCGTAGGAAATAAGATGATTCTACGCTCAAACAATGAAACTTAACTTTAACTTTGTGTGGCTACTACTATTTATATGGCGTATAATGAACTTCCAGGAAATTAACTCAGAAAACTTGCTAACAGTGATGAACCGTATGCCAGAGGTAATGTTTGCCCTCGCTCCTCCGGCGCGGATTATCGTATTAAAATACACAGTGATAGGCATGGGAAATTTTCTTCTTGGAAACCGTGCGTGAAGTAGGCAAGAAGGGGATTTAACGAAAAAGGAGGCGCGTCCCCACCCCCCAACCCTCATACAGGGTAAATGTTTGTACTGTGACACATAATTACATAATTTGAACCTTTGCTCAACAGGGAAAAAGGTTGTGAGAATTATAATACACATTAATACGCCTAACAGGAACTTTCACATGAAAAGGCCGCGCAATATTTTATGATTCAACTGCGAACTATTTATCCTCCATTCTGTCCTTTTATTCAGTAAATATGTATCCCTACAGGGGACGTGATAGTCCAGAGGGTAGAGCCTTGAACTGCTGAGCCAGGGGCTCAGATTCAATACATAGGGATGTCTCTGGGCACCCTTAGCTTAACCCAAGCTGTGTGATTTTTTGGCTACCAGATCTTGCTGGGAAACCATAGGCGTCATAGGCAAAGGAACTGGACTCCCTACTCCGATGTGTGGAATTACACACTCCGTTGGGCTTAGTTCTTAGTGAGCTCTACCCTTTCCTATCAAACTGACCTTTGGGTTGATAACTGCGGTGATATATCTCCACACATGCTATATACGTATACCCTTAGGGTCAACATTATGCCCCTGGATGTGCAAAGAGCCTAGGGAAGAGATGTGGAAACAAAAAGGTAACCCATGATATGAATTAATATCAAAGATATTTATAATTTTTACGATCATAATGCGATTCCTTCCGATTATATATTATTTAAAAAATCATCGAAATCTATAGACTGAGAATATTCCAATCTAATTGTACGTACACGCAATTATATTCTTGGCCCAATTGGCAAATGAAAATAATGTCGATAGTGAATATTTTCCCGAGCATGATGATTTAATCCATTCAATTAAAACCTTTTCAATAATTAAAATACACAAATTAAATTTTCTGTGATGACTCCCAATTCGGCTATGAAAGAAATTCCGATTGCCCATGTTTGGTGGGCGCAATAATTACTTACGCGTGAGAGCGATCCCATTGAACCTTGATGTAATGTTACGATCAATCTTTTTTTAAGCACTAGATTCCATTCAAATCCACGCAGTACCCCTATGCCTCTCCACGGGTATTTAGCAGAGGGTGTTTAGGCATCAGTCTCCAATGTATAACTATACATATGCACTGATGCGTGTACATAAATATACTCTGGCGCTATAAATTTATATTTGTATAATATTCTCTTGTCATAAATGGATCTGACGAAAGAAAGATTATGTTCTCTTTTTCCCATTTAAATTATAAAACCATAGAAACAGTAATCAACCCGAAGGTCGGTTTGGTAGGTGAAGGTAGAGTTCACCCAGTACTAAGCCCGACGACGTGTGAAATTTACACATCAGGGTAGGGGGGCCAGTTACTTTCCCTGTGCCGGTTAAGGTTTCCCAGGAAGATCTGTTATCCGAAAAATCACATAGCTTGGGTGGAGCTGCAGGTGCCCAGGTATGGGAATCGAACCCGGGCCCTCCGGTCAGTATTCCAACGCTCTACCCCCTGGACTATCGCGACCCACTTTTTTTACCATTTAATATAACGTAATTCAACTGCATACGCCTTTCAGCAAATGCTACGCACTTACGTCGGGAGCAAAGCACAGTGGATATGTTTATATCAGATACCCCAAAATGTCAAACAAATCAAACTCTTTTAAGTCATCCTAATATGCACGTAAAACCTATGCATGGATATTATATAAATATGATATCCGCTGAATTACTGGCCACCACAACCGCAGTAATAAGCCCGAGGGATAGTTTGACAGGTGAGTACAGACTTCATTCCACTCTAATTGCTGCGGCACATGTAATTCACACTTAAGGGTGGGAGAGGGATAAGTTGTTTTCCCTGTGACCTCTGAGATTCTCACGTAGATAGACTTTTCACTCGAAATATCACGCGATTTGGGTGACTCTGAGGGTGTCCAAAGGTGTTACCCAGTTGTGAACTCGAGGCCCCCGACAATGATCAACGCTTCTTTAAGCCATCGAAAAATTAATGTAAATCTGAGTCTTGAGCTAAGGCTTTGGAGCACATTGTACACAGCCAGCGGCTAGTCTAAATTTATAAAATTTCCTTTTGTGTCACCGAAACATCACCAGTTTGCACGTCAATGTTCGCTGATGGTGTCAACCGTTGAGTTCTCGACATTTAAGAGTTCTCTTCAAGTCGACGGCCACGAATCGACGATGAAGTGCGGATGGTTATAGAAAATTCCCCTTCTTTCCGGGGTGTATTGATGACTCTTTATCCCCCTTCCCGCGGATTTAGCGACGTGAAAACAGCGGACATCCGCGGTGAATTATGCGGTCCTCTCTTCCGGCGACCGGTCGGCGTTTTTCCTCTCGCTAATTCCTTTCGGGGGACGATGATTAAATATTTTTTTCACTGGAATCATGATTGCCTCTCGGATGAATTGTAGAAGTTTACCGGGGACCCCCACGAAATTTCATTTCCATGGGGCCTGTTTGCATAAGTTCGTGTCCTTCTTAAATGGCTGAATCACATCTCTATTCAAAAACAAAATAAGGGCCCTCAGGATTACCGCCCACAGCTTCGATACATACGGAGAAATAACAAGCTGCATACAAATAGAGCAAAACGTGCTAGCACCTAGCAATATTCACGAATGATACACCATAAGGGGTCTAGAACTTAGCACAAAAAATGCAAGACATTACACTTGGTAAAAATGGTAAACGTATACGGCCTATGAACCCCAGCCGGAAGATTTTTCAATGATCGTTACTGTATGATAAGTGCCTTATGCGATACTCCTTGAAGACATCTATATTTTTTAAACACCGAATGACAAGATATAATGATGAAGAAGTGAAGGAGACAAACCATTTCTCTTCAGTAAGACCCTATCTCCGATATACCGCGAGCATACTATATAGCGTCTACATTCACATCATACCCTGCAAACTGCCATGAGGGAATTTGGGAGGGGTGTTAGGTCACCATTCATTAGGGTAATTAGCGATTTCTCAATATTAGGTAACATATTGGGCAAGTTCGAATTTTTCTTACGTGATTTCTACTGCTGCGGTCCCGAATTATGCAAGGGAAAAATTATCATTTACATGGATCTGTGGGGCTGTCTAGTTTGCCTTAATTATAGTGATCATGCTTTTTATGTCATCTAGGAGTTTTTTTCTGGCCTTCCTCTTTCTTTTAGTCTGAGGAATTTTCCTTAATTTTATTTTTTGAAAAGTTGTTTTGCCGCAGAACGTGTCGATCAAATTTAATTTTTCTTTTCTTTCTCTTCACTTCTCAAATTCCTTTCTTCTAAAACTCCCAAAAGAACTTCTGAGCTGGTTTTCTTATCTTTCCGGTTTGTTCTTTTTATCCTTCTCCCAATCAAAATTTCTTGCTTCCATCAGAGACTTTTCCATTTTCCCCCGTCGTCCCAAGCTCCGCTTCCATATAACAACGTGCTTTCAATTAAAGGCTTTTTTCCGAATCATTTTCTAATTTCCAATTTAATGTGTTTGTTTTCTAAAACATCCTCTTTGTTTCCGTATGCCATATTTGCATGAATCCCCCTTCTTCCACTGAAATGGTGCATTTGATATCTCTTGTAATTCCTCTCTTCTTGTAAAATATCTCCAGACAACAGTATTTTTCCACTTGACTTAACCTCGTCTTCGTCTACCATTAAATTAAAATGCAGGAATCTCAAATTTGAAAAATTATTCGCCCTGACTGGCACTCAAATCCGGATCCATCGATTTCCGGCCGAGTTCTATGACCATTCATGCTACCACATTTAAGTCTTGTATACAGACACCTAGTCCTTATAAATTGTGGATCTCAAGGGGCTTTACAGGAATATGAATATTTATGACGAAATTCCGCACATACAATGTAGCAGTTAATCGTAGCAGTCGTTCAAACTGTGCTGAAATCCAGGGATCAGGGTTTCAAGTCCCAGTCAAGGTGAAGGATTTTTACTGTGTGGAAAATCGGTATTGTAATGCACATTAGTGGATGGCTCCGTTAAAGTAACGGTCGTTGCATTTCCCGCAGTTCTCTAAATTTATCATAAAATTGATTCGTTCTTTTTTCTAGAAACTATCATAACTTTTGTTTTCTTCAAAATTATTCTCAATTTCCATTTTGCCATAGCTGTTGACTTTTGATATTAGAGCTTTCTGTTCATATCTGTAGCTGCCTCTGCCAGGGGGCAATATCGTCAGCAAATCTTATCCATTGCTACTTCCTTCCATCAACCTATTTGCCATTAGTCTACTCCTCCATTATCACTATAGCTTCTTCATTATATAAGTTAAATTGGTATGGTGAAAGTGGACAACTTTGTCTTTCACCTTTCCTATTCTTTCGCGATGGCGATGAAAAAAGGGGCGGACAATAACATATTAAAATATAAGATCCTTAACAGTCTTCTTCCCTCCCCAAATCATCACCGACGGTACCCTCTGCCACAAACTCCAGCGCTATTTCGAAGGGAAGGAGAGTCTTGCGTCGCTGACCTAAAAATTTCGTCATCACAGGTTATTCTAATCGGCTTACCTCTTACCGAAATGCGTATGCCTTAAAATGCTCGTGGCTGCCCACATAATTTTTTACGAACGTTCTTTTTATCGCCCGCGTTCCGAACAGAAATGAGGTTTCCTATGAGAATTTATCCGAATCTTAATGATGAATGAAATTTTACTGTTGAGAACAGGATATGGTGACTTGGAGTCATCTTTGTTTGTGTAACGGATGAGAAAGAAATACTTGTGACATGGAGGTGGTGGGACATCCCATCCTCTCTAACTTATAAAACTTTTATATGCGATTATTAAATTAAGCACGATAAGAATATGCTTGTAATCATCCTCGTCAGAACGTCCGGATAGTATTTTTTTTTAAAGTTCTCTCAGTATTCAAATGGATTTCTCGCTACCCTATTCCTTAAAGTGACAATAGTTTTAGGTAAAATTTACATACATTTTAAAGACTCGCGGGAAATATCGTTACGTGATTAACGAAGTTTACCTTGCAAGTACCGCAAGTGACAGATTATGTTTTCGTTCCGTTTCGGAAGATTCAAGGGGAGAGAGAGAGAGAGAGAGAGAGAGAGAGAGAGAGAGAGAGAGAGAGAGAGAGAGAGAGAGAGAGAGAGAGAGAGAGGAAACGGTATCCTGAGCAATAATGTGGCAGCCTGTAGCCAGGGCCGGAGAGAGGGGAGACATTTAATTCGCGACAATTTCTGACAGGATTACGAACTCAGCCGTCGTCTGCTAATCATAACGGGGGCCCGAAACTTGTCGACGAGAACTGTATAATTTGATCTCTACTTTCAGCCACCGGTTGCCTTCGTGTACCGTAGTCTTATAGCCTCAAGCAGCGCTCCAAAAACTACGGCCTGCAGGCTAGATCCCACCCTTCCTGTCCTTGGAAAAGATTGAGGAAATCTGCACTCGCCGGATCGCATTACCCACGCCCGGGGGCTCATATGGTGTTTTAAAATGGGTCGGTTAATTTCCTCATTTTTCATAGAAGAAAATAATGCGAAATTTATGCTTTGTATTTACTGTACAGCAAAAAGTAAGTAAGCAATTTCTTAGCGAAGGTCACAATGAAGCCATAATCTGGCTCAGCTGTTTCTGACAGCTCAAAGTGCCAACGGTTTGCGATGGCATGAAGTCCATTGACTCTACTTTCATAATTATTCTTATAAGTGCTCAATAAATTATGCATGACCCTAATCTTTAAGCGAAAAGTGGACTCGCCCATGTGGTACTCTTGGGTTTTTCACGAGTTAAGGTTTTTCTCTGCCAACGTTTCGAAGGCTAATACTGGGAGGGTTGAGAAAACGATGCCAGAGATAACCTTCGAACGTCAGGGAAATACACGTACTTGACCCGGTGGAAAACCCGAGAAGATTCCATATGCATCATATCCCGGGAAAACACTTAATTCAACATGCTATCCCATAAATTAAAAAAATGTTTTTAATAAAGTTCTTTACATATTTTAGTTAATATTCATCGTTTCTAAAAAATAGTCCTCTAAAGTATATCTAATTTCCCGTTACTCGGCAGTTGGTAAAGTTTACTCATCATCGCTGGCCCCGGTGTCGGCGGGGTAACGCCCTCGCCCGCCAACTCAGAGGTCGCGGGTTCCATTCCCGTATAGGTGGGTTTTCTTCCACCTAGGGCTTGGGTGTTTGTAATTGTCTTTACTGTATGTATTAGGGTTAGATGGAAGAAGGGACTATTAAGTATCAATCTCGCCTCAATAACGTTCGTTAAATAAATAAATACATCATCGGTAAGGAGGCGAGTGCAATTGTTAAAATACATTCATTGTACAGTTACATGACCTACGTACTTGTGATTGTCTTGTTAATAGATATTTTTGGAGCTCCCTCTATGCTACCTGATCATTTAAAAATCTCGGCAACGTATTCCAGCCAATAAATACTTTTTAAATTTGGAATGAGTAGACCCGAAAATCGTGCAGTAGTTCCATTATTGTTTTCGTTTCGCCGGAAATTTTGAATGAACAGCTGTTCCAGGTTGTGATTAATATTATCTGTAGCTCCTCTAGTCTGTGCTTACAATCAGGGACTCATTGAAATATAATTCGCACGTAAGCTAAATAATAAAATATAAACTGCTGAAAAATTTTAGAATTTTATTTTTCAGCGCTGCAGTTGATACATTTTAATATACATTATGAAGAGTCGTATTCTGAAATAATGTTTCATTCAGTCTAAAATTCTTACAGTTAATTTAGAAAGAGAATAAATTCCAGACTTCATGCTTGAATTCGTACAGTTTATTGTCTAAATGACATAACAACTTTCTTCTGCCCAAGTTAATATTGGTTTACAATACGTCATGTTCCATCGCATTTGCGAAATCATCATATATATGTTGATAAACTAGTGGACATTGTAATTAGTATCAAGTCTCGAATGTCTTGTTTTTTAATCAGTGGTGATTAGACCCCTTCCGTAAACGCGATTTCGGCGTTCTCTGTGAACTCTGAGTTACGCTCAACTTTGTGAAATTTAATACTGATACGAGATCGCAGTAACGAACAACTCCATGATTCACCATGAATCATAGAAAATTGAAATGATGATGTCACATAGGCAAAGGAATTGATCGTGTCGTAAATAATTAAATGATTTATGTGAATTCAATTAATTTGCCTCATTCCCATTTCCTGCAGATGGCCGAGAGATGACTTCACAAACGAGTAAAGCAGCATCGTAGCATGTTAAATCGTATTATTAGCTGGATATGGCCTAGGAAATTTGACTCAATTTTTTCCTCTCCTTTTTTTTACAATAGAGGCGAGGTAAAGAGGAATTCTCCTCTAGTTTTAATATTTATCCATCATTCAAGCGCTAGAATTAAGTTTGTTTTTTTTCTGGAATTACTGTTTAAATTTTTATTAGCGTCAGCAGCCGTGTTTTGCTGTCGCCAGAGTTTCAACCGTTTTTCACTAATGGTCGCTAACAATTTTTTTCAAGCGTATTTGTTTCCTTATTTTTTCAACATATTCGTGATTTTCCCTTGGCTGAAAGCCATTGAAGAAAAAATTATGTCAATGATGTTGCGACATGCATTGAGTGCGCAAACGATATGAAACTTTCATACTGTTTTTTCTTCGTTCTGAAACAAAGGTAGTGAGAGTAATACGCATTCCAAATCCACCATGAACCGGAAATACAGTTTGAAGCCAAAAGCAGGTAGTTTTTCTCAGTACCTTTGAACTTTCCTTGCTAAGGTCTGAACCTCTCTCACCTGCATATATTCTCTTTCTGCCTCAACTTCGACCTTAATCACTATACGGTGGCTGTTAAATACGCTATTCATTGCTAGGAACATTAAAATCGGCCTCTTAATCGTCTCATGCGATCCGAAAAAAACATTAAATCGTGCATTTTACGTGACTTGAAGTCGCCATTACACAAGAGTGAAACTAAACGCTCGGTCTTTATAACTTGAATTCGAGTGTGGGATGTTGCTTTGGTGTGTTAGTCGCCCGTAATGGTCAGGTCGTAAAAGAACCAAACACCATCTCTGAGAGGTCAGCCTAGTACACAAGACGTTTTGAAAGAGGAGGATAAAAATAATGATTGCAGATACACGCACACTTCTGTAGGGTTGTTTGACTGTTTTTCATGAGATGCCAGCGGTCAAAGCTTTCGTTTTAGTGGCGTGATCTGATCTCGGCAGTCAGTTTGACGAAATAGCCGACCAAGATTTCTCGTTCGGAATCTTGATGTTTTCCCCTAAAGACCCAATGCACCCATACCTGCAGTCAGTGTTGCTTTCTTGTGGAATTTTCACCGTTTTAAAAACCGTGATTCAAGGAGTTCAAAGTTGACAGGCGTTAAGTTTGAACTTCGTGTCCTCCCAACTACACAAACTCATTGAAAGAAAGTGACAGAGAAATAGAAATGACGAGGAGCGCGCATCCCTTTGCGGCACCCATCACTTGTTATCTTTATCAAAATTTACTCTACCGTAAATTTCCCTTGAAGTTTAAATTAGAAAAGAATAATATTAGAACATTCGTATAGGATTCTGTAGTGTTCCACTCCAGCAACATGGTTTACTCATTCCCGATTACATGTCTGCTTAGAAAAACCAATAGGTGATAACAGTTTCAGTCGATAGATAAAGAATCCATAAAGTCCTTGAGGTGTGATTTTCCATATCTCACATCGTCGTATAATGCCAAGGAAAAAAAATGAGTAAGGCATTCAAGTACTATAATAATTCTTTTATCGTTTTTTGAGAACTAGAGAAAGTTGAAAGCTCTTTTGGTCAATAGTAGAACTTTTTCCACGCATTGAATAAAGAAGTAAAACTTGTTGGAATACATGACGGCAAGGCTATAAGCGGTAAATTAACGGAGTTTACGAGGTGTGTCAGCCGAGGGAATCAACGCTTAAACGCGGCTGGCATGCTGTGGTGTTCCACAGTGTTTTTAGGCGCAGCCGCGACTTGAAACCTCTTACAACGAAAATTGGGATTCACTAAGGTGCTCTCTTCACTCTTGATTACAGTGCAGTGAACTCCAACCAAAGAAAGGAACATTTTGAGTTCTAATCACGACATTGCCGAATTCTTTTCGCGTTGGTTCGTAGATTTACGCGACACTGACCTAGTCATTTTTTCGCATTGTTACAGCTTTGGTCGCAACTTCGACCTGAATATGATAGCTCGGGCTATGGCAAAACTTGCCAAGTCAAGCCAATGACCGCCGTGAACATTCGGAAAAATGAATTAATAAACAAATCGTATTCAGTTACATTGCTACGTTTTGTATACGATATAACCACACTTTTTTTCTACCCGAGGATCGGTTAGTGCTAAGCCCTGTTATCCGAAATATCACACAGCTTGAGTAAAGCTGAGGGTGCTCAGAGGCGTTCCCGAGAATCGACCTCGGGGCCTCTCGGTTGAGTAGTCCAATGCTCTACCCCCTGGATTGGCACGTCTCCCTTAGACAATGCATGTCCTCAGAGCCTTTCCATAGGCTTCCTTGAGAAAAGTATGATAAAATTGGACACAAAACCTCGAGAAATACCTTAAAACGCTTTCCGAGGAAACATAGAACAAGATGTTTTCCCCTCGGATGATTTTTGTGGCAGTTGCCATATCGAACTCTCATTGCCGCGCTAAAAGGGCGGAAACTGCCCGGCGCAGGTGTTCTGATCGTCCACCGAAATTAGCCTGAAGTGAGTCACTTTTCCCTCTCATTTTTGTTACGTGTCCCTTTGTCTTTCCCCTTTGTTTAGGCGTATTTTTTTCATAGGCATATTTAAGTACCAATCTAGTCTCAATTAGGACTCAGAGAGAAGGCTCAGAAGTTGCTTCCGAAAAATGAAAATTAAACTATCATTACGTACCTATTCTGAGTTTCGAGGAAAATCAGGGATCGTTGTCATTGGGGTAAGTTGAGATTGGTTTGATTGTAGTTAGTAGTTTGTTATGGGGTACCACCGACAGCTAAGGCCATTTGTGCCATTATGGATGGATGGGAAAGGAAGGGTGGAGAGAAACCCGGCGTCGGCATCAGCCTACTCTTGTCGTAAGGCGCTAAGGGGTCCGCAGTTCAACGTCCCATCGTACTCACTCTAAGTGCTCTCCACAAAGCACCTCAAGTAGAACAACTGAAATATATTTGTTGTCTCCAGGATTTATAAACCCGGTCCCTCACGGTGGATAGCCTGTACGTTAGCCACCGCACCATCGCGATCCCTTGTTTGATTGGAATACTTAATTACCATACAAATTGAAAAAGGCGTAAATGTTGCAGTCTCTTCCGCGCACGGAATTTCGAAAGCAAGTTCCGCCTACGGTGGGAACAATTCGTTGCTACAGCGAAGTTATCTAATTAAATAAATAGTCACATCTGCTTATCTAGTGAAAAGCGAAATCCATTCAAACAGTACGTCAGTTGTGCTTCTAAGGGGCGTCAATCCACTGGTTGTAAAAACACCTCATAACGACCGTGATGAGTTTTTGGAATTAAGTGATCATTAAATATGGAATCAGCCTCATTTTATCCGTGCGATTAGAATTTCCTTTGGGAAAGTTCAATGAGATGGAGGTTTCTTAGTATTTCTAATAAGAAGATAATATTTATTAAATTATTATTATTATTGCTTCTTTAGGCTTAGTCATACAGCCTGGACACGATTTCAGGCTTCACTCTTTAGAAATATTTCATACTGAATACTCGAATGGAACGGCACGCTCTAATTTTTACGTTTGTGCTGTAAACTTTAAAATATCCACGCTTGGTTTTCCTTATGCCTCCTGAGCCAGAGACTTCAAAAATTATTCACTTCGTACCATCCGTAGTGGGAAACCGATGCAAAAATAACTTGAATTTTCATTTTCCAAGTACAAAAAACGCATCCTAGAAACTTGTTTCTTAATGCCAGACGATTGGAACTAAAATTAGCTGTTACTAAATATTTCGGGGATGAAATTAATGAATATTGCTTACAAGGAGAACTTATACCCCAGGACTCATATTCATTACATTGTTATCCCAATCGTATAAAACCAAGGCCGCATGTGAGGGGGAGGGGGGAAGAGGTATGAAAGGTTCTTCACGATGGTGGGGGTAAGGTAGTGGTAGTTATCCATTTTGGGCCTGAAAAACTCTGCACTTTTCCACCTTTAAAAATTTTTATCTAACTACAAGTTTTGAGTCCACTGAACCATCCCCTGATTAGACAGAGCTGAAACGTAATGATCACTCAGTACACCTGAAACGTGTACTTTAATAAAAGTTCACTTTAAAAAGTGGAGAAGTTCAAAGTTACTAAACCTCAAAGAAGAAAAATGAAAGGATGAGATGGTATGAAACAAGTTAGTAAAAGACAGTGTGGCCCTTCTTAGACAATGAACGGGCTTCTCTCGATGGTGACCACCTGATCGACGTGATGGATTGTATGTGTGCGATGAATATTTCATCATAAAGGCTTTGATATGACGACACGCATTTAACTTCAACAGTCAGACCGTGGATACCTAAATTTACTGGTTTGGTTATCATTATGACCCATAATACCTAAATTTACATGTCTGGTTGTCATTATATGGCCTAAAATAGAGAATTCTAAAATTATTCCCATTCAATGTAACACCACTAGGCCAACTGCATCCATCAAAGTTCTTCAGATCAGCCATGAAATTCACGATAAGGATAATTGAAGCGTGCTGAAAGTTCGCCAAGATCGACGCGACACTAGACCGAGCACTAAGAATCGCATGCACGAGGCATCTCTTTAGACACCTGTGGCATGCGTGAGGGCGTCGCTGCCACCGCCTTCTTCTTTAACTTGAACCGGTCACTAATTGTTCACTAATCACTGCAGACCCTGGCGAGATCCCTTGATCTCAAGTACACGATATCCGGGAGCCACACACCGTTGCTAGCTGTTGACTTAACTCATTCGATTCAATTCTCCCTCTGGTGCTCAAATTGCATCGAAAAATCGCGTGCCCAAGTACCTACATCAGCACACATTCGCAAATGTGCCGTTGCATAAGCGTACGGGAGGGTGTCAAAGTTTGACATTAGCACAAAAGTCACGAACCTATCCTCCGATGTGATCCTCCGAGAGGCAATAATAAAATATGGCACTTCACACATAGCTGAACCAAAAGAAGAAATACTATCCGAAAACACAGCGGAGGGAAAACACGAACAATACGAAATCACGAGAAGGTATTAAAACTGCGTATAAAAGTTGTAATTACTTACGGACACGTGGTCATAATACTGCGGATGAGTCTCATCCATTGTGCGAAGGAAAAGGGTTACTATCTTCGGATCACTGTCTTCTTCCGGCACTAGAACAAAGCATAAAATCATCCATTAGCAATTGACGAGGACATTCTAAGCCCATGGCTGAAATGATACTATTGTAATACAACAACAGACACTTCAAGGGCCATTCCTACGGCAACCCAAACTTAATGAATTTTATGAATAAAATAGCGATGAGAAATTATTAAAAATGTTAGGTATTTATGTTAAACGCAGACACTGTGAGTATCACCCATAAGGGAAGGGGGGGGGCATTAATTTCCCTATGACTCCTGTGGTTTTCTTGGGAGACCAGTAACCCGAAATATAATAATACAGCTTTGATGAAGCTGAGGGTCTGTCCCGGAATCGTACCCGAGTCTCCGGTCAAGAGCCTAACGCTCTATAACCACCGAAGTACCACTTTACGAATAATTAAAAATTATTAAAATATTAAAATCCACTTTATCCCTCTGTAATACTTCCTCAGGCATAATCAATGACCCTAAGTTCCAATTATAGCACTTTTTAAAATAAGAAATAGGTATTTACTGTGATATTGACTTCTTAAATTACCCGATCACGGGATTTCACTGGAGATGACTATCAATAACGTATGACCGTCAGTGCTTTAAGAATTGCATTTTTCACGTAGTATTAGGCAATCTCTAAATATATGTGAAAAGGTAACACGAAAGTTCAAGGGGAGAAGAGATTAATGATTTATTTCACGCCCCTCTTCGGTCTCATTTGCAATTAAGTCAGACTCACATGTCCCTTACGAGACGTCTCTGTGCTTCCCGTTATTCAGTCGGACAGTTTGAAGTCATCCTTTGCGAACGGTGCACCAGACACAAGCAGTTTTCTCATATCTCACACTTTTTAATGTCGGCCAGTCACCAGCACTCGGGGAAAAACCACCCTGGAGCACGACGGTGAGGAAGAGGTGGGTCACGTGTAAAGGTATCGCGCACAGAGGAAGCGGCCTTATTATCCGTTCCCATGTAAGGATGGAGTTGCTTCGAGAGGAGGAACGTCCACTCGTGCGGGGGTGCTCGCCGAAGCCTTCGCAGCTCAGGGTCCTTAAGGGATCGGTCGGCGGGAAAGGGAAGTCGCGGCGATATCCCCTCAGATAATTCCTTAGGGTTCCCTCTTCCTCCGCTGGTCACACGCCGTGGTTCGGGTCACTTCGACGTTCCGCGTCGTCCGTCATCCCTAAGCCCACCCTCTCTGTCTCGTCGGTCACACCACGTCAATCAGAGACAAGGAAGACGGTCCAGAGGCGGTGGGCGTGTCTCCGGCGACACTTCCCCCCAAACAACTAGCAGACGTCGTCTTCGACTCGCGGACTCCCTTCGCCTGCGTCCCGCGACAGGAGCCAGGCAAAAACAGGTCGTCCCTCCACGGAGGCACCGCGTGAATTGTTTTGAAACGCCGCGCGCGCGCCGATAGGGACGCTATGGCGGCGGAGGGGCGGAGGAGAAAGTTATGTGTGGAGGGGCGGGAGGGGGAGTAGGGAGAGGAGGATCGTAGGGGAAGGGCGGAGATGTAAACACGCACGTGACCAACCTGCCGTCGGATCAAGGGCGATTCCAGGGAATCCTCATCCCTTGCCGAGGGGAGGGGAGTGGATATAGGGGAGAAGGAAGTGGAAGGCTATTCGCCGTCTCCTCCGCTCTCCTCGCTTCGGCTGCGGTGAGCCGAGATTTCCTCTTCGATGGCCTCCTCGGGTTGAGGCTTTGTTTTTATTCCCCCCCCTCCCTCCCATCACCATTCTCCCAGATCACTCGGGATTTCCTCTCTCACCTGTTCCGGGGGTGGGGGGAGAAGAAGAGGTGGGGAGGCAGAGAAGCTGCCGCCCGCGGGAACCGCCGGCCACTTCCGAGAAGAAAGAGTTGAGACGAGGGAGGCGGACCGGTGCCGTTCGGAGCGAAGATCGCGGGCATTCCCCTCGATTTTGACTCCCACCACCCACAAAGTACTTTCCGCCGCCTTGTCCCAAGCTGCGGGCGTCCTTAGCGCGCTTTTCCCCCGTATGCCGAAATGCATAATCGATTTTGGGAATCGCTGCGGTCGACGGGGGAGCATTTCGGTTTTCGGGAAAAAGAATGGAGGAGGTAGTCGACTTCAATCGCGGGGAAACACATCTCCCTTCAGGAGCGAGTGGGAGGAGGAGATCGTCGCGGACGAAGCAGACCTCCCCCTTCATTCTCCCCCAAACAAAAATCTCTTCACAATGGAAATACGCGGACCGTGCCGCTCATTTCAGCAGCGTGCTACCTTGCGACTATGAATGGTTTGAGCAGAGCTGGGGAATCCAGCCGTCTTGTGTTGTCTTCAACGAAGCAGCGAATGAATATTTCGGTTCGGAATACGCGTGGTTTCCATCTTCGCAACCCCTATTCCGATTTCATCATTTTATCCCCCCTTCCATCCCCACCGTACTGGTCGCCTGTCACACGCACTCTCCCTCTCAATCGGCGAGGAATTAACAGCTACGTTAAAGCCATCGAGTGACGGGAACCTAAATTTCTTTTCCCTTTGCTTTGCGCCATTTAATTTTCACTTTTTTCTCTTTGCAAGTTTTCTCCGCTTTCATTTGTGGACGTGCCCGCATGCTTCTCTCTATCTCTTTCTTTAAGTGAGAAGTGTTCTTAATAGGGGCCATCCATAAACCACATGATGCAATTGATCGGGGTGGAGGGGGCAGGCTTGACGGAAAGCGTTATGGAAATTCACATGGGAAATAAGGAGTAAAGGGTGCGGGCTGAAATGTCTATAAATCATCATATCCTGTTTGCTACAATTTTTAATCTCCAAATATAGGGGATATCTTCGGACGAGTGTTGTATGTTGACAATGGATTCACCAATTTCCCTATCGTTCTTACCATCGACGAAAGACACTGGCCTAAAAATTGAATCAAAAATCAACCCGAGCTGTTTCTATCAAAGAAAGGCTGCTCAAATTTCTTGTTTACGTGTACTTAGCGAACAATTAGATAGGTATACACATATTAACCAATTAAATGATGGTCGGAAAGCAATTAACGTAAATGAGGGCACCTGAAGTTGCATGCCACTCGATAGTTGCATGGTGACAATGAAACCGCCCACGCAAGCTTCCGGTGGATCAACGTGTGGGAAGCGAGCGCTTGGGGATTGTTCTATTTCCGAGCATAAACTGCCGAAAAGAGCATATTATGCAAGCAACGAGCGGAAAGGAGAATGGGGGCACGTCCAAACCAGAGTTCCTCCATTTAAACGGAAAAGGGGGACGGATTTGTCCGAAGTGGGGTCAAAATCTGCGTCACGTGAACATTGGGCCCTTGGGTCGGGCCAGAGGAACGGGGAGGGGGCAACCACCTCCACTGAATTTTTTTTCACGCACGGCAAAAGCGTAGCTCTGACGTACATAAATAATTCACGCCTGTCGACGACAGGTCTCCCCCTTCCCGCGGATATAAATATTTCCGACAGGCCTGAATACACGCCACTAACATAGAGAGGAGGATCCTTGAGTGTGATAGCGGACTTATCTCCGGAAAAAAGCTGTTTTTTTTTCAAGTGACGTCCTCACGAGCCTTTCACTTTTAAGAGCCGATGCCTTGCACCCAGTTCGGCCATCAGTAAAATTAGAGCCATTGATCCAGCGAGATTTATTCAATGATCTAGTTTTTATGTATTCTCTGACTGTTTTGAGAAGTGATTATTTTTCAAAGAAATTTCGGACTTAATTTGCGTAAATTATATCGATTCCGTGGATTTAATAAGTCTTTCATCCTAAACTTCCCTTGTAGGCGTGCTCCCTGGAAAATTCCTCAGATTTCCGAACGCCATGGGGTTGTAGCAGAAATTGATACTCCGGGTAACAAACAAAAACTAGCCGACAACAGTACGCATACATTGATCCAAACATTTGGGAAAATTGAAGCTGGGCGCTATCTTTCCGCGTAGCGGTACGTCCTGAAAATTCTCTTGGCTGCGTTGAATCCTGGCGTCAATACCTAACTCTTGTTTCCTTGCCCTTATCCTTTATAGAAGTCTTAGTTTGGCTTGCTGTCTTAAATCCTGGAGGTAATTTGGCCCTCTTCATTGGTACATTGGTATCAGTAACTGGAACATTAATTCTTGTAACCATTACCTAAGAATCAGTGGCAGGGCTAGGTCAGATATTTCTATTAACGAAGCTAGTGCCTAGTTTTTTATTTATTTATTTACACAATTAAGTTGCAATTAGGCATATTTCCTGGTGGCAACGGTCAAGTTAGGTCAAAGATAACTCTTACAACGAAAATTACTTACGAACACATAAAAACAGATAAGAGACAAAATATTTTTACATAATGACACTTCCACATCACATACAAACAAACTTCCACATTACATACAAAATGCCGTCCACATCACATACAAACAATATTTGCATAACTACAATGATGTTTATTACCCAGTGGCTGCTTTACATTTCAACTTAAAACTTCTAACATTTCAACTTAAAACTAGTTGTTGAAATACGCTGCTGAATGGAAAGAGTATTATTCAAAGTGGGAGATCATTGAAAGAGACATGTATGTGTATGAGATTGTAGGGCATCTATTAACCGGATGGTTCTCGGTTCAAATCCCGGGTGATGCATTTCGTTTAAAATTTCAAGCGGTGCGATTTCCTGGTTATTAGAACTTCTCGAGAAACTTGAGTGGTGGCACAGTGAAAGGAACTACTCTCTTCCCTATCGTGATTGCGTGAAATTCGCACGCCCAAGGGGTTAGTTATGGGTGAGATCATCTCTCAACTTCAAAACCAACATTTTGGTTGATTACTGTGAAAATAAAACAAATATTTTTGTGTTATTTGAGTATTCTAATTAATATTTAGAACGGCGTGATCAGGGGTGGCAAATTCCTGCTGGGGGTCCAAGCCAGAATACCTATGCCCCAATTTTTAAGGCAATTGAATGTAAAAAAAAGTATGGAAATAACTGGAGATAGGCATGAAAATCGGTGGAAAATTCATAAAATCAAGTTTTGAGATTATCTAGCTTTTGTTTGTCAGTTAGCCAAGGGATTGCAAGCATTGCTGATTGCACTGTAAATTCACTGCGGGAGATAAGAATAAACGTAAATTAAACAACTGTTATGAGATTTTCGAGAAAGTGGAAAGCTAAGGTAAAAATCATAATATATTTTCAGAAAGTAGAGCAGGGGAGAACGTTGGGCAAGCGAGGAATGGGAAGGGATTGGATAGAAATTTTGGACGGAATGAAAGAATGTAGGGGGTATGCGGAGTCGGAGAACAATTTAATATACTCTGGAGAATTTGGGAGTGTCTTATTCCACGATGCCAAGAAAGTGTAGCGATGATCATTCTGTGTCTATCCAAAAACTACCTTAAACGGTAGAATACGGGTTGAATAATAATAAAAATGTGTATTTTTTATGCTTGAATGATACGACTTATTCTACTTCTTGTCCTTTTATAAAACAACTTCTCCACTTTTAAATTTGCTGTAATTTATGGTTTTCAGTGGGGAGCTCAATTATCTTCTCATTACTTTGAGAGGAGTTAATTAGTTAATTTTCTAATCCATTTCTTGCACCACTCTAACTTAAATGACTCATTAGAGATTTAAGGCTGGTGCCTAGGGCAAGAAATCAACGCTGAATCAAACTCCTGGTTTGTAATTATGATTCTCATTCATTTATTTCCGTGGTTATGCGCCTCAGGTGACGAAGAGAAACTTTTTTACTGTGCAGAGTTTGGTGGTTCAGCAGTACATCATCAAAATTGGAAAACTTGAAAGGTTATATAAATAAAAAAAATCTAGTTGAATCTTCCATGTTGCCCCCTGGGGAAAAAGTTGGGAGCAAGGAAGACAAAAGGTCAAAATTAATTGAGGGAAAATGTCAAAAAGCTACGACACCAAAACTCAAGAACTTCATGCCTAAGGATGATTTGTACTCAATCCAGCGATGGATCCAAGGAAATGGGCCACTGCCTCTCTCCTCTTGGGAAATATTTTTCGCTTTAATAAAGCTGAAAATTAATATTATTTTCCCGACACTACTTACCACTCAATGCCTGTTATTCCCGAGAATATAATTATGTACGACACGGCTATTTGCGGTGTCTATATTTTTGACACTTATAAAAAATGTTGAATACACACGTATATTTAGGAAAAAAATGGTTGTTATATTATTTTTATTTAATTGAAAATTACCGATGAGTTTTTCTCGATCCGGCACCGGCTTGAATCAGGCGTAATGGGGAAAAAAAATTATCGTAAGCGAAAGTCTGGCAAACTTAGAATTGGATGTGTGCAAATTTACTCTTCGTCTGTATCTGGCAATCCAGTTTTGCTGGCTTAGAGCCCACAAGATCTTGGAGTCTTGTATAGCTTCAGTCGAGTAACAAAGAGAATGGAATTATGGGGTAATCCGACCCAAACAAAGAGAGTTGCATTTGATGAGAAGAATGGGTCCAATGATTGCTGAGAAGCTTCAGACGGTGGAATAATTGAACGCGCACACAATTACGTATAGTTTGGTGTAATTTATGACGAAGCCTGTCGCAGCGCTGTGATTCAGGAAGAATCTGGTCTTCTGGGTTCCTCTGTAGCATTGTAGTAGTAGTAGTTTTGAGGGGAGGCGACCGACAGCTAAGGTCATTTGCGCCATAGGGGAAGGACAGGAAAGGATGAAGGGTGGAGAGAAACCCGGCGTCGGCATTAGCCTACTCTTTACGAAAGGCGCCAAGGGGTCCGCGGCTTAACGTCCCATCCGACGGACGGCGTACTCACTCAAAGTGCCCTCCACAAAGCACCTCAAGTAGGGATCGAGATACCTCTGAAAAATATTCAACACCGCCGGGATTTGAACCCGCGCCCTCAGGGTGGGAAGCCAGTACGTTAGCCCCCGCCCCATCTCGATCCCCCTGTAGCATTTTTCCGCTGTTATTGTGCCATTGGTAAAAATATCATCACGGCATATTTGGATCGACGAGCAGAGAACGCAGAAAACGAGAGCCTTCCTTGGAAGAAAGTTGGCGGAAAATCGTGAGCGAGGTTATTTGTACGAATTCCGTTAGTATGTATCGCACAAGAAAATTTTCTTAGGCAGCAAAATTATCAGTATATACAACTCTACTCCTCCCCGTATGAAGGCGAAGCTAGGATAATCCAGGATGAGATTAAACGCCTACCGTATGAAATGAGTATAGGGTACTTGAATAGTTTTTGTGGCAAAGATTCCAAGAACCCATGATTGGGTTGTATAGCACTTGGCTTAACGAGTGCCTTATGTGAAGATTCGAGAAAGCTCGATTAGGTGTTACGAATCCTCGGAGAAGCCTCAATTTATACATATCTATAGGATTTTTTCTTCAATGATAGTCTATTAATGCATAATATTTTTTTATTTTAAAAAATTCGACTTATCTATTAAAATTCCACTTTAACCCTTGAATGAAAACGGTTGTTTTCACTACGAATTGAATATTTCAAGCGTTTAAGACGCAATATATGTAACTTGTCGAATTGATACGTATTTATAGCATGCTGGTGCAACAAGACGTATGCATTCAAGGCACCACAAAGAACAAAAACTACTACTACTGCAGCGATTGGTTTCGTGGAAGGGTGTAACTTGCGCTGGTAATAAGCAAAGGTGAAAAAAGAGTTCTATGCTGATTCGGTCATGTTGAACAAATAGATAACAGTTAAATTACCAAAAAGATAAGTTAGAGGAAGGTGAGTAAATGGTTTGAGAGAATCGGGAAACATCGATAAAATCATCGTTTAACATTGGCGAAGAGATACTGTAAATACTCGGGAACGGAAGAGCATATTGGGAATACAACACGAGAAGCGAAGGAGGTACAGTGGAATCGGGTGACAAGGAAGACATTGATATAAGGGAGTAATTTTCTTCTCAAAATTTAAATTCCGAGCTTTTTTTATTGATTACCTTGCAAGGGAATGGCGTGAAGGGTATACATGAATTTGAAAAACAGCGATTAATTATACAAGCCGTGCAAGGACGATATACTTAGTTATATTTAACTGATAATTTTAAGACTAAAATGCAGATTTTAGTTATGAATGGTTCTGATTTTCATCGAGGCTAAAAGTTGGAAGAGACAGTACCAGTACTCGTAGGTATTTGAACTAAAAATGCATGAATAAAAAATAATAACAATCATTCTCGCGGTCAGCCACAATTACTGATTAGTAATCGCAGAATTTCAAATGGCAATATGATACTGTAGCAGTGAATCAAGTGATATTTGTCGAGTTTTCCTAAGGCATGCTCATGAATTACGGTACCTTTTCATTGAAGCGAGCAAACGTGAGACGACGGCCTTTCCTCCAATCATGGGAAGGGATCAAATCGGTCTCTCTGGTGATACGATCGTCCCGCCGGAATTGTGGAAGATGCTAACATTTCCGAATGAAAAACCAGCCTTAAACTTTTACCTGAATTATCCTATGTTGCCAGTATGATACTTATTCAAATTTAAGCCACACTGTAGGGATATTCATATCAAGATTGGGGTACTCCCAGTTCACCAGTTCAATGAATAGTTTTTATGCGTGATGCTGTGGGGCAGATTGAGGTAATGTCAATGGGAACAGGGCAGGACAGAAACATTGAAAATTCTTAACGACATTGAGTTTGAATGCTACTCTCTGATCCTAGACATTTCTTCTTAAAAAGCTTTGCAAAACCTTTAATTTTCACCCCACATCCGACAATCCTTTGCCATGACGGACTACTTATAGTGAAACGTAACATCCCATCCTTACTCTCATACTTCGTATCATTCATAGAAACTACCTCTCCCGTCTACCCCCGCCACATCCTCAAAGCCTTCCAAAGTGTTTGTGTGTATGCAAGCATACATATAAACATATATTTAAGAACATCTTGATCCTGAAAAACACCATCTTGGAGTTCTCTTTATTTGTCATTCTATGAAAGTTGCTATTTTTGCTTTGGATGCAATTGAAAGATATTGATAAAATCAATAAGGGATTAATAACTATAATTTACACGCATTTATCAGCTCGAATCAAGGACATCCCCGCCTATCCTGGGGATATTTTTTCTTGGGGTTCGGCTATATATATAGCTATCTTGAATGAGTTTCCGGACTACTGCTACTGTGTTGAGAACTGTTCTCTCTAAGTTTGCGTAAACGTTCGTCGGGTTTCCTAATATTTCCAGACTTTTAATCATAAGAATAACACCAGTGAATAATAATATGATGGAGAAATTTTCAGTTATGTCATGTGCATGGAATCTGGCATAACCAACGGCATGGAGGTCTGCTAACCGCTGCTTGTCGCTTTTTCTAACGGTAGATGAATTAGTTTTCAGTCTGTTTGTCGAAGTTTCAAAATATTCATTGTAAAGTGCATTTATAATTATACATTTTTTGTGAACCTTTTATGCACCAATCGAATATCTTCCGCATTTTCTCTGCTACCGTGGAAGTTCAATCAACCCCCAAATATTGTGTGTCATGCATTCTTTGCGCATATTTGATGATGACGCATTAGCCTTCTATCCCGGGTGGCGTGTTTGTTTGAATAAATATATGGACTGGCGCATTTGCTCTCATTAATTTTTTATCTCTTGATGGAGCCGTACCACTCGCTTGATTGAGACTACGAGTAGAACCCGGATCTTCCAATTTCCTTCTCTGCACTTCCCCTATGATCTAAGAGGATATGCTGGTGGCTCAATTTACGATGAACACACCGCCGAAAGAAAAGCTTGGTGGTAAATCCAGAAAGGTCGCGTAATTTCCTCATCGAAGATTTACACATCAATATGCGGCGGCGGTGCAAAATTGGACAGTATTGGAGTGCAATTGCAATTACTTCGCATCCTAAATTGAAAATTAATCTTTGGCAAAATCAATACATTTCGGTAGTGGAATAGTCACAGGCTTTTTATTAATTTATTTAATACTCCATACACTTCGTTTCGTTGCTGTCATTATTGCCGTCACCGTCACAGTAATTTCACTGTCATCAACCCGAAGGTTAGTTTGAAAGGTGATGGTAGAACTCACCGAATACTAAGCCCAGAGATATATGAAATTCACACATCAGTGTAGAGTGTTCCATTCCCTGTGCTATTTATGATTTCCTAGAAAGATCTGGTACCCGAATAAAAGCGTCACCCAGATTCGACTCGGGACTCAGTAACCTAGCGCTGGTCTACCTCGCCCCATTATCATATCCTCTATTGAGCTTCGTTTGTTGGCCTTCGGTAAGTTACACTCAGTATGTACGCAAGATTCTTAAAATGGATTACAAAAGAGGGTAAATTAGTGCGCCAGTAATAGCTACTTGCGAAAGAGGTGTTCTACGCTGATTTGCTATGTTGAAACCTTTTCTTTGGGATTAAAATTTGTGACGATCGCTGAGCGATGAATCTCACCATCAACAATCTTGCACCCGGAATTCGGTTTCCGGCAATCCGGAGAATCACATCGCTGGATAGTCAAGAGCCATTACGAGTACCTAGGTTTGGATCCGGGATCTTTCGCTCAGTGGCCGAGCACTCCACTCAAATATAAAATCGTAGTTGAAGTCTGTTATTCTGTCAACTGAGTTCAATGTTAACATTACCGTAAGTCGAAAACTACATGAATGAAATCAAAAAATACTTCAGATAAATATATATCTTTTGCACGCCATTAAGCGTTAGAAAATTCGAACAGGTTGTTGTTTAACGTACTTCGCTCTTGCCTGGTCGTTTCTTCTGCTTGAATCGGGAGAATATTTGCTTTTCTAACGTTTAGAGTTGAGGTCAGCAACCACTTCTTGTGTATAAGTGTTTTCTTCGGGTGTAGAAGTGTTATTTCTCTCGTTCTTAGTACTACAATGTAAAAGCGTAATTATAAAGTAAACGGGATGAGGCTTACAAACCTGACATACAATCGATGAAATAAAGGAAATCATGTAATTTGCAGTGGGTCGTGGAGGGAGGAGAACGGAATAGTCTGCAATAATATGTACTTATAACCATTGGAAACGTCATTTGAAACTTTTCTCTAACCATGTTACTAGGATTCGCTTATAATTTATTCTTATGACGGAAAAAAGCACTCTTCGTGGACCATAAAGCGCTTGGCTGCGTAGAGCTGATTCTATCTACGGTAAATTAAATTAATGGAACTTTAAAGATTGCGTTTTAAATAAGTATTCGTTGGATAACGCGAGAGACGATCGAAAAGTTACTTTCGCGTGATCGATTGCCACCCTGACATGTGACAGCGCATTCCCAAGACAATTCGGTACCCTTATCCCTTCCTCCCTCCGCCGCCACGCGGAAAGGTCAATTCATTTCTCTCCAAAGACAAAATGCCAGAGAGAGTGTGTTTCTGGGAATAGTGACTTCCAAAAAAACCTGACGAATCGGGCACTTAGACCTTTAGTGTGGTGAAATACGCACTCGCAGGCTAATCTAAGAAGTCCGGCTATGTGCATCTCAGACGGCGCTTTCAATGAATTATTTTAAATAGTTTTCCTTCTGTTTCGTTTATCTTGAATGTTTCATTTTATTTGAGGATTAGCGAAAAGCATCGGGGCACTCAAAAGATTAAAAATACGTTACGGTGCGGATGAAAATGAGATTGCGTACTGTTACCCATTGAAGCTTTGAGAATAGAAAGAACGAGTTTCCTATTTTATGAATTGTAACCATAAGATTCTTTTATGAGCATGCTCGGGATACAAATACTTCATGGCCGTGCATGTGCGAAGGACGATTGTAAAGTTATTACTCAATGACGCATTTTTTAATCTTTTGCTTATATTCTTGACCTTCTAGCTCTGGTCGCAGTGATTTGGAATTCTTATTCTAATGCTGTTAATAGGTTTTTGTGTGAATGATATTGAGTGTTAAAAAACCATCAGTAAGAGGAAAGTAAGAGCGAGACAGTCAGGCAAAGGAAAAAAAGGAGAGTAGATCTACCTAGCCGTTTACTTCGAGCCACTGTCACAACATTCACTCCATAGTGAAATCCCACAATCATTGTTTAAAATCACAGACTCAGCTAAATTTAAAAACAATAACTTGCTATAAACAACGGAGGCACCATGGCGATAGAAAGAAATATGCTTGCCTATCTTGTGGAACATTTGAGAACACGAAATGGAATTGTTAACACTAGAACCCCAGGACCCCCCCCCCCAACAGAGCCGTTAATTTTGATCGATAGTACTTTTTCCTCTATTTTCGGTGAGAATTTTTTACTCTATATATGAATAAAACCATACAATGTTTGTGTTATGCAATAGAAAGTAGCTAATGCTATTAGCTTTCATCTGAATGTCTAACTTTTACTTGCAAATATTTAACATTTTATTGATTACATACAGCGATAATAAATATTGCATAAGGAGTGTTTTAACGACAATAAATGATTGATAGCTAATTACTGGTAGCACGTGGAATATGATAGCAGTTCTTTATTTTGGCAGTGGTACATTTAAAAGAATCTCATTTGTAGTGGATTGTACTCATTTTATTTAATTTCTTTCGTCAATAAAAATATAATGCATTAACAATGGTGGCCACTTCAAGAGTCAACATGTATATACTACAAAGGAAAAGGAAGCACTTTAGTTATCTAAATATGCTGTAGTAAAGCAATGAGCTCAACATTAATTCAAATATGATATTTGCATAGCACCTCCTTCACCTTACAGACAAGGATCTTATTTCTCTAACCATGTGCATATCCACACACCCTTATATGGGCTGGTTTTGTAAACGTTACCATTCCAGTTTTCTCCTGAGCGTCCGATCTAGCATGCCCGTCTCATTTATGAGGATATTTTCTGGTTATCACCAGCATCTTCGGGTGATATATTGGTCATTGTCAAAGTGAAATACCTCAACTCGTCTACTAGCTGCAAGATGAAGTTGCGCCCATTCATTTATTCCCCTGTGGTTTCTCGAAATACAGGGTTAAAAGAAACCTGTATTATCCACAGTTAAATTGCCGCTAAATCGAGGGCATTGTATAGAACGAGAATCGATCATCTTCGGGTTCTGCTGCGTACAGGATGTTTTAGCCCGTTTGATCCCAAACATCAACAGCTTGTTTACTTTTGCTGTCAATTGAAACGGATTCTGGTAATTTCTTCTGAGAGTAAGGCGCGCGTGGGTTGATGTAAGACGAGCGTAAGGGTACGCGTCTGCACTTGCACAGGGTGGTGGAGTATGGGAGCGGATGAGGGTGGTAGCAATGGGGATGAAAGAAACCTACACTTCGTCCTATAATTTATGTTGCTACCACCACCAAACCCCCAACCGAATAAAAAAAATAATACTAATGATTATAATATCCTTATCTCACGTGCATAGACAAAAGAGGCGGGCATCTTGAAATAATTCCGTCCATAATCTTGCTAAAGAAAATATCCCAAATGGCTCCTTAACCAGACAATTACAATATTGCTGGTATTTTAATCTAATAACGCATACACACACATATAAGGCAGTCTAAATGTGAACTGACCATCAGCCAGAATATTGAATTTATGTTTCAAGTCGTGCACTTTTTTCGACGGGTTTTATTGCCTCACTTTTTGTGAATCCCGCGTGCGTTCTTCGCTTTCTCCGGCGAGACTCGATCCTTGCCCTATGGCTTGCAGTGGAATGACCGCTGAATGTTTGTGGTGTTAAAGTAAAGGGAGTTTGAAAGGACCTTTGGTGGGGCTGAGGGGGTGATGCGGCGAAGGAGGGGCATCCTTGATTCTATAATCTCTTCTCAGTCACTGGGTTGACGCCCTTCCATTTGCTTCGTTGCGCAAAGGAGACACTGTTGCCCTTTCTTATCTCCCACTATGGCTCTCTCTCTGGCCACCAGAGCGGCGATAGTGACAGGAAATAAAAGGGCCGGAGATCTATTCGATCCATCCAGGGCCGTTTCAAGACCTTCAGCTAACTCGTTTGATCAGTGGCGGAAACACGTAGTAAGCTCCAGACCGTAAGGAGCTAGAGCTGCAACCGAACACCTTTACGAAACCAATTACCTCTAATGGTATGAAGTAAAAGTTATTTGTGTTTCCCTCAGTAATTAATGATTTTTAATAATCCAACCGCGTTTTCATATTCCGTGTATAGCTTTCAAGGTTAAGTGTGCTATATAGATATTGATAAAAACAAGAAAATTATTGGTAGTAATACGTATATATTTGCTCTAATACATAATTTTTTTTGGTACAATAGGACCGAGTTTTTAATGTCATAAAGGGCCAAAGAGGTTTTTAATGTGGTGGTTTAAGGGTAATGACGTACTTAATATGGCATAAGCGAAATATTTGTTTCCCCCCCAAGTCTTAGAGCCTCGGTCCCGAGCAATCTCATTCGTTGAGATTTTCGGGTGCATCCAATCATTCATAATTGCTCATTCCATGCACAATTCTCTCACACCCCGACATACTCCAATTTCTCACAGCTCTTTGAATTTGCCCCATAATGATATCCCTCCTTGGCCTTCCCCATTTAGTTTTCCCTTGAAATTTGTTCATTCCAATGCATCCTCGACTATTCATCTCATAATTTCTCGCCATTAAATAACGGTGCGTGATAATCCAATCAAATATTTCTTCGCATTAATAGTTTTGGAAGCGTTTTAAAAATAAATTTATCTCGCCATTAAATAACGGTGCGTGGTAATCCAATGGGTTGAGTGCTGGAATACTGACTTGAGGAACCGGGTTCGATTCCAAAAGACGCCTCTTGGCACTATCAACTTCATCCAAATCTCTTCTATCCTGATTTGTTTATTCTTCCCACCGTTGGCTTAGTTGAACTCCGTACTAACCGATCAACTTCTGGCTGATTACTGTTCTCAATTAATATCTCAGATGTCAGTTCTCCAGCGTGTTCATATATCGTCAAAATTTTCTCAGGTCTTAGGCTCCCGGCGCTCACTTGAGGTAATACTTGGCCCTCCAAATGCAACTACATCTGGAGATTTACCCTCGCGTTTTAATTCCTAATTCCAAATGTTGACGACTAAAGCCAGAAGAAGGTAGAGCCAAACCACGTCACAAAAATTATCAACGCCTTTACGAGTACGCCTCGTACATCATTCGTTTTTCATGACATGATCATTGCGTAAAAATTGCGCACAGCCTACGTCGTCCAAAAATGGCTTTCGCCATCACGGGAACTGCCCTTCAACTATTTCCTTCTTGATATCAATTCAAAATAATACTAACGAAATGTAAGCCTAAAGAAAGTTATATAAATATAGTGTTTCTAATTACCTTGTATTAATATCGATACATTATGTAATAGTTCTTCTACACCATTTACTCCTCACTCGATGTTACCAGTGCTCGTTATACACCGATACCAGTCCCATCCTCGTCCTGGCAGAAAATGTAACCATTTTCAGCACTGAACAGCGTTAGCTCTTACGGATGTAACGGCTTCATGAGCGTGAGGAACTAGCCATGGGAACAAGGGGGAAGAGAGAAAGACGTGCGCATTCAATGGGGGGGGGGATTTCTCTCGCGCTCTTTATCTTCCATCTAAACCGGGTGCTAATTGCGCCCTCCAGGAAAGGGACGATTTCTTCGTCACGTTCCCGGCGCTTTCCAGCTAACTCCAGCATCCAATGAGAAGTTCGCTGGAAGAACGCTTTCAGTCGAAGTTCCTTTCCGGGATGCGATCGCTCGTGTCAAGGTTATCATCCCTCGATCGAGCGGCACGGCGTCGAGGATAGAACGGAGAGCGCCAATGGCGTGGTTGGCTTCGTTCAACTTCCGCCGGCGAAGCGATTCGTCCTCTCTTGCGCTTAGGTACGTGCATTCATACGAGCATGCGCATAGGAATAGTGCTGGTGCATACTAGTATTAATTAGGAAAAATCATTGGTGGAGTTTTCGGATAATTGCACTAGAAATGAATATTAGCGCCTTCAGTGAGAATCCGCGTTCATTGTGTCTTAAAAACGTGTGCTATATGGTAGCTAGTTACAGCAATCCCAATTCCTTCCCTGCGAATGATGCATAGTAACAAATGCTACGAAGAGAGCCGCGGTCGACAAGCAAGTTAATCATAATTATGGCCATTAAATATACATTCCTTCCCATGGATTACAACCTAGACGTGGGGGAAGTGCTTGGGCGTTCCAATGAGCCCTAGAGCTGTGCTGGCGGGAGCAATGGTAATTGCTCCTGGTAGGGTCACCCATGCCAGATAGGTCGAAGGTTAGGAGCCAGACGAAAGGTAGCCCACGTGGCGTCTGTTCCTCAGTGAGGCGGCTGCAAAGGCGTCTGAGCCTAGTGGGGCGGCCATTGAGTGATGGTGTCACGCTAAAAACACTATTGAGGAAGGCAACGGGAAACCACCTCAATGATCATTCCAAAGAATATAATGATGGAAAAAATAGAGAATCTGAGTTCTGGCAACTACGGGACTCGGCCTAATCGGCCGAGATATCCCACGCAGCTAAAGTTGTTCTCAGGATAATAAACAAAAGGATAGATAGTAGGGAAAATGATTACTTAGGGGATGATCAGTTCGGGTTTAGGAAAGGGAGAGGTACGCGTGATGCCATTGCGTTAATGAGATCACTAATCGAGAGGAATATAGAATAAATTCAGGACGTATTTGCCTGTTTCGTAGATTTCAAAAAAGCGTTTGATAGAGTGAACTGGGAAAAACCATTGTTTGTATTGCAGAAAATTGGAAAGGATTGGAGGAGTAGGAGGCTAATCCGCAACCTGTACATGTCTCAGACTGCTCAGGTGCGAGCGGGGAACGGAGAGTCCAGTTGGGCAGTGTAAGAAAGAGGTGTAAGGCAGGGTTCTCCATTGTCACCGGTACTGTTCAACGTATATGTGGAGGAATTGATTTAAGAGGCATGGGAAGAACTGGAAGTAGGAATGAAAGTGGGCGGGGAATTCGTAAAATCAGTTCTGTTCGCTGATGACCGAGCTCTAGTTTGTCAGTCAGCCAAGGGGTTGAAAGCATTGCTGAGTGAATTGGAAATTCATTGCGACAGGTATGGGATGAGAATCAATATTAATAACACAAAGGTTATGCGATTTTTTAGAAAGATAAAGGCTAAGCTAAACATTAAAATAGGAGGGCAAATACTAGAGCAGGTATAACAGTTTACGTATCTCGGAAGTGTTTTGGACCAACACGCTCTAAGTAGGAGGTACGTAAGGAGAAGAATTGCGCTAGGCAAAGACGCTTTCACAAAGAGAGGGGAGTTGATGACGGGGAAGTTGAGTAAGGATTTTAAGAAAAGTCTCGTCAAAACTTTGGTATGGAGCGTAGCTATGTACGGCGCGGAAACATGGTCACTGAAGCATGAGGATAGACGTAGTTTGTAGGCTTTTGAAATGTGGGGGTGGAGAAGGATGGAGAAGGTGAAATGGACAGAGAAGAAAACAAGCGAGAAAGTGCTAGGTATGGTGGGTGAGGAGAGGGGATTTTGGGAGAAATTTTAAGGAGGCAGGAAAAATGGATGAAAGCTTATTGATCAGCACTGGGATGTTGAAGACTGCAATAGACGGGATAATGTTAGGCAAATGAGGAAAGGCAGGAATAGAAAGCGATGTTGGACGGGATGAAGGGAGTTAGGAAGTACACAGAGATGAAGAGGGACTTTTTCATAGAGTAGGATGTTGGGTTGTTTTGCAAGGAGAGGCAAGATATTTATTTGGCAGTTGTGTCCATCCAAAATTTACCTTATCCGGTAGATTAAATATTAATAATAATAATAAATATACATTTTTATCGTCTCATATGCACAATTTTTCTGTCTCCTGTGAATATTTTATCCGGGGAAAGGCCACTGTTCCAAGTGAAAAGTGAATCTTAGTGCAAGTAAATTTGAAGAAGGAAGGGTTTCTTTTTGTTTTTCATTCAAAAACTAACTCTTTGGTTGAAAATTTGGATTTCCAATCCAGATGGAGTCTTTCATAATTCTTGTCAACTGGAATGGAATGGACATTTTTAAATTTCAATCATTTTTTCTTATGGTTCTGCCCCTTAGAGACTCATGTTCTACAGACTTTCTTGAAAAGCTACTCGAGTTTAAAATAAAAAAAATGAAATCTGCATCAATACCTCGCAACACGTGAAGTAATTTTAATTTCCACTGAGCAAGGTGTTCCTTTCAAATGCTTGTTTTTCACGGAGCAGAATTCAGGTCATCAAGAAAATCATAGAAAATTACTCTTTTGCCGAATTTTCATTTGTACGGGGTAAATACCCCGTATATTAAACCATTTGTGGGATTTGTATGAGATACAATTAGTGAAGGTCTCATATTACGATACTATATATACTATGTCTCGTACTATAATTTCATAGTTAATCTTATTGGAAAGAAAGAAGAGAATGCGACGAAGTTGAAGAAATGACAGAAACATCATCATGTGGCAGTTCAGACACTGAATACAAGGTGATCATGTCGTATTTTCCTCTGCTCTCATCTCTATTCAAACGATAAAGTGTGTGGTAATCAATAAAATTGACCGTTGAGCTCATAAGTACATTGACAATTGATGTTCACTTTATATGCCCTCCTTGGCTCATAAATCCAAAGAAATTCATTAAAAGAAGCAATAATAAAGGGAATCGTAACAGTATCACTTTTTTATACACCAATTTTAATTTTTTAAACTTTTCATATGATAACCTTTGGCATTCCAAAAATTCTAATATTTTACTTTACAAATGACGGAACTTCTATGTTAATGCCTTCCTCACTTGTTTTAACAATTATTTGATTCCAAGTTTCGTAGCAAAAGCAAATTGGGATCTCACATTCACTTACACATATTCCTGGTGAAAACCTTCAATCCTTTTGGCGCTATAAATATAATAAAAGCAACGATGATTTTATCATAACTGCTGAGTTCTTTTAAATAGGAGGTAACTGAACATAACAGTTTCGGGTTTAGCTTTGTGGAATTCCTTCATGATGAGGGTAAAAAAATAAAATTTGCACTTCCACACAAGGATTTAATATTTCACGACCATGGTTTCGATGCTGCGCATCATCATCAGGTGACATACTTGTGCATCAAAAATTTTCAACTCATATGTATAGCCTGGCTCCAAGAGGAGAAGGAGGTAGGGGGAGTAAGGGAGAGGGGGTAAGTTGAGTGCAGGTGCGGCAACCTATTAGTGGGTTGGGGGAGAAAAATAGTCCAATTCCTAAAAGACTTCAATATCTTTCCATACCAACCCCACCCGCACTAAGGCAGTGATGATCATCGACCGTCCCTTAATAAGGGTCAAACCATAGGAGACAAACACTCCCCTTATAAGTTGAAAACTTTTTAATATACGAGTATGTCACCTGATGATGATGCGCATCTAAACCGTTGTCGTGAAATATTTAATCTTTATGTGGAAAGGCAAAGTTTCTTTTTTTACCCCCATCAGGAGTTAACTAGATGAGAACTTTCATTATTTTAGTGCTTACAATGGAATACGATTAAATCTCGCACTCACTTTTGTTGACATCACATATTTTTCATTACCTATTTATCAGGTCGAAGAAATAGGAAGCTTAAGTTAATCACCTCGTTGAAGGGGATAAATTAGACCAGCGAGGACAGAAGTGTTTTACACGAGCATGGACAATGTAGTAAGGGCATTAGGAGAAGAATTGTATTACGTGAAAAAGCATACCTATGATGGAGGTTGTTGAATAAGAGCACCTTAAGTGAAGACGTAAAGAAAGATTGGTGTAATATTTGACGTGGAACGTAGTTTTGTTTGACTTTGAGACTTGTTCTTTGACGCTGGGGGATAAGCATTAATTAGAGGCTTTTTAGCTTTGTGTGGAAAAGAATATAGATAGTAAAATACACGGAAAGAAAAAAATAAATGAAGAAGTGCTTGGCATGATAGAGAAGAGAGAAGGCTGTTGAGAGAAATTTGAAGTTAGAAAAAGTGGATGAGGAGGTGTTGTCATACAATAAATATTTGAAGACTATAGAGGGAGAAAAATAGTAGGCAGTTAAACGGTACGAAGCGAGGTACCCGAAACTCCTTAAACACAAAAATAAATATGTGTTCTCTTATTTTTCAATTCCAATGAATTAGTGAGTAAAATTACTATTATTTTTCATTTCTTATGGAATTAAATTTATCATTAGTGGTAAAATCATTACTGAAATGGCGGGAATGTTCATTATAATAAATCGCTATGAAGGATGCACATTTATTCGTGCGAGATGTAGCATATTTGTAATAACTTTTTCAGCACCGTCTATTTTTATGAAATATACATTTGTTATAATAAAAAAGGCTGCAACTCTTTCTCACATTACATCGACTTTCAGTATCTTACTTGTTTTTCCAAATACTTTGGAACTAATTGACAGAAAATTATGCCTTGGGCATTAAAATCCGCCGGTACAGAGTAAATTGGCAAATGATTTGATACATGTGACGATAAGGATAGCAATAATATTTTCTCAGAAAAAAATTGCAACATATTTATTTTCACTGCGGAACGGTTCCATTTCAACGGAAATGATTCTGCAACATGGAGTCCTTCGCTTGCCATCAGTCTTTCCCTTCGGGACGAGGCACCAGAGTTAGCACAACTCTCAATCCCGAGGTAGAAACCGTGACCGTGACCCTTAACCTAGCAGCTAGGGTAGTATGTGTTGCTATCCTCACTATGCATTAGATTTCCTCTTCACCTGGGACCTTAATGGGGATCGGAGTTGTCTATCGATCAAAACCCATCATCTACAGCATTCGAGCTCCAGCCGTCGGCTTGGGAAGTGAGTGCACTAGTCGCCTAATCATATCAACATACCCCAGCCGTCCTTGGTGATATTGATATCGTAATTAAAAATGGTCTAGAGCTGAGCAACCGTGACACCAATTTAGAGTAAATTGCTTGCTGACTTGAACTATTGCACCAGAGGAAGGCGCGATGATAAGAATGTATATCAGAAAGGTTTATGTAACATCACATCTATCTCTGTCACCCGAAATCACATAGGCACGCCTTCGGTCGCAATCTCTATGGAGGATTTTTTCTCTTAATTTTATGTCTTTTCCACGGAGGTTAATTTTTTTAAGAACGTTTGTCAACTTGTGTCTGTCAGAATATCTATTTGGGAAAATGGATTCTTAGAAACGGTACTTATAATTTTTAGCCCATTTTTCAGATATTATGAGAAAGATCCTACAACTTCCCTGAATTTAGCACTGCAGTACAAAAAACCGGATATAGGGAACATGGTGTCATTTTAAACATATGAAAACTTCCAAAGAAACTGCGGGAGATGCCGCAACAGTAACTTTTAACGGAGTCATCCGCTAATATACATTTCAACGCAACAATTTCAGAGTTTAAAAATCATTCGCCTTGGTCAAGACGAATGATTTTAACGCTCTGAATATGGTACACCGCATGAGACGCTTTTTCTGTTAGCATTTAAATAAACATACTCTTCCTTAAAACTAATATTGTAAATGAATTTTAGGAATACAAATTAATTCCAGGAATCTAAATGAATTTGAGGATATCAAAGCTGACGAGTGGACTGGACTAGCGATTGGGAAAGAAACTTCTATGCTTTTAACAACTGCTGTGCGACTGAGGAATCCAATTTCCCTAGTATATCCTACTTGTTTTGCTTTTTTGTTCCTCGGAACCTCTTTTTATACGAATTTGCAAATAACCAAAGCCCATTGAGAAATCGAGCTGAAATGTTATCCATTCTGGAAAAACGAGATAGATTTTCACAAATGTGCAATCCAATTTTGAATCAGAGATTTTCGATTTCCCCGGTGAGTAAAGGAGATGAAATAACCCAGATCATTAAATAAATAAATAGTTAATTGATTTTTTGGAAGCCTATTGGTTTGAAGCAACGATTAGACATGCCATTTCTGTTTTTGATTATTAAATTTCTGTGACATCTGAAAAAATTTTCATTATACATTGGGTGAATGGATTTTTTTGTTTATTCTGTAAGCCGATTAAAAGAAAACAAGTAAATTAATTAAAAAAAAATAATATGCAGCAAAAGAAAATTACGCAATAAGAGACTTGCTCTTGCAGTAAAAAATTGAAAAGAGAACTTGTATAATTAAACCACTTCGATATTTTTAAATAATCAATATCTTAAAAATACAATTTCATTATGAGAAATTGGAAGCCATCCAGGATCCTTCAATATGGTGTGATTTAATTTTTTTTAGTTCCTTTTGAGCTTCATAGATCTTCCTCGTGTCATTGCCTCCCCTTTTATCAATATCTATTCTTAATTCCGCTCGTGACGATTGTGTAATGTTTGACTTCCTCGCGTCCCTTTTTTTATCGCGCTGCTCTCACAAGTGCTGCGGCATAAAAAGGTTTTTTTCCCCTCACGGTTGCCAAACAAGTGGTTCCAATTAATTGACATCAAGTGTCAGAGGGAGATCACTCGATTCGTTTTCCTTTGATTCAACAATCAGAAATGAATGACTATCTTGGTGAACATGTATGGTTATAATTAAGAGCTTGTTGCCCACCGATCAGGTTTAAAGGCAACCAGGAGAAACGAGAATTGTTTTAAACATGTAATAATGAAGCTAAAGAAAAGTCAGTATCCTTCAAAACTCAGCTTTTTTATGTATGGAATAATTCAAACAAAGGCTGGTTTCACACTAGGATAGATGAGAGTCAATTTCTCGGGCGAGATAGAGGATTTAGTCTCTATTCCTAATCCTTTGCACAGTTTTGAAAGTATATGCCACTGAAAGCATCATAACGAAAAATCAAATCTGTACACACACGCACACGAACATTCACACACACACACATATTTTTAGATGTGTATACACATATATGTGTACATTTATTTATTCATTTCCATGGAAAAATATATAAGGAAAAGGGATAGGAACACAAAAGACGAACACAGGTGAGGTGGGAAAGGCAGAATCAAGCATATCACAAGAGCAATAAAAGAATTTCCCTTGCCGGGACTTGAACTACGGATCTTTCAACTTGCCGGGTCGATGCTCTAAACACTTGAGGTATTATTTCATTTGGTCCAGAATCTTACGGGGTTTGTTTGCATCATGCCTGATGTCAGCTCACAGATTATGTGTGCATCATGTTTTTCCTTTATGCACATACATACATTATATATGTGTGTGTATATATATATTTATATATATATATATACATATATATATATACATATATATATATACATATATATATATATATATATATATATATACATATATATATATACATATATATATATATATATATATATATTCATATAATGTTTATGGTTTATACATATAAACCATAAACCCAGTAATCAACCCGAAAGTCGGTTTGGTCGGTGACGGTAGAGTTTACCCAGTACTAAGCCCGACGGGTTGTGAAATTCACACATCAGGAAACGGGGGCCAGTTCCTTTCCCTGTGCCGGTTATGGTTTCCCAGGAAGACCTGGTACCCGAAAAATTGCAGCTTAGGTGGAGCTGTAGGTGCCCAGAGACTTGCCCGGAAATCATTCCATGGCCCTCCGGTCATTAGTCCAACCCTATTCCCCTGGACTACCGCGACCCATGTATATATATTATTTTTTTTGGTAATCTACCGGTTAAGGTAGGTTTTTGGATGGGCACAGCTACTAAATAAAACATTTTGTGACTCCTTACAAAACACAAAATCCAGCATCCTACTCTACATCAGGTCCCTCTTCATCTCTGAGTACTTTTTTCCTCCCTTCATCCCGTCCAACATCCCTATCCTGTTCCTTTCCTTTCCTCGTTTGCCCAACATTCTCCCCTCAATTATTGTCGTCAACATCCCACTGCCGGTCAATACCACCTTCATCCACTTTTCCTGCCTCCATAGGATTGCTCCCAACAAACCCCTCTCTTCACCCACCATACCAAGTACTTCCTCATTTGTTTTCTTCTCGGTCCATTTCACCTTCTCCATTCTTCTCCACACCCACATTTCAAAAGCCTCCAGTCTACGTCTATCCTCCTGCTTCAATGACCACGTTTCCGCACCGTACATAGCTACGCTCCATATCAAAGTTTTTACGAGTCTTTTCTTAACATCCTTACTCAAAGTCCCCGTCATCAACTCCCTCCTCCTGGTGAAAGCCTCTTTGCCTAGCGCAATTCTTCTCCTTACGTCCCTACTACTTTGACCGTGTTGGTCCAAAACACTACCGAGATACGTAAACTGTTCTACCTGCTCTAGTTTTTGCCCTCCTATTTTAATGTTAAGCTTGCCCTTTTTCTTTCTAGAAAATCGCATAACCTTTGTTTTATAAATGTTGATTCTCATCCCATACCTGTCGCACTGAATTTCCAATTCACTCAGCAATGCTTGCAGTCCCTTGGCTGACTGACAAATTAGAGCTTGGTCATCAGCAAACCTAACTGATTTTACGACTTCCCCGCCGACGTTCATTTCTACCTCCAGTTATTCGCATGCCTCTTAAATCAATTCCTCCACATATACGTTGAACAGTACCGGTGATAATGGACAACCCTGCCTTACACCTCTTTCTTACACTGCCCATCCGGACTCTCCGTTCCCCACTTTCACCTGAGCAGTCTGAGACACGTACAGGTTGCGGATTATCCTACTAATCCTCCAATTTATTCCAATTTTCTGCAGTATACACATTGGTTTTTCCAAATTCACTCCATCGAACGCTATTCCTCTCGATTAATAATGCCATTATTGCAATGGCATCACGCGTACCTCTCCCCTTCCTAAAACCAAACTTGTCATCCCCTAAGTAATCATTTGCCCTACTCTCTATCCTTTTGTTTATGATCCTGAGAACAACTTTAGCTGCGTGGGATATCAAACTTATTGTCCTATACTCCTCACGTGATGTAGCCTTTATCTTTTTCGGAATAGGAACTAAAACTGATCGCACAAAGTCTTCCGGCCAGATGCCTTCCTCATAGATACTACGAATCAACCCATATAGCCTCTTCCTCCCACATTTTCCTATACATTCCAGTAGTTCCGCAGGAATGTTATCCACCCCCACGGCCTTATTTAGCTTCATCTCCCTTGATGCCCTTTCTATCTCATCATCGAGTATGCCTGGACCTAAGCTGTCTTTGTCTACGACATGTTCCTTTTCTATGTCTAACTTTGTTGGTCTAAGTTCTTTACTATACAGCTCTTCTATATATTCCTTCCATCTCTCTTGAATTTTTCATGTGTCAACTATTATCTTACCCGCCTTATCTCTATGTGTGTATATATATATATATATTTTTTTTTTTAAGGTAATCTACCGGTTAAGGTAGGTTTTTCGATGGACACAACTACCAAACAAATATTTTGTGACTACTAACAAAACACAACCCTAAATTCTACTCTACACCAGGTCCCTCTTCATCTCTGAGTACTTTCTTCCGCCCTTCATCCCGTCCAACATCCCTATCCTGTTCCTTCCCTTTCCTCTTTTGCCCAACATTCTACCCTCTATCACAGTCTTCAACATCCCACTACCGGTCAACACCCCCTTCATCCACTTTTCCTGCCTCCATAGGATTGCTCCCAACAAACCCCTCTCTTCACCCACCATACCAAGTACTTCCTCATTTGTTTTCTTCTCGGTCCATTTCACCTTCTCCATTCTTCTCCACACCCACATTTCAAAAGCCTCCAGTCTACGTCTATCCTCCTGCTTCAATGACCACGTTTCCGCGCCGTACATAGCTACGCTCCATATCAAAGTTTTTACGAGTCTTTTCTTAACATCCTTACTCAAAGTCCCCGTCATCAACTCCCTCCTCCTGGTGAAAGCCTCTTTGCCTAGCGCAATTCTTCTCCTTACGTCCCTACTACTTTGACCGTGTTGGTCCAAAACACTACCGAGATACGTAAACTGTTCTACCTGCTCTAGTTTTTGCCCTCCTATTTTAATGTTAAGCTTGCCCTTTTTCTTTCTAGAAAATCGCATAACCTTTGTTTTATAAATGTTGATTCTCATCCCATACCTGTCGCACTGAATTTCCAATTCACTCAGCAATGCTTGCAGCCCCTTGGCTGACTGACAAACTAAAGCTTGGTCATCAGCAAACCTAACTGATTTTACGAATTTCCCGCCCACTTTCATTCCTACCTCTAGTTCTTCCCATGCCTCTTTGATCATTTCCTCTGCATACAGGTTGAACAGCAACGGTGATAATGGGCAACCCTGCCTTACACCCCTTCCTAACACTGCCCATCCTGACTCCCCGTTTCCCACCCGCACCTGAGCAGTCTGAGACATGTGCAGGTTGCGGATTAGCCTCCTTTCCCTCCAATCTATTCCTATTTTCTGCAGAATACTCATTAGTTTTTCCCAATTCACTCTATCAAACGCTTTTTCGAAATCTACGAAACAGGCAAATGCCTCCTGGTTGTGTTCTATATTCCTCTCGATTAATAATCTCATTACTGCAATGGCATCACGCGTACCTCTCCCCTTCCTAAACCCAAACTGATCATCCCCTAAGTAATCATTTGCCCTACTCTCTATCCTTTGTTTATGATCCTGAGAACAACTTTAGCTGCGTGGGATATCAAACTAATTGTCCTATAGTCCTCACATGACGTGGCCTTTACCTTTTTCGGAATCGGAACTAAAACTGCTCTCACAAAGTCTTCCGGCCGGATTCCCTCCTCATAAATGCTACGGATCAGCCCATATAGCCTCTTCCTCCCACATTTTCCTAAGCATTTTAAAAGTTCCACGGGAATGTTATCTACCCCCACGGCCTTACTTAGTTTCATCTCCCTTAATGCCCTTTCTATCTCATTGTCTAGTATGCCTGGACCTAAGCTGTCTTCCTCTACGTCATTTTCTTTTTCAATGTCTAACTGTGTTGGTCTGAGTTCTTTACTATACAGTTCTTCTATATACTCCTTCCATCTCTCTTGGATCTTTCCTGCGTCAACTATTACCTTACCCGCCTTATCTCTAACTATTAGCATAGCTCTTCCTTTCTTACTTCCCGATAACGATTTAACTTTGCTGTACAGCGCACCGATTTCACCCTTCCTCTGGAGACTATCCATATCCTCGCACTGCGTCTTCCACCATGCGTCTTTTGCCTTATTTGTTGCCCGCCTCAATTTATTGTTCAATTCTTTGTACTTCATTTTGCCTAATTCTGTATTTATATTCTTCCATTTTCGCCGCTCATCCATCTTTGTAATCATCTCATCCGTGATCCATGGTTTCCTAGTCCTTTTAGCGTTAACGGTTCCAATAGTGTCTTTTGCGGCTTTAGACAACCCTTTTTTGATCATTTCCCATTTTTCTTCGATAGTAATAAGCCCTTTACCATCCTCCATGATTTTCTCTACCGCCTGTTTGTATTCCTTCCTTTTCAACCCATTTAATGCTTCTACATTCCATTTTCTAACTCGCCGCCCCTGCCTTATCTTTTTGAAACGTACGCTACATTTCATAACAACTAAATTGTGGTCTGAGTCCGCATCCGCTCCCGGAAAGCTGTGGGAATTTATCACACTATTCCTAAACCTGTGTCTAACCAGGATATAATCTAGCTGATATCTTCCTGAGTCACCTGGCATTTTCCATGTATACCTGCGTCTTTTGTGGTGTCTAAACCAAGTGTTGGTGATGACTAACCCCTGTCTCCTGCAGAACTCAACTGCTTTCTCCCCGCGGTCATTCCTCGTGCCCAAACCGTAGTCGCCCACCTCATCACCATCTCTTCCTTCGCCTACCGTCGCATTCCAATCCCCCATCACTATCAAATGTTTCCCTGCAGGAACACACGCGATCATGTCCTCTAACTGATCGTATATCTTATCGACCTCTTCTTCCTTATGGTTGCTCGGTGGCATGTATACCTGAATAATAACTAAGTTCGTCGGTTCTGCTTTTATCTCCACTAGTAGTATTCTATCCGTTACCTGCTCTATGTTGACTACGCTTCTTCCTACCTCTTCATTTAATAGTATGGCAACCCCTCGTTGGCTCTCGTCCCCACCGCTGTATATTATTCTATACTTATCACTCCAGTAATCCCCGCTATCTTTCCATCTCACCTCGCATAGACCTAAAATATCTATATTTCCCCTTTCCATCTCTCGCTTAACATTCTCCAATTTCCCTGTCCTCATCATTGTCCTAACATTCCACGTTCCTATTCTAACTAATTTTGTCTTCTTCTCCTGCGTCTTCTGTCCTGCTGCTGCTGGTTTTCCCTTGCAAGGGTTTCGTGGGATGACGACCGCGGAAGCCTTGCCTCCCCCGCTGCCGGGCACGACACACGGCCGATTGGGCCGAGCCCCGTGGTTGCCAGGACTCAAAATATCTCTATTGTCCATCATATTTTTCTAGGGAATGATAATTGAGGTGGTTTCCCGTTGCCTTCCTCAATAGTGTTTTTAACGTGACACCATCACTTACTGGCCGCCCCACTGGGGTCAGACGCCATTGCAGCCGCCTCACTGAGGAACAGACGCTGCGTGGACTACCTTTCGTCTGGCTCCTAACCTTCGACCTATCTGGCATGGGTGACCCTACCAGGAGCAATAATTATTACTCCCGCCAGCACAGCTCTAGGGTCATCGGAACGCACAAGCCCTTCCACCACGTCAAGGTTGTAGTCTGGGGAGGGATATATATATATATAAACACAGATGTAGATTTTTAGAATATAGAGACACAAAGAAAGGACACTCACAATTTGTTATTTTACGTTTCGACAGCCGTGCTTGTTTGTTGTCCTTTGTGAGTGTCCTTTCTTTGTGTCTCTATATTCTAAAAATCTACATCTGTGTTTTTTTATATATTTGTGTGTCGCCGATGAGCGTTCCATTTCGAAGATATTTTATATATATATATATATATATATATATATATATATATATATATATATATATACATATATATATATATATACACACACACACATAAGCGAAGGCGTCGGGGATCGAGATGGTGCGGGGGCTAACGTACTGGCTTCCCACCCTGAGGGCGCGGGTTCAAATCCCGGCGGTGTTGAATATTTTTCAGAGGTATCTCGATTCCTACCTGAGGTGCTTTGTTGGAGGGCACTTAGAGTGAGTACGCCGTCCGTCGGATGGGACGTTAAACTGCGGACTCCTTGGCGCCTTACGTAAAGAGTAGGCTAATGCCGACGCCGGGTTTCTCTCCACCCTTCATCCTTTCCTATCCATCCGCTATGGCGCAAATGACCTCAGCTGTCGGTCGCCTCCCCTCAAAACTACTACTACTACTGCGAAGGCGTCGATGACGTGGGCGGGGGAAGGGTGGGGGAGCAAACAATTTATCCCTCATTCGACGGCGGAGATAGGGGCCGAAGGTCGTATGAAACTGGGCGAGGTGGTAGGTACGTGAGCTACTTGTAGATCGGTATTCGAAAACAGGAGCCTGGGTTTCCCTCTTCTTTTCGGATCCATTTCTTCCGTTGTCGATTTTCGCTCCCGCTGACATTTCCCTCCAAGTGGAGAGGGATCCGGGGGAACGACAGAAGTTGCCGGGGTCGTCCGCTCGATTAGTAGCAGCGACCGCGTTCCCTCCTCCACAACCACTTCGGGCTCGTCCATCTCTGCGGCGGCGTTCGGGTTAGAGGCCAAAAACATTGTTTCAGCATAGCTCTTCTCTCCCTAGTTACAAGGGGTCTTGCGCTCTTGGCGTTCTTGGTTGCAGTGGGCGCAAGTGCGGCGCTGACCCTCATAGATGATGATGCCCCGGTTGCCGCCGATGTGGAGGTACGAGGGGATATCCCTCTCGACAGTCATTTGCACCACCCTGATACCCGTAAGTGCACCTTGTCTCCCTTCCACCTGTTCCCCCCGCGAGAGATGGATTTTACTAAAACGTTGGAGCTCGCTTATTATGTCTTTCAATGGGGTCTCCGCGGGGAGACATGGAACCCTAACATATCACGGGCTGCCGGAAGTCTTCTTGATAGAAATTGTCATCCTCTGGTTACTTAAAGACTGAAACGGTATTTTCCGCAGAGTATTGTTTAAAATCCTAGTCATTGTAGTTTTGGTTACCAATATCAGGAATATCAAATAGCGATTGTATCCAATTTGGATTGCCACTATCTCTTCGGGTGTGAGGCCCAGCGATTCTAACGTGAAGGTGGAACTCCAACGGGGCATGTGGCTGCGCCTTCTCGTCAAATTGCAAGGCTAGCGTGTTTTAGCGGTGCACAGCCAATAAAAAAAATTCTGCTCCTTTGCGTTGAGAAGGAAAGCGCACCAAACGAACGAGCACTCCAAAGGGAAAAAAACACTCGTGTACACTCCCTTCCCCTACACGCACTCGGCAGAAGCAAACAAAAAGAAGCCTTAGGACATAAACCAGGAGTTAAGAACAGTCTTGAACTAGTAAACAAAATGAAAGCAAGGCCTTTCCGACGGAAGAAAGTCGAGAGTTAAACCTCACGCTTCCAGAATAACTAGGCAGTCAACCGCCGCTCGAAAAAAACACGATCGGAACCTCGATCTATGAAAGAGTCCAGCTCTCCAAATCCCAGGGGCCGATTCCTCGGTCGCCAGAGAAAACAGACACTCGGTAAAAACAGGCTCGTCCTACCTATCGAGCAAACTTAATTTACACTGAAATCGGCGGGGGGTTAATGCAAATGCCAAATACCTCGATTCTTGGGCCAGGAGATGACGTTAGGTTTAACCCACCAAAGTGGAAATGGAAGGCATAAGAGGAAAGAAAAGTAGGTAATCATTCAACGTCATAAAAGATAGGAACAGTGCGTTTCAAGGCACGCATAGCCAGAAGGAGACGAGCGACATTAGTTAGACACACATTCAAACACGAAAACTCGCCATGTGACGAACAAATATTCATTCACATGGAAATAAATATAAGGAAAATGGATAAGAACATATATAAAAGACGAACGCCGAAGAGGTGGGGAAGGAGGAATCGAGCAGATCACTAGTGCAAAAATATCTCCTTCACCGCCATCGGCATCGGCCCGGCAAGTCAAGTACGAAATACGTGGTTCAAGTCCCGGTTGCATCACCATTCCACGTTCAATAGAACAACGATAAACGATAACGTTTTTTGCTAAGCTTGGAAAATCGGGTTCTGAGACCATGGGCATGATTAAGCACGCTTGATTAAACCATGACCCAAGGAATACATTTTCGCTGAAATAAGATGTTCCGGGAGGGCAAAGAAGAGGTTTTACGACGAGGAACACCTTGGACGCGTGTTAACGATACTGAGGTGAAAATATGCAAAAAGTGAGAGACATGTTCCATTCCGATAGACATCTCAGGGTCAGAATGTTAGCAAAAGAATGCAATATTCCGAAAACTGCAGTGAATCACATTCTTACGGAAGATTTAGCCATGAAAAAGGTATGTGCCAAGATGATCCCTAAGGTGCTTTTGGAAGATCAGATGATCATACCACGCTACCTTCCACGTGATCTAGCACCCGGCCAAGCACCTGATAATGCTGTCCCAGCTACCCCAAAGTCCCATTGTAGCGCCGTCGGCCTTATTATTGTTCCCACGAATAAAAAGGAGCTTGAAATGCCACCATTTTGCAACGCTGGATAACGTCAGAGGGGCCATGACCAGGTGGCTGAACAAGGTTCCCAATCTACACCTTCCAGGAGGCGTACCGTGACTGGCAGGGGCGCTGGAATCGGTGTGTCAGTGCACCAGGGTGCTATTTAGAATTATTTTAGTTATCTGCATTTTGGTATCCGCAAACGTTTCCCCCAATATATTCTACACATTTTTTGGGACAGACCCTGTATTACGTTATTTTACACCAAAAATAACTTCCGTCCAAGGTTTTATACATGGTTGTCTAGCAATGGAGAAGAATATGGATTAATGGTACAGAAATACCTGTCGTTTCCATGAAAATGGATATCACGCAAGCAATTGAATAAAAGTTGTAATAGTGTTAACATAAAAGTACATCTCTTTGTTTTAGTGATATTAATTAATTTGTGGGGAAAAGTTGTCGAATTCGAATACTTTCAAAAATTGACTTCTTAGAACTACTATAAAATAAATTTTAGAGCAATTTTCAAAAAGTTAGTTAGACTAAGGTGACATATTGACTCTTGTAGTCAGGGTTGAACCTCTTCAAGTACGAAATCAGTCACTCATAAAAATGAAATGCTTAGCAGGGGCACATCGAAGAGTATTTCTTTCACTGTAAGTACTCTTTTTCACAACCAATCCAAATAGATCGTGCGACACCGCGGTATCACTGGCCCTCTTCACAAACATTTTGTATCATCCTTCTCGAAAATATATTATCATATAAAAGCTAAATATTATGCATGAAGAACATCCCAGATCCAAGTACCATATAAATATGTTTCACACTTCCGAAAAATATCACAAATGGCTCCCAGCTTCATGTCCAGACAGATTTTATTAATTCATGCTCAATTTACCTTCTGTGCGGTTATTCAAAAAACGTTTACCGGTAGAGTATTTATTGGATTCGCGATTAGCTGTAGTCAGGCCTTAATTTTAAGTTAATTATGAGATGTCGCGGCTTTTAAACGGCCGGTTATGAGAGGACGTGCAAGTCGGGCTGCTTTCATGAGGCAGACTCCAATTATCCAAGAGGCGGCTGGAAAGGATTCAAGTTTTTTTTGCGATCCCGATGAGATCCCACAGCGAGAAATACAAGTGAAATATATTAACGATTGTGTTTCGCTTGAATCGCTGATCTCGAACGACTGCCTTCCTGCCCTTCGCGTCGGAACGATAAAAGAATAAAATTCGCTCCATTCAGTTTCACGCCATCTGCGCGGTGGAGGCTTGGTAAAAAACACGTAGAGTTCCAGTCATTAATAGAGGTAGGAGTTGAAATTAGCGCCGATGGCGTGAGGTAAATTTATGTGCAACACATGAGAAACAGTTTTCTCCAATTTTCTTTCAGGAGTTCAGCACTTAAAGCGCTGATTTGTGACGAAATAGCATAAATGCACCCTAGCGTTGTTCATTCTAAACTTTAAAACGTGTGGACCATGGTATTTAAAATATTAGTTAATTCCTTAAAAAGTGTTAATTTTGAAAAAATAATTAGTCTTTGGATACCCACGTTAAATTATCAATAAAACTTAAAACTAATTGCAGAGGACCCGATAAATTTGCCAGTGCAGTGAATAAGGATTTAACATTCACGAATTACAGTTTGGATTGAGTTGCTATACGGTGTAAGTGTCTTGCATTAACAAGCCATATGAAATCAGGGTTATGGTGAATACCTCATCAGGATTAACATAAAGTGTATTTGGGGCTTGAACGGTTTATATAGTTATTGAAATATTAGAAAAATCCAGAGGCTGCCAAAGAATAGTTTGGAGATTTTATTAAGTCGATTCGTATTTTTTTTTAATTTACACAAACAAAATTTCCCCTTGAAGCGTGTTTATCATTGGTGAACATGTTGCATGGGAAGCTTTGGGAATTTTAAGCTAGTAAAGTACAGATGGGCGTGACACAATCTTAAAAATATTTATTGCGACGTTTGAAATTTTCTCAAAATACAACAAAGATAATCATGTTTAGAAGAGTATAATCCATGGTTTGAAATGTAAATTTTAGAAATGATCAAACTATTTTTCTATTTCATCTGTTCAGTATTCACATTTAGGCTCAAACATCTAACGTTCGACACCTAAATTTTCACGAAACGAGGGATAACAGTTCGTCACGCGATTTTCCCGATCCTCGCGATCCTTCTGATTCACCTACGGTCTACGGCCTCAAGTTTCGGAAACATTTGATCCGTAATCAATCGTCATATCCGTTGCCAGGGCTACTGATCCCACAATATCTGGAATCACGCGATCCCACGACCCCTCCCGACCACCACCACCACCACCTCCTCGGTCGCCATAGACGGAGTTATCTCTCGCAGTACAGAGATGGAGGAAAACTTTTATGGGAGCGTGACGAAAATTTCACCTGGAGACCCGAGGGCGATTATTAGAGCAGCAGCAGCAGTCGGTGAGCGCATGTTTTGCAGCCCTGTGGCCCGGTTGAGTTTAATGAGAGGGACACGAGGAGCGCGCCGGACGGACGCTCGCACGGCGTCATCGGCGTGGGAATTGCGAAACCTTGAGTGTTTTTACTCGTCCGGCGAGAGGCGATGTCGTGGTCTCCCTTCTCCTCCGTCCTCCCACTCTCGTACCGGAAGGCGCGCCACCGACCAACCACCCAGTAGCCAAAGCACCGCCACCGCCGGGGTCTGCCCGCCCGAGATCACGGAATCTCTTCCTTCTCACAAAAAACTAACAGCTGCACTGTGTTTTGTCGTGGTTCTCAGGCCGTGAAGCGTTGTGAGGGGAGCACGTCCTCGTCTATGGACCGTCTCTTGGATGCTCTGCTCAATTTACTGATTCTCTAACAACAGTCACGACAAGATATAAATTTTGTAGAATATTAACTTTGACTTCGTGGTTACATTCCATTTCATAGGCCTCAGGTTCGATTTCCGCCTAGGTGAGTTTTACTCTACCCCGTATATCGTAGATTGTGATGTACATGCTAAAAATCCGATGCCAAAGGCTAAAAATTGACTGTTGTCGGATTAGTGCTAAAATAAAATTAAATGAAAATGTCACACCAGGAAAACTGGGGACGCGCCGCGTTGGTGCTGGTACGGATAAAGACATCGATGGGCTCTGAATTGGGAACCAAATTGTTTTTGTAAAAGGATGAGTATCTTACGGAAACGGACTCATGATGGTTAGGATTTTCAAGCGACTCGGGCAATAGGCTTGGATTATTATTTTTCTAACATTACTACGTGTAGTGATACAAAAATGAGGAGTAATAGGTTATTTTGATCATATTCGGATACTAAACGATAATATAATATCTCTTAGCGAGAGGAAACTCGCAAAATACGGTTCACACATTTCAGTTACACCTCATAAAAATGTATTGCCCGCAAAATATTTAGCAATTGTAAGAAATGGGAATTTTGTAACCTACTTAGTTGTGTAAGATTACCTCGGGGAAAAATGTTATCTTTTAGTTCTTATGTAGTCAAAAATTGTTTGCATCAATATTTTTTCTGGATAAAAATTATTTTATTTATTTACTACTCTCGCTTCAGCAAGGACTATACTACATTACGGGATTTCTGAATCTTAGGATATATAAGGACTTAATTTGGACCTTAGCTCAATTCTCTCGGAAGGAGGGAATTATTCTGCATCTAGACCATCTCAATCTTTGACGTGAAATCTACATTTGATTTCCAATAACCCTGAAAAATCCTAAAACGATTCTTATTTAGCTTTTGACTTCATCTACGCATGGAGAATATTATGCCTCTAGCACTGCAGTAAGCGTCTACAGAAGCCTCTTTTGTGATCTGGAAGACGCTGGAAACTAACACTCGAAAAACTTGTACAGACACATGTATACGCACCGGAAAGCTACTTCATAATCATGGAGTCACTGCGAAAGTGCTATATCACCAATATTTTCTGAGGTATTAAAAATATTTCTGCTTGGAGGAAATCAATTGCCATTTTTCAACAACTGGGACCTATTTTGCAACTTAAGATGCTCCCATTTGTTTTCCTTTTAGTAGATGCCTATAGGATCACTGGATGGATCACGAAATAATGCGGATTGAATGCATTACCTACAGAGAAGTATGAAATATATGGTTCGCAGGTTTGGTCATGTTGAGAGATAGGACGACAGTGGAATAACTAAATAGGTATAGAAGAATAGGTACGAGTAGTTTGAGGTATAGTGGCAAACCGAGGATGCAATGGGTGAATGTGGTGTAAGAAACTCTCATAGCAGTATTAATGTCGAGAGAACCCTGGGATAACGTTCTCTCGACATTATCTGATACAAAAAGGCAAGGTGTAAAGAACATGTATGAACGCAAAAATAAATAGCGAAATTGGTGGAGAAGTACTGAAGAATTTAATAAGGGAGAATTCTTGGAAATCAGTTATGCATACTTCTCGTTCCAAATCTTCCCTTCGTCCCGAAATATATTTCTTCGCCAGTTTATTAAATCTTGGAGAGTTTCAAAAGGAAATGAGGGACACACATCTATAGATGTTGATTAGAAAATTTCAGTTATCTAAGTGTCTACTGCTTAATGGCCATGGACATAGAAATAGCGCAACGTAGATAGTCCTAAAAAATGGATAATTTTGTTTATTTAGTCATAGCATTTTTCATCGTGTTCACGATTTAAAAGAATTAGGGATTATTTTTGGAAATTTGAAAGTTTTTATCGATTTCACTGCCTGGTAAGACAAATATTTAAAAATTATTTTAATTGATTAAAATTCCTCATATTTTCCTTGTGTGAAAGTGAATTCACCAATCATCAGGTTAGAATGCATAGAAAATACAGTTATACACGGAAATTCACTGCTAATTTAATTAGGTAATCTTATGAATTACTGATATTAGCAGTCGAATGAAATGGATAGAAAGACTTGATTTTATTCTCAAAGATAGAATAAACTTGATAGTTTATTTATTCATCCAGCTATCGATGTTTATTTTCTCATTCCAGAAAAATAAAACTAAGGAGAAGTTTTATAACACAGAGCGGTATCTTTAAATTTCACAATATCAAAAGTTAATTGTTTTTCACAAAATGGTCTCAGTGGTTACCTAAAGGATTAATACTTTAAGTTATCAAATAAGAAAACCAATATATATATATATATATATATATATATATATATATATATATACGATTATATAATATATATATACTATACATATATATTATATATATATACTATACTATACATATATATATATATACTATACTATACATATATATATAATATATATATACTATACACATATATATATATATATATATATAATCATACACTTGTTTTTCCTGTTCCCGTATTACCCTTAAGAGCAAAACCAAGACGATTCAAGAAATAGAAGTAGCTCCACGACCGCGGGCTGCTGTTAGGCTATGAGTAAGATAATAGAAAAATAAAAAGTGCCGTAATAGTTTTGAAAATTTTAAACATTGGTAATAATTACCTTTAAAAACTACATACTCGCTTAGATTAACATTTGGTGCTCCTTTTATACCATCCGAGAAATTCATTCCAATGCATTATTCAGTTTGAAGTTATTCACACGAGATTATTCACATGTAATCATGAGGTGTTCTGTAATTTACTAAAAATTCAAAGTATTCTTTAGAAAATGTTACAGCATTCTGGTTGGCAAAGTTTCAACCGACGCTTAATTTTTGCAGTTACTAAGGCCAATAAAAGTTATCCTACTTGACATCGCTGGAGTTGAATGAATTAACCCTGCCTTAAAATTGAAAATTCAATATGTTTAAGTTACTGTGAGATCTCCATCTTCTCAGTATTTAGGTAATATCTGAGAGTAAATATATCTGTTCTAGTTTTACCACATTAGCAGGTCGCATCACTCTTGAAAAAGATCCGTTGTATCTGAAATATTTTATTGCTAAAAGTCGTTTTGGCAAAAAGCTAAATGGAGAGAACAATATCAATACGACTCATAACATTAACAAATAATCCCCGCAGTGTTACTGAAACCCATTCTTTTCGAGTTTTATCATAAAATCGTCGACCAATATGTTGTCCACGAGATCCATTTAAAACGTTTTTGTGTGCAATATCATGGTGGAATCCGTCTACGCGAATTTTTAAACTCTCTTAATTTAATAGAGTACTTTTAGTATCTAAAAAATTAAATTACTTTGTGATAGATATTTTCAGACTCACTAAGGTGTGGTGGAAGAGCCGTAATTTTCATTTTTCCTTCTTTATTCTCTTCATTATCCTTGAGCGTAAGTGATTTCATGGGTTGTCGCTACGTTACCACAAATCACGATGTAAACATGTATTTTTGCTTACCTGAATAGAAAATTTTGAACAAATTCGAATTCCCTCACGCGAGAGTACTGAAATTTTCCTTTTTTACGCAGAGGAAATGCGGTGTCACTGATAAAACATTGAAGACCGGCCCTATGCAGCTTGAAGAAAAAATCGCCCTTGGAGACGTTCGCGTCGTGGACTGGTTTTTTCGTTTTATTGTTCACCAAGTCTTGTACCGTTGTTGGCTTAGGTATTTCTCCGTCATTTTTTTCTTTATCTTCCTGATAAAAGAGCTCGAGTTACTAAGTGTCCAATTTAGGTTTCACGGCTAGTCCTTCGGAAGATAAAGCGAGTTTGCTTCGCCAGAATTTTTATGGAGTTGTTAGGTTGCCTTCAGCGGGAAGTATTTTCCGAATTGTAGCGTAAAGTAATCATTAAAATGGGCAATTTTGCGAAATGAATTTGATAAGCATTGTATCTGCAGCATATGTAAAATGAAAAAGGGAATTTTTAGTAAAGTTTTTTAACGTGCAGCGCGAAGATTATGAAAATGGGGAATAAGCTACTCGTAAAAAAGATAGTGGGTGCTCTTCCTCCTCAATAGCCTTCAGGATAAAAATTCATATTGACCTTAATACCATTATTAATTTCATCATCATGAAAAGTTATGGAATGAATGGAGTTTATAAATATGGAATATTTCATTTTTTCATAAATCTCGGGAATATTAATATGGTTATCGATAAGGACTAAGTATGAGTATTGGATTTCACATATTCATAGTTCTTATTTGTAAAAAATGAGCTTTTTTCCGAGAAAAGGGAAATAATAAACTTACTAAAACTTAAAACTGTTTAAATGTTATGAAGGTTATGTAAAATATGATATTATATATATATATATATATATATATATATATATATGATGAATTTGATGAAAACGTTTAAACATTTTGAAGATGTGAAAACATATGAGATGTGTGTACCTGTATATATAAATTTGATTTAAACATATATATATATATATGTAATATAACATTATATATATATATGTGTAAATATGTATATATACATATGTATATGATTATATATATGTATTATATATATATATGCATATATATATATATATATATATATATATATATATACATATAGTCGGGCTTAGGAGTGGTTGAACGCTACCATCGCCTCCCAAACCGACCTTCGGATTGATTATTTTGTTTTCGTATTTACGTAGGGTACCAAACGTCACAGAAGACAATTCCCTAGTCTCCAAACGAACCAACCCAACATCCTATTCTACAGTGAGCCCCTCTTCAACTTCGTATAATTTCTTTCTCCCTCATGCCATACAACAACCTTATCCTATTCCTGACCCTTCCTCGCTTGCCTAACTATCTCACCTCAGTCACAGTCTTCAACATCCCACTGCCAATCAATATGATTTGCATCAATTTTTCCTGTATCCATATGATTTCTCCCAACAATTCCCTCCATTCCCCCACCATGTCTTGCACTTCCTCGTTTGTTTTCCTTTCTGTCCACTTCACCTTCTTCATCCTTCTCCACGTCCTCATTTTAAAAGCTTCCAATCTTATCTTAAAGCTTATCATCCTGCTTCGATGACCATGTCTCCGCGCCGTGCATAACAACGTTACATATTAAAGTTTAACGAGCCTTTTCTTAAAATCCTTACTCAACGTCCCTTTCATCATTTCTCTCCTCCTTGTGAAAGTGTCTGCACCAATCGCAATTTCCCTCTATATGCCCCTACTTCTTTTGCCATTATGGTCCAAAGTACTTCCGAGATATGTAAATTGGTCCGGCTGCTCTAGTTTTTGCCCTCCAATTTGGATTAGTCCCATCTAAGTATCTCCCATCGAAGTAGTCTAGAACAAGCTGTCCTCCAGATTCACCCCCGGACACATTCTATCAAGAAAGTAATATTTGCGGATTTTTTTGGTATTCGAACCTCACTCAGCCCATCTTTTATCTCATCGAGACCTTTGAGGATGCCCAGAAAACGTTCATTTGGTGATTCACCTCTGACTTCGACCTCCAACCCGGTCATTGACTGAATAATTTGCGGAAGTTGAAAACACTTTGAAAATTTGCTTGGAAATTAAACAATATCCAAGTTGTTTATCGATTAGCATTGCTAAACCCTTGGGAGAAAATGGGAACGTTGCTTGATTGTTTCACATCGGTATGTCAGTTAGGCCGTCAAATATTTGTCCCGTACACAACATTAATGTGAGTGATAGGATGGCAAATAAATTTCTTTTACTATTTTTATTCGGCTCTCCCTGTCAGTATAACCAGGAAACATGACGATAGTGGAATTGAGTAAATAGGGAATTGTGTTTAATTGTGGAATTGAATTTTTAGGGAATTCGCTAAAAATATGGCTAAATTTGATCAATATTCATTGAATTACAAATTAATTAGTATTCTTCTCATATATTTAATCCGAAGAAATATTATTATATCCTTAATTTTACTGTTTAAAAACTGGTTTAAAACTGTGTACGAAAAAATTCAATATTAAAGCGACTTTAAATTGTGTATCAGGCGACAAGAAATTATTTGCTAAATCTGTGTATTTCACATTATTTTGCAATTAATTTTTGACTAAAAATTGAGATGAACCCTCAGTATCTTACAAAATTATAAAATAAATATTGTAACTACATTAGCAGCAGGAGTAGTTCGGGGACGTTTGACATGAAATGAAATATTGTGGAACATTATTCGTGCAAACATAATTGCGTAAAAATTACCAACAAAAAATTATGAAAACGCATAGCGCAGGCCCACGCCCGAAAATGGTTTCGCAAGGATTTCCACATACAGTGGGAACATTTTAGAGACACGAAGCGAAATAATTAACGAAAATGAACACCGGACGGATTTTCTATGCCCTGTTCGTGTGCGAAGGTATCACTTGTGATTATATCGGCGGTTTTTACTCCTGCAACTTGTAAAATACGCGATAATTTATTGACTATCTTTTGCAAGCTCCCATTTTTGTCCTCGAGTAGCTCGCGAGAGCCGATCCGACCACGTGTGTGGTAGGAGCGAATCCAGGATCACGCATTGACTCGCGGGGAAATTTTTTTTTCATCAAATCGTTGACCTTGGGGATGAGGCCTTTGGTTGGGTTTTTCAATCCGGTCCAAAACTGGGACGCCGAGAGAGTACACCCACCCGCATGCGTTCCTAATCTCTCGCGGTGCGTTTTTTTTAAATAAAAACGTCGGAGGGAAAGGCTGGCCGTGCAATATAACGTCCACAAACACCATCGAACGTGTCACGTTGCTTAAGGTAGTTCTTCACAAAAACCTATTTCAAGGTTTTCTTCTTCCCTTCAGTGTTTTTTAGGCTTTGACGCCATAGTTTTCCAACTTGCCGTCCACCGAACACCATCCGACACCACATGAAAGGACGGAAAACATTTGCCCTTTGCGGGCTCAAAGCCCGCAAAGGGCAATGAAACCACCATTGCACCTCGAACCCGTGTTCGAGGTGCAATGGTGTGATCATTTAAATTAGGTATGCTTTTAATAAATACCAATCATTGAAAAAACACTCCGGAAAAGAACAAACTTCAAAAATGTGCATGTTATCCTAAATTCTAATGGTTTGCCTCGTACGTACTAAGCTTAGTGTCATTTTTCATAGGCATTGATGGTTTTCGGGAGCTTTTACGCAATCTAACGGAATGTTTTTGTCCAAGCTTTCGTGTCCGTTGTGAGCCGTTACATCAGGAATACGGAATGGGACAAAAAGTTCCTAATTAACGCGACGAATGAAACAAAAACGTCCCAAATTACGTCGAGCAGACGCTCCCGAAATCCAGCAAATAAAAATTAATTTCCAATGGGAAAGCATAAACGGTTTTTAATTGTCATCGTCATACTTTAATTGATGCAGTGAAAGTGAAACTACGTAGTGGGTGAAATAAACAAGAGATAATTGATTGGGGAAGTTGTTCCCTACGTACCGGCGTATATTTCTCGCCAGCAGTTGCGAAGCGTTATCGGAGTAGCGCTCGGCGCACACATGTCTACTCTTTGTTCACGAGTTCAGGCGCGGTGGACGAATGCACCGTTGTGAGACGTGAATGTGCTCATCATTTCAACCATCGTGAAAAGGCTGTGATGTGCCGGCCATTATTCTACCACCATAAGCATAACACAGGGTGCCAAAGTCAATGATGCAACACCCCCTTAAAACAAGCCCTTAATCGCCAATTATAGTATTCTGTCCAGTGACCAAATTATTTTCATAACGAGGGTGCTGCAAAAATATGGAGATATGGACATGAATATTTCCACCGAAATACTAATGGAGTTAAAAAAATGTATTCTTGATATACTATATTATTCATAAATACGTAATGTTGTCGCTTAAGCTATACATGACTATGGGAATAATGAAACTAATTGCCATGAAAGTTTTGAAAGCTAATGTTAAGTAGTTGGGAAAATCATTTTTGTTCAACTAAAAAAAGATTCTGGTCCATTGTGAATCAAGCCGAATTTCCCTATTTTCTCTTCTTTTTTCATCCTTTAAAGTGGGCAGAATTTCGACGCTTTCTATAACTTCATTGCGTGATTGAGGTCCTGGTTCAGAGCTTCAGCTTCCCAACCTGTCGCAACTGGCCACGATTGGATGACTTCCTACCTGGGATTGTGGAACACCAGTTTGTCTCTTTTTCATATATTTAAGCACTCGATTGCAACATTTAAATTATAGGTACGATTTTGAAAGAAATGAAGGCGTCTGGCGGCTTTCGGCACAGACTGAAATGCAGCTGATTCTCAGAATCTGCTCGGAACACGACTTTTGCATCGTTTTCTTTTCTTTTCGTCCATTTCGGTTCTTCATGTCAAGTTTATCGTTGAAGTCATCGTCGGCATTACTACTCTTGTAATTGGGATCCTCATCATTTCGTGGAGAACAATTAAACTTTCACTAGAACGTGTGGGAAAACACGACGTAGTGACCGAGAATGCCACCATTCTGGGCACATGATCAGGAACGTTTTCACCTCATAAAATATTCTGTTTCCTGCCAATTTCTTCATTCATGTTTTAACTTCTTCTCGTAATAAATACCAAGCCTCACCTCGTGATCTTTTCTCAAATACAACATTTGGGAAACTTCTAATCCTCGGGATATTTCAAATTAGTTTTTCTCTCTTTCTTGTGTTTTTTTTCACTTAAGTTTCTTCCTTTGAGAAACTTCTTCGTTAGTGGCTGGATGTATTTTATTTTTCTAATTCCCGTAACGATAAATTATCATCGCATACTGTCTTCCTTTTCCCTGAAAATTTTTGACGAAAACTTTGCGCCCTTTAAAATATTTGGATAAAAAATGCACTTTTGACATTAACTTGGAATAACGAGACTTGATTTTTTTGAGCATCGCAGAGTAAATTTACAAGGGTTGATGTTTATATTTTTGTCTAATAATGAAAAGACAGTAATTTATTGTTGAAAATGGCTTTAATGTTTTCCCAATTATTCTCCGAGATTATCAATACACTTTTGCATGCGCTCGAACCAATTTTCGTAACACTTTTTCCTCTCCGATTGAGGTACCTCCAAAACATGGTTTTTGAATGCATCAGCGGCTTCTTCAGGCGCCGAAAAATGTTGGCCACACAATTTTATTTCGATGAATAGGAATAAAAAGAAGTAATTTGGTACTTAATTAGGGCTGTAAGGAGGATGACCCATCAATTCGACGTTTTGGCCAGGCAAATTTTTAGTTGTTTCAGCCGATCTGTGAGAGCTTACATTGTCATGATGAAGAGCGATCCTTTGTTGCCACTTTCTTTCCTGATTTCACCAAGCACTTCTGGCAAACAAATGCTCGTGTACCAATGAGAATTCATGGTTCTACATGGCTCTAACGGTACGGTTGCTACATGTCCGGTTATTCCGAAGAAACAGGCGATCATTTGCTTCGATGTGCTTCGTGCTCGAATCACTTTTATTCGGATTTGGCTCGTCTTGGAAGACCCATACAGTGGATTGCTGTTTTTTTTTCGCGCTCATACTTATATATCCAAAATTCGTCACCTGTGTAGATGTTATACACATCTTTTGATGCACCACGAGTGTATGGATTACGTTCAAGATCTCGTATGCTGTAAGATATTTCAATAGGTAAATTAGTTTCTATATACAAATAAGCATTGTCATGATTTATTTAAAATTCACAGAATGCATGACCAATTCCACATAATTGGCATTGGTTTATACGCCGTGGTGTCTTTTTGATGTAACCACGCACTCTCCAAAAGCTAAACAGGGCATTTCCACAGTCGCTCGAAGCTAGCGTGTTCCTTACGCGGAGAACTCACAATTACCTCTATGTTACCATGAAGTGTCACGAATTAACTCTCCTTTGCTTCGAGAGAGAATGAATTGCTTATTTATTACTATGCGAGCTCACAAATTACCTCTTTGTTCCTCTGGACGATGGCGTGGTCGGCGGCTAGAACAATAGAACTCCAATGACCCAGCGATTAAAAAGCGAACGCGGTTTCCAGCTAAACGACACTCTCATGGAGTACTCAATTGAAAGGTGAATTAATTGAAAAAAATACGAGCCGGCAGTAAATGAAGGGGGACGCATCTACCGACCCTTTATTTATCCATCGTATAAAACCTTTATGCTAATAATTAGTGGAAGGCTGAATTTGGAAGGCCTTGGTTTGCCAAATAACGGTTCTGTTTGAAAGTCTCTCGAAAATAGTACCTCTCGGGTTTTCCCAACGTGAATTATGGATACTAAATGAGCTGCTCAAAAGATATGACTCACTGTGGTTGAGAGTTTTAATCGAACGGCGACGGGCTTCTGAAGGAAGCCTAAAGTCAGATATTTAAAGGGTTACGGGTAGCACTTGAAGCTGTGTTTGTAATCAGCCTCCATCTATCGCCTCCAATAGAAGATGACCATTTAAAGCTCATCTTAATGATCGGGTCCATCATACGAAAGGACTCTTAATTTAGATATGTTAGCGAATGATCAGCAGCTCATTTGACAGCAAACGATAATCATTCTTTAGTGTCAGTTAGAATGTTAAAAATCCATGTTTTATATCTTGGAACGCAATACTATTTTATGCGAAAACTCTTCTATTGATTACTAATAAAAGTTTGAAAAATATGATGGTACCATAGTTACAAGACTCATCAAAATATGGTACATTCATTACTAAAAATTCAGTCAGACCACGGGTCTTGCCACAATATACAAACAAACCCTGGGCTAGTTAGGTAATAATACATTTCACATACGGGAATTGATCATCTAAAAGACTTTTCTGATGATAGCTGCATACACATATTATTAGTGAGATCCTTACGCATAATCTTCGCAATACAAAAAAAGCAATGTTTTTGCTTGACTTAACTGTGTATTTTAGACCTGTAATATAGTATGCTTCATAGGCTATGGCATTTTCGTTTCCAAAATAGATTACATGCGTGAAATGGTTACATTAATGAGATACAGAAGCAGATAAGCTAAGGAAGCCGCATTGGAGGTTGTTTAACTCGTTGTTTGATTGAAATCGCCAATAATTTGTTATAGTCTTCATTAGGAAAAAATTAAGTTCTAATTTCACATTCATTACTGATTTTCCGAAAAATTTAATGGGACGAATAAGGGTTTCAGGAGCAACAGTATCCTACATGTTTTGATTAAATAATCATCATAAAATTTTCATTCCTCTCTAGATATGTATTTCTTACCCGAATGGCTTTATAATTTAATTATTTGTCTTTAAAATTACTTCATTAGGCATTATCATCCGAAATCATCGACATTTCACCGCAGAAGTATTGTAATTAAACATTTATTTCATTAGCCTTCATAGTCTTTTAATTTAGCTAAATGAGTGTGAAAAGAAATAATGCAAGTATTACCTGTGCGAAACCAAAGATGAAATTATATAACACCTTTAATTGGACTTAATTATGCACTGAGTGAATAATACCGTCTCTAAAAAATAAGTCATCTAATACGCTACATTTAATATTACAATGTCATGTTTGAAAAGATAATGTTGAAAAGTATTATCTCTGCATTCTCATTACATTTGTTCAATTCTTTTTTCTGGCCAATGTCATAAATAATGAGAAATATCTTGTCCACATCTGTATCTAAAATATCCTGGGTGCGGTGAGCCCATAGAAGTGCGATCGGTTATCATGTGAACACTATCTTTTCCACAGAAAACTTCTCACATCAGTAGTCAGGAAAATTCAATTTTTTTCAATTAATATGTTATATAGTCACGAATTTGTCTCAGCTCTTATTTCTATTCCGTAGAACTTTCCACTGAAACACCAAGAAAATGGTGCAAGCAATTTTCTCAGAAAAATGTATTCCTTGTTAGACAATTACGGGCTATTTGCGCTGTTTATCAACAAAACTATTTTCCATAGGCCATCTGAGTCATCGTGTTCTCACGCTGAAAATGGTAAACAAAATATATTTCATCAATACGTAGGTAAACTAATGTTTTTCGAATCGCAAACATACTATGCTACCGGACGGCGAAATTATCATGACGAAGATCAGCGGCAAAAATATGAACCAGTGAATAAAAATGTACGAAATTGTGATTTTTCATGTGATCTAATCCAGTATTCTCACATCAATTTAAAAAAATACCAAGTAAAAGTAGGCGTTCTTAGCACACCGTGGTAAACAGCACGACTTGCCAAACACGCGTCTCCGGCATGGCCTTTTTCCTCTCATAATTATTCTTATTAAGCATGGCAGTTCTATAAGTTGCTAGTATAAAAATAGTTTTTAGTGTATTAAGACTATCAGTTAGTTTGATTAGAGTGATTTTAGCATTTTTATGAAAAAAAGGAAGCGTATGCCCCCAATTATGAAAACTATTGATAATAATTTACAAAGAAATCACCTCGTCTATTTTACTTATTTTTTTATTATGACTCATTTTATATCACTTAGAACCCAAACTTTTTAACCTACGAGTATTTATTTGAGGGTTTCCCGCTCATCATTGCCTCAAATTACTAGTTGAAATCACATTGCTATGCCCTTTCAACTAGTAATATATGCAATACTTTCAACCAAAAATATGCTTTTAAGTGCATGGATTCATTCGTTGACAGCGCTGTGTGAATTTTAAATGATTCAACAACTTCAAACAAATGGCTACAAAGTTATCAGGGTTCTAATACTTCCAATAATTAATTTAGTACTCTGTAAATTGCTCTAGATCAGTGTTAATGAAACTTTGTGTCCAAGTTTTAGGATAGGACAGAGTAAATACAGGCGTCCTCAAAACTTCAGTTTCTTCTGTGCCTTTTCACGACTTCATCATGACCAATCAATTTACTTGACTTCAGAGTTCAATGACTTGTACTGTCTCAATGAGGAAAGAAATTAAATATAAAATCTTTCAATTTAAACGAGGACGAAGTTCGCAAGGGTGGATATTAATCCCGTTTAGGGTCCCTTCCTAAGATGAGGGTAGAGAAAAAACTTTGCTATTCCACATAAAAATGTTAAATATCGTATATTACGCGACCATGGTTTCAATGGTACGCATCATGATCAGGTGGTAGTGATGCGTAGCCTTGGAACCGTGGTCATGTGATACCTGTCTATTCAATCTTTTTATGCGGAAAAGTAAAGTTTTGTATCTATCCTCATCATGAAGGAATTCCACCTGGTTAAGCCTGAAGCTGTTATATTTCCCTTCCTAAGGATATAAAGAGAAAACTTATATGCAAAAGAGGAAGTAAACATTTTTCTTTTTAATATAGTATTCTAGGAAAAACATTTTATCCAACCAAAAAATAGTAATTTTTTTATCTACTGTACTATAGAGGATTTCATTTTAACATTTAATTAAGGATTATAAGTAGCAGAACAGCTGTAAAAATTTAGGGAAATATATAATGAAAACCAGAAATATGTAATGATTAACCATAATATTGGGTATTAAGTAAGGACACCTCCTCTCAAAAAACCTCGTATTCTTCTCTGAATGATCCTAAGGGCTATGAGGAATTCCTGCGTAAAGTCCTGGAACTCAATGCCACATAGACTTGCCATGGTTTTCATTAGTACGTACCTTTAATATGTCATGTTTAGAAGATTACAACAGAAAGTTTCTTAGCTGTGAATATATCAGAAATAATTTCGATCGTCACAGATGGGAGCTCTGAAGCTCTCAACAGCTCCGGGCAAATGTGGTTGGGCAAGGTCGCAAGGTGAGAGAAGGGAAAGTAATGACGTTGGAGGGGTCGTTCGGTGTGCTCTGTGCTCGGAAGAATTCCGCTATCACCGTTGCCTGACTGCCCACCAAGGGTTTTAGCGGAAAGAATTACAAGTATTCCACAGCGTTGATTTCTTAGGCCCATAGAGAGGGTGTAGCCCCGCAAGGTGAGTGCCCTAGTCAGTCTTTCACTTTCCTCCATAGTATGGGATCCATATGAGAAGGGACATATTAAAAATATAGTAAAAGTTCAAAGAAAGGCAGCAAGATATGTACTCGGAAGGTACAAAAGAACAGATAGTGTCACAGAAATGTTAGATGTACTGAAATGGGAGAGTGAAAAATTCAAGAAAAAGGAGTAGGTTAGGCGCGATGTATAGAATTGTTAAAAAGGACGAAGCGTGGGAAGATTTATGGCAAGGGATAGTAAAGCCTACCTTTAAGAGAAAAAACGACCATAGTTTCAAAGTAAAAATAAGGACGCAAAAAACAAATAAGAAAATATACTCTTTTTTAAATAGAACTCTAATTGATTGGAACCAGCTGCCTGGAGGTTTGTTTGAGCCCTTTCCATCCAAAATTAGAAGTTTTAAGAATAACTGTAAAGCAGCCACTGGGTAATGAACTTCATTGTAGTTATTAATATATTGTTTGCATGTGATGTGGAAGTTTGTTTGTATGTGATGTGGAAGTGTCATTTTATGTAAGAATATTTTGTCTCTTATCTGTTTTTCTAGTGCGTGTATGTATGTAATTTTCGTTGTAAGAGTTATCTTTGGCCAAACTTTACCGTTTCCATTAGGAAAATCGCCTAGTTGCAAAGTAATTTTAAAATAATAATATTAATAAATAACCTCCATGTAATCCATCGCCTCCCTAGGATACATCCTACGTTCCTACAAATCAAATTTACCCTCTGATGGACGTTCTCTTAATGTAAATCACACCGAAATAAAATCATTTAGAGTTGTTTGATGCTTTGCAAAGGTAGCAAACTTTGCTACACACTTGGTAATTTTCTATACACTTAGGTCCGGTTTAATAATGCCTCGTTAAATACAATCGCTACTTAGTGAGAATTTTAACTTAAGTAAAACCGTATGTCAGTTATTGAGCTATTTAACGGTCGGTTTACGTATAAACTAGCGTCGTAACGTCATAAAACTGAATTTTGGCCGAAACTGGAGGTTAAGAGTTAACCCTCAGTTTTACGAGACATTATAAAACCTGACATAAATCTTCCATGCCTAGTTATTTAAGTAATATACTCTCTGTTTAAGGAGAAAAGATTTAAATAAAACAAAAATCGGCATGATGGATGAAACTTTGAAATAATTAAATCCATTTTGTAGGCATCATTATCTTTCAGTTTCATAAAATCGCTACTGAGATCCCTGATCATGGTGAGGTTTTCTGAAGCAATGAGGGAGGCGGCGTCGAGAATGTAGAGGATTATTTGCATACCTCCAGTCCTTCACATGAGTGCGTTTCAGGGCAGCGTAAACGAATTTGCTGTGGAGGGATACCATTAAGATTTGAATTCTGATTGAGAGTTAAGAATTCCATTCTACAAGTATGCCACAAGCATTCCAAAACTTACGTTTGTATTCGAAATTTTTTCCTCGCTAAGAAACTGAACTTTATAGTACCGAAAATTTAAAGGTTTCATTGTTTTTTTCCATTCCATAAACTTTATGATGAATCAGTGATAATAATGTGACGAGCAAAAATATATTCGGTGACGATAGCGAAATGCTACGGAAAATTCATTCTTTTTAATCGACAACTGAAGAAAAAAGTGCCATTAGATCTTCTCTACCATTTCGGGGAAAAGCGTACATAATATTGACACCATTAAGGTAGTCATACCTCGGAGTGAGGGACAATATTCTTCCAATTAAATTTAGTTCAGGTTTCTGCATAAAACACGCGAAACCTTGTCTTAATGTCTGCCACCGTAAATCATTTGGTACCTTCATAGATTTTCGTGGAAGCATTTTAGTGTTCCTCATATCGTAAACTTTTTACTTCTGCACAGTTGAGCCTTAAACCTTCGAAAGGGAATTAGGTCCTGAGATTATTTGCTAAAAGCTTTGAATTAAATGAACCAAAACAACTACTGATTGCAAATTTGCACTACACATTATTTTGCCACGAGAAACGAGGGAGTGACAAAACTAATATTCCCTGCATTTCCCCGCCAAGGAAACGTCGTGTCACCACCCCTGGCCGGAGGGACGGCACGCGCGAGGATATCCATTACATCCGAAGGATGAGCCTCCCGTCCTAATCTAAACCTAATCGAACGCGTTTGGGAAGTCAAAAGGAACGAGCAGTCGTCTCACAAAATATCAAGGCCAGGCGTAAACTCAGCGCCATAAGGTTCCCTCCCTCCCTCTCTCGATCGCTTTTGTGTGTTTGTTGCGACTCGGCTATGCCTTCCTTCCCTGACCTTGTCCCGTTTTTTCACTCCGCGACGTGGAGCCGTCAAGTGACTAACCGAAGGCGGAGGAGACCGTGCGTCCCCCGCCGACGCGGCAGCGGGGCAGCCGCGCTCAACGGGCCAGAGATCCCGGCACGATCCATCCCCCCTCCCCGGACGCGTGAGAAAAAGAAAAAGGAACGGGAGAAAGTCAAGAGTGCGATTTTCGGCATCTTATTTCGTTTGCGAAACGGCATTAGCGTTCCATGCAAATGCTTCCCCGGTAGCGTGTCCCAAATCATCTTGCATTCTGCGAGGAGGCGTCCCAACTCCCTGATAAGCGAGATGATCCCGAAGGACAAAAAAAAAAGATTGAAAGATTGAGAAGAAAAATGATTGGTTTCTACACCCCCCCCCCCCCGAACTAGCGATCAGCCAGTCTTCAGTAAATACGGGGCAAAAAAAAGTCATGTCGTGCAAAAAAAAGTCTGGCGTCAACAGATGACGAAAGAATTTTTTTTTGCACGACAAGGTAAAATTTGATTTGGAACGATCAGCTTTTGTTTTTCTTATTTTGGGTGTCTCACTCTTTTTCACTTTTCATCTGTTTTAATAGCATTTAAAATTTTGAAGTGGTACACTCCGTCTATGGTAAATATTAAATCCTAAAAATAGTTTTTTTTTTGCAAGAGTTCAGTTTCCTAGCCTACATTAATGCAGTAAAACGTTTTGTAATATCTATTGTTTTAATGGAAATTGATGAGTTATTGATGGAGGTACTAGATAAGGTATGCCGACATTTAAAATAATATATTTAGTAACGCCGTCCTTGTTTGCTGCTTAAATTTAGAACCATCAGGTCCTTTCTCCCATGTATGTAGCTCATGCAAAAAAATACCCACGCGCTGGGTGGGACTTACACCCAAGATCTCAAATACAAAAATCGATTACATTGTCCATCAGAAATAATTTCTATGCTAGTTACATGGTATAACTTTAGCCCACATATTGCAGAAAATCTGCAGACATGTCTACAATATTAATTAAAGGATAACTCATAGTTTCTTTGGTTTGATTTTTGGGGTGCATATTTGCGACAATATTTTCACAAGCACATATTCAGAAACAGTTTCATTTCTTGAATTTCTCTTAAAAACCGACAAAAATGCGAAGAAAGCAGTATAAATCGTATCATTATCGACAACTTCAATGCCCATTCAATCGGGCGATATATTTCAGGCACGTTTGCAATAGTTTTCTCAATAAATACTCGGCACAATTAGGTCTGGGATTTAAATGCTGTATCGAAAGCGAATTGAACGAATAATCGCTTCGCTCAAAAACCATGAAAGGTAATCTTAATTTGAATTTACCTTAGAACATGTAATCTACTGCCAAATTATCTTTCCTAGCCAAAAGCGGTATTACACGAACATAAGATATTGACTTCTGTATTGTATAACGAACGTATTAAGTACCTAAGAATGCAGTTTGCCTTGATCATGCTGAATTTTTTCAATTATTACACTTTTTTAACATTTATGGCATTTAAAACTTCAGAAGTCAGCATGCCTGCGTATGTATCTATGGATGTGTCTGTGCGCGTGTGTGTACATTTCGCCGCTCATTCAAGAATGAGTATCGAGCTCAAGGTAATGTCATGAATTTAAAATTATTTTTATCTTATCTGCCCGTCAGGTAGCTTAGTAGGCAGCATTCTCCAAGTTGAACCAAATGATCGGGAACACGATCCCGCATGGTCAAGTAATTGTTGCTACTGAAGGACTCTTCCAAAAAATGGTAGGTCTGTTGCAGTATATTCGCAGTCTGAAAGATTTGGAAGACATTGATTGGTCACTCACATCCATTATTCGACGCCAAAGGAAATTAAAATTGTAATTAAGACTCTCTATATCGTCTAATAATGATTGACAATCAAAAATCTACCCTTCGAGTGTATGAACTTCAATGCGATAATTTGGTTTATTTATCCGTGAATTTTTATAAATGTCAAATTGAAATAAACTAATATCTTCACTAATTTTCTGTGATAAAACAAATTTTTTGGCATAAATAACAGAGTGAATACTTTATACTATATTATTTTTTATTCTGGCGCATCAACACACTCAATTTATCCTGTATACATAGAATATTTATGGCTTCATTTGGCAGCGTGGGATTGTGACCATTCAGTCTCACTCTCAAGCGCAGCCAGCGCAAAGACTGGTTATCGAGGTAAACGAAGTTCATCCGTAAGTGGAGACTACAGGAGACCTGTGTGACCCATGACATTTGAAGATTTCCGCCAGTATGAGGCTTACCAGGTGGTCGCGCGGCCGTCTCCAAGAAACGGTTGTGTATCCATGACATCACCTTTCTCATTAAACGTGACGGAAAGTTGATCCAGTGCCAAGGAAGTAATGGCGGAAAGCAGTCGAAACATAGAGCATTGTGCAGTTCGATCGTATCCTTCATTGGCAATGCAAAAGAAAATACCGCAATTTAATGTTCATCGCAATAAACTTTTGATTGCCGGGATTGATTGATACCCAGCATGTGCCTAAACTGAAATTGAAATGATTGATATTATTTGCTGTTGTTACCATTGAAGTTTCTTGACAGCACCCACCCCGAAAGGGAAGGACGTGAAGGTTATTATTAAGGGAAGCGGTAGACACTGAGGGAGAGGCAGACAATCAATGATGGGCGGGATTACAAAGTTCCAGTTCCACCGTCCTTTTGCTGATCAACAATCATAGCCTTTCATTAATTATTTATTATTTATATTGGGCCCATAAAGTCACCAAAATAAGTTGTCGATGGCTTAATGGATATTTGATAGTCATTTTTGTAAAAATGTCTCTCTGATTAATGTTTGTTTTCGTTTCTGAAACTCAAAACAGTGATTAAATCTGTTAAATGGCTGGTGATCAAGCACTGGTTGTTATTGATGAAACCTGGGCAAAAAAATGCCAATTAAAACAGTTTCGTATCGGTAATAATCGTCTACCAGCTCTGAGAGTGTCTAAGAAGTGCAATTTTCCAAAATTCACCGAGGAATTTTAGTAGTGAGAAAGATTCCTAAGATGGGTGTAATGGTAAGAGGCTCCCATGGAGAATTATGACGGATAAATTCACTATTTTCAAGCATCACTTTGTGGTTCATGTTTTCGTTTTATGAATTAAGCTTGTTGAAGACCACAAAAATGTTTTTACACTTTCCGAACCAGGTCGCGACTTTTCCAGAAGTGAAGATCTGATAATGGCTCTTGTATAAGTTGTAGCCTGGATTGGAATATAAAGACAAAGTTTTTGTGGACTCCAGGTTTATTTCATTCGTAAAATTTTTACGCGTTTGAAGCCTCTATTGTTTATACAGGTAGAGAAAGGAAGTATGTGACATTATTTTGCTCTGTGCAAGAGGTATATTAATTTATTCAAATCCCACTCTCGTGAGAGAAAATTCTCCCGAAGAAAGACTAAAACTATCTACTCCTGGATGAGAGATACGTATTTCCATAGGGGTAATGCTATCCAGTTCCGCATAGTTACGGTGATAATTAGGTAGTTGAGTTAGTGCGGCCATAAAGTAGCCGTTTACGGTATTGTGCGGTCGTATGAAACACCTTTGTATGCTCTCTCGCATTGAGATGTTGCGGTCATATCTAACAATAAGACGTTTATGAGAAGCATGATTCGGTTATGTTGTGGTTACGAACTGTCCATCTCTCCAAAGACGGAGATGTGATGTCGGTTATGGCGTGATCGCTCAGGTTACGACGCGGACAATTGTTTGCAAAATGAACTATTCAAACATGGAATAAAATTATTTCATACAATTAAAAAATAATCAACTCATATTTATCTAAGAATGCCATTAGGTATTAATTTGTCAACTTTGTTGATCATTCAGGAGCGTAAATATCCTAATTAGCGCGCGGACGATACTCCTGCAACATATATGTATATATGTATGGGGGGTACATTAAGGGAACTGATGTTGTTCGAAGGAGTTGACTCAGGATTTAAGATATTTTTAAGAATGTATGTGTGAAGCTCCTTGTAATTAAAACAGATTACATTCCTGACATGCAAATTTTATCTAGGTAGTGCATTTCCTGTTTACTTCTCCATTGCTGTCAAAAATTTGGTGTTCATACTCGTATGCCCTTAACAGCAGTGCATGTACGATTTCATTGTATGTTTTCAGCAAAGATTTTACTCTCATGATACGATGTAAAACTTCATGTAGGCAGAAATAAAACTATAGCTTAGTTAACTTGAAGTAATTATAAACTTGTTGTCTTGTTGTATAGGGTAAATTACCAAGTACACTCTTCCTCGGCGATACAACATACTCAGTAATTTGAATAAAAAGGTGGAAAATGTCAAGGCACTCTCTTTAGCGCGGCTTTGCTCATTTGAATCCAGGTACTAGAGAGTCATTGCTTAAAAAATCATTATATATCGACCGACTGAGAAATGCTTGTAACGAGTGGTATTCAAGGTTTCAAGCTTTCAGATAAATGAATGACATATAAATTCCTTATGAATTAACCGCAAACTGAATTTCATAGCAATTATAGTTAACAAAGTACTCTGCCGGACTTCGGGATACCCGTTTCTTATTTCGGTAGGAGTGAGCGATTTTTGAAAATATTGTTTCTCAATTTGCAAATATTCCAAATTTAAACCCACCCGCTCGGCCCAGTTCCATATTTTGCTAACATTATTTTTTGAAAGTTAATTCTTAACAAGTTTTTCATCAATGATATCGGTTGCCAAGGCAAATTATTGACATCCATCCGGACAGAAGATTGTGAACGATTGGCGTAAAATAATTTGAACGCTTTTGATTTAATCGGAAATGCACAAAAATCATACAGGCGACTGCAAAAGTGTATTATTTCACTCACATGAGGTGGAAAGAGACTAAAAACATGAGCGAAAAACGTGCCACATAATAGGAGCAAACAAGAGAAAAGATTGGGGGGGGGGGGGTCACAGTTTTCACACCGCGAGATTAACTCTTCTATTCCACCGCTCTCGTGAATTTTGTGTGCGAGGGTGGCATCCATTTTCCGTTGCATTCGATCGGCGGCTTCCCGGGGATATGTTTTGACCGTGCCTGCGAAACGGGGGACGCGGAATAAACCTCGAAACCTAGTTTTGAAATTGTCCTACATATCCGTCCGTTTTAAAAGCAACATTGCTAATCCAATGTCGGAGGGAAAATGGATTTAGTCACCTCGCGCCTATTTATTGTCTTACGGATTTCTCGCTGCGTGAGTGCAAATTTTTAGCGTCACTTTCAAACTCAAAACAGTTATGTTTGGACGTGGAACGGAGCAGCAGAGCCTAGGTATCGCCGGAGAAAGTTCTCATCGACCGGGATAGCAAGGCGAGGAGTTATATTTACCGCTCGCATTCACTGTCACTTTTTCTGGCCTCAGCATCGCCAGCGATTACGTCCTCAGCATACATTATCAGACGCATTTACATTCCCCTTGTAGTAGTAGTAGTAATAGTTGTTTTTGAAAAATTGGCCAACAGATTTGAGGTCATTTGCTCCATTAGGGATAGCTGGGTATTTTTTTTAAGGCGTAGGATGTTCAGGGAATGTGGGAAGAGTGGAGATAAAACCGGTTTGCCTTCTTTGAACGAAAGGGGTCCACATATTTACATCCAATCCGGCGAACGGCGTACGCCTCTTGAAGTTCTCTCCGCATAACACTCAAGTAGGGATCCGGATACATCTGAAAAGGATTGGAACCCTGGGTCTCACGGTGGAGAGATAGCAAACTAGCTAAAGAAACGACCCTGTCCCCATTAAATTCCCCGGTGAAGATTTTAAGTAGCACCACTAAAACTGATCGTGAGGTGTTCAATTGAAATCGGACTTTCTGAGATACAGAGGAAAGTCAAGCGTTTAAACTAATGATAAATATTTCTTCTGGAACATAATTTTTTTCGTATAGGTGTTTTTTTTCGTATAATGATTACCGCCATTCTCATTGTAGGAGCAACGTGGGGAAGGAGGAGGAATATAACGAAGCTAGAGAAAATAAATTAACAAATAATATCAAATTAAAAGGAAAATAATAATAATTAACACACGATACAGATTCAAAAATCCTTCCACTTGGATTTGTGATCCACGGTGATCCCTCGTGAGTCGCAAGTCGACCGTAGGTATGTTCTTTATTTAGGTTTATTTTTTCTTCAGATAATCTTCATTGGCTCTAACATCGTCATACAAGTATAAGGTGTATTTAAGTATTAATAAAATCTATTGAAGCAAACGTATTTGACCAAAATTTTCGGTATTTTCAACCGAAATAATGAAAAGGAATGTTATTATATTACACATGAAGAACTTAATTCGCCGATGCGGTTTCGGCGTAGCGGCGTAGTTTACAGCATGAAGGACGTATTTGCGTCGTCATTGAGACCGGAAAATAAAAGACTTGAATGTGGAATACCGCAGGATGTAGTTACTATTATATTTTTCAAAAATGCCAGTCAACGCCAAATAACCCTGTGAAAGGAGGGTTGGAATCCAGTATGAGCGAAAGAAATGCATCCTATAAAATGAAATTAAGACGCATGTGTCAAAAGTATTTCACGCGTATCTTTCAAGAGCATTTTACGTCTGTTAGCTAGATGAGTTGGTTCCTTTCACTGAGGTAACAAACTGGGTCGTTGGTTGAAGAATTCCACAGCAAAATATCAGTCTTGCCTCGTTCTTCTATCGTAATGGCACCATGAATCCTTTATTTTGGCAATAACCTCGGTAGTGATATTTTTTCTTTCGAATGGTCGCCAAGGTTGAGGGAATGCGTTTAAACAATGCCATCACCTGGTGCGATGCCTGCCTGGTGGTGTCAAGTAAAATATGTCTTTCTTTTCACCATTTTCGCATTTTTTTGTTTTTCACCCAATTTACAAGCAGAAAACTTAAAAAGGAAAATTATCCTGTGAGATAAACTTGAGAAAACACCGCAGGGAGAATTTATTTGAATGAATTCCATGAATTAATTCGCTTCCTGAGGGTACAATGGCCGTCTTCTTCAGGTAATTCAAGACGTGATGAGATTATAATAAAAACACTTGGAAGTCCGAGCTGTGCTCGCTAATGAGAGGCTGGCTGTAAAATTTACTGTCCATAAAAATGTAATACTCTTTTGCTTCCTAAGAGCGTAAAGGCAAGTCAAATACCTCTAGATGAATAATGCAAGACAATTCAGAGAAAAAATGAAGAATCAACATTAAAACAGGGATGAATCATCAGTTTTAATTTGTTTGAACCAGAGGTAAAACATTTGTTACGAGACTTTATTTTATAACAATTGCCATCTAATGCCATAGGCACAGGCATAGCGCGAACCAAATCGCTACTTTCATTATTAGATTTTATGTCTAAATTTCGCTATAATTCTAAGCGGAGCAGCCCAAGCATGATGATAGCCCTCTGAACTGTATCTCATGAACAGAACGATAACATAATTGTGGTCAAAGTGATTTTCTAACGTTTTCATGTGCTTTCCAAGCATCAAGATCGAGCTAAATCACTTTCTCGAGACAGAAAAATAAAAATAATAAAATGAAATAGATTCACTCCAAATTATCTCATTTCCGAAGATCAGAACGGATGCCCGGAGTTGCGCCTTTTTTATCATTATTAATTTTGACTTTTGCAATGCTTCTGACCATACAGGCGTTACCCTATTAATGAAATTTATTATTTTATAAAAAAGTTTTTTTCTAGCGTCTTTCTTTAATGTATTTTTAAATAGTTTACACCCAACTAAACCCCTTTTTCTCTCCAGAAAATGGAGAAAATCCCCAAACCACGGAAATCCTTCGGGATCAAACTTTATGAGTCCAGGATCACCTTTTTATTCAATATTATTTGCTAAGATTTCACATTAGCCGTCAGCGCGATAGTCTAACAAGCGTAACTCTTTGTACATATTTAAACAAAAGAAACGGAAAGAGTTTTAATTATTGTTAATACGCCGTTTAATTAGTTTTTTTTTGATCGGGCGTATGTGACCAGCTCGGTATTCATGTCTAATTTGTTCTACGTGTTTATGTGATCGACCACAGATTATAACGTGGTTAATATTTCGATATTCTTCTTTTCAACCTCCACACTATCATAATTCAATACTAAAATTTCCGCAGTTTAAAATATGCGTCTGCAATTGCAATTCATGTTACACGTATTATAGGTGAAAAACAAGTTGCTTCTCCTGCAGGAGGAGTACGCCTGTTGGGCACTGCGCTTTGCGCATTTTGTAGCACCACTTTCAACTCTTTGAGCTTTTCTGTTCACCTTTTAATTTTTACTTCCCATGCACAGAAGTCGAAGATATTTTTTACCGTCTGCTACGAGTTTATTTTGTTAACGAACGCTACAGCCGTTTGTTCGATTCTAATAATGTTATCGTAAACTTTATTCGCAAACATCCTGTTTGGGTTAGATCCATTATTTATTTATTATTTCTATAGAGAAAATGCGTATATATACAGTGGAAAAATTGGGTTCTAACTAAGAGATAGGATTTCCTCTGTACCCACATTTTGATTTCGCCTGTGGAACGCATGAATATCGATCGCTTTCTCTCGGCTGTAAACAGTAGACCCTTCTCATTTCGTCATAAACATTAGAATCGTTTTCAAGATACAGGTTACAACAGTTACTCGGATTTTTAATAACTGACGATTAGTTTAGAAATACAGAAATTGCATTGTGCAAAAATAGGTCACGTTGATCAGGACTCGAACATGGATCTCTCGATTTTTGCCCGAGTGTTCCAAACCGATCCAAGGTAAGGAGTACAAATCAAGGCAAATGATTTTAATGCTGTGAAATTTCTGTAGTTCGGTGCACATCAGCTGATGACTTCGTTAAAATAACTATCGCGGTATATCCCGTTGATCTTTCCACTTAGTTTTGCTTTATTTAGACATGTTTTACATTCAAAGCTAACTCAACTGAAGTTGAAACGTTTTACAGTCAATTTCGATAATAACTTGCAATTTATCAAACACTTTTTCAAGAAGAAAATTAGAAAAAATTACTCAAGATGTAAGCACATAGGACAGGATGCATACGGCATGAAGTTAAACGAAAGTAGCCGGTATTCGCATTTCTTAGGAGCGATCTTCTGGTTTCATAGTTATGAATTGGGTCGTTCATATGCTCTGTTGGCTGGCGTAAAGTTGAATTTTAACCTAAATCATACAAATCTCATGTGTGATAGCAAAGTATGCATCGTGGCCGTAACGGGAACCGAGCCCGTGACCTTTTGAGCCTTAAAAGAGCTAAGTGGTGCGGCGGAAAATATCTAAAAAAATTTGTCAGAATCGTTTCCGTGATTGACAATTACATATTATTCGATACCAGAGAAGTTTTTTTACAGAATTTTTCGGGGAAGTGTAAAAGAGATGGTGTGAAAATGATGAGCGTTTCGTCTCAACCAGGCGTTTTGCAAAGTTGGATCTGCAGTTTATTTTTTTCTCCAACATTTCCCTCGTCGTAAATCCGGATATTTATTATTCCCTCCGTTTTTCCTCCTTTTTTCATTTACTTTCCCTCTTTATTTTTTAATTAGAATGTAAAAGTGCGTATGCTAAGTGTAGTAAATAGAAAGGCAATGGAAGGCGTTTGCCGTGGATTTAACCATGGTAAAGGTAGGCGGTAGAAGGTTTATGAAAGCTTAAGTTATAAGTCTCTCCACTGTCGAATATATGTATTTTATTTCTTGTTAATATGTCTAAAATTTACAAATTTTCGGCGCCAAAAAATTAATAAATTTACTTTGAATTCGAAAATACCTGACGAAGCAACCCCATGCTTTCCCGCAAATCACCGCGAAAACCCGAAAATAAAAATATGTTACATTTTCAAGTTCATGCAGTACCGTTTAAACAATATTGCCTATTTTAAAATTACTACGGTCATCTATTAATTATGTTAATCGAACTTTAGACATTTCAAGGTACAATTAAACCCAAGATTAAGTGAATGTCGACAAAAGGAATCTGTCAGCGATGTAAACCCGATCTCGAGGATCTTGGCAAGGCCAAATCTCTTGAATAAAAAAAATAGCTGGAAAGTGTAAAGGAAATTCTTTCCATTTAAGTCGGCTCGAAGGCGATGCGTCCCCTCCAGGGTCGAATCGACAAGGTCCTCATACCCTAGGAGCTCCGCTTTATACCGTATAAGTCATATTTTTTCAGTTGTAACGCTTGGTGTCACCATAAGTGGCGATTAGTTCCGGGAGAATTTTTTGATACTCTAGATTTAGTTGTTTTCATATCTCCTGGGGGGAAGGACACCTTCTCCTTCCCGATAATTTGTCCTTATCCGCGAACCTCACCGTCCCTGTACCTCGACCGCAAGTGCCCGCAAAACGTGCAGCCCATTGTTCTTCAAGAAAAAAACACTCTAATTAACACGGCACATACATCAAACAACATCGAGAGTCTTAACTGATCAATAAACTACACTGCTACTAACGCCATATTAAAGAAGGCTCATTTCATCCAGAATCTTGAGTCCTTGCTTTAATTCCTACTGCCATCAACTTCATCTATATAATAACTTTAATTTTCATCAACGGCTTCATCTTAAAAAAGTAAGTAATGGCCTTCGTGCGGTACCTTTTTTCCCTATGTTTCATATGACTACGTTAATAATAACACTTGTTTTTGCAAAATTTGTCTAATTTTTGGTAAATGGCTGCATTTTTTCAATCAATAATGTAATTGAGAATGAGAGTTGAGGCTCTGAATACTATTCCCTCGGAATCCGACACTTGGAATTTGACCGGTATCCGTATTAGAGGGATCGGAATGGTGCGGTAGCTAACATACAGACTGAGAAGGTCCGGGTTCAAATCCAGGAGAGAACAAATATTTTTCAGTGGTATCCCGATCCCTGCTTGAGGTGCTTTGTGGAGAGCACTTTGAGTGAGTACGACGTCCGTCGGAAGGGACGACCCCTTGGCCTTTCGACAAAAGCAGGCTAACGCCGACGCCGGGTTTCTTTCCATCCTTCTTTTCCCATCCAACCCTAATGGCGCGAATGACCTTAGTTGTCGGTCGCCTCCCATAAAAACTACTACTACTACCGTGCTAGATCGTGATTCTTGACGCACCTGATTGAAAAAAAATTGAAATTACTCGTAAAGCTAACGGTTGAATGGATGATTTAGGTGTACTGCGGCGAGATCGGAATATTATAATATTATCTCCTTGGAAGAGAGGACATCTGTGCCATGCTGTCATCATAGTTTTGGGTTTGTGTTGTTTTGCTGAAATGTGGGAAAACGGACGGATTCAGCCATCGGTGTATTCTTCGACTAGAAGACGATTTTGGTTTTCTCCACCGTAATAAATGGGCCAGATTAACTCCGCTGAACGCACGCGGCGTTTAGTTCGGCACACACAGTAGGTGACGCCTCATTAATTTGGCAACTTCCCTTACCTTTCCAGCACATTGGCATTATCAAGAGTCAAAAATTTCGAAGCACACCAGATGCGAGCGGTTCGCGTGTCCACATTCCACACCGTCTTAAAAGTTGTAGCTGTGATAGAAATGTGAGAACTTACTTCAACTACTTAAATTTTTCATTTAATATGTATAATTAAAATTAAATTGTCCATCTGTATGCATTCAAGTTTGTCAATTATATCTGTGCCCACCAATACTGGAGCCGAGATATATGTATCATTATATTATTATACGTATCATTCGATGCAGAATGATTATTTCATAATGCGTTGTACCTTTCTGGAAAACTCTTTATGACGTTGGAGAGTATTGGCCGGAATAGTGCCTGAGTTTTCACTGAAATATTTTGTAAATGTAACATATTTTCGACTTTGGTAGGGTCTCTTAAAATACAAAGAAAAACATAATAATTTGACAATTTGAGCATCACCAGACTTACCTGATAATCATAAAACTGCATCAGTGGGATGCGTCGGTAGCATGCGGCTACAGCGAGAATATTGCAAAACAAATTTGCATGCCGATTTACGGACTCTCCATTATTAATTCGCCTGTTTGCACGCGCACTGCCTGGCGCCTACCGCGCATCCAGAGATCGATAGAGACAACTACTCCCAATTAATTGAGTGCATCAAGAATTGCATCTTCATCTCATGATTTGGGAGAGAAAACAGCGAAAAGAAAATGTTACTTTTTCATGTGTTTCATGATATAATTTTTCACATGATTCATATCCTGTCACAATGTTGTTCATAATATGGGATACAATTAGGTTAATTGTGTATGAATAGAATGAAGCGCAGCCAATACTCACCATGATAATATTTATTTGGTCCTTATACATTTAAGAGCAATGAATACAAAAAAACGGCAAATGTTTCCTAAAAATAATACCGCAAACATCGTGATTACTCTCAGTTGGAAGTTGCAGGTACGGGTATTAGTATTTAAACTATTGATATTGTATTTATAATATTCGCTGAACAACAACATATTTTGTGCCGTTCAACGATTTAGATAAAATAACTACACCCAGAGCGACGACTACTTCAATCAAGTACCGAGTGAAGTTGCATAGAAATGAATTTCATGCACGTAAAGGTTGACCTTCACTCCAAGCTGACTGGACGCGCCTCAGGTGCGATTGCTTAAGTGCATCGGGAATAGTGATGCGATTTAGCCGAGAAATGGACGGGTGGAAGTTGTGTGAGCGTAGAAATAAAAATAATACATTATATGTTGTTTTAAAGAATACAGGGTGCGTTCCAACAGTAATGCAAATTCAAGAAAAATTTTTACCGTAGTGACATACAGTCAGTCACGAGCGTGGCTATGAAATATTTAACGTAGAAACCAAAACTATGAGTGTTTCTTTGTTTAGGGTCACTAAGTTATATATATATATATATATATATATATATATATATATATATATATATATATATATATATATATATATATATATATATGTATATATGCTTTTCGTAGACGTAACACGGAAGTGCCGAATAGTGCATTACACAGTAACAAACAATATAGAAGCACAAAAAAAGATCACTCACACGTTATTTCTTATAATGCAGAGAATTTCTATTACTATTCTATTTCTTATAATGCTCCGAATTTCTTATAATGTAGAGAAGCATTACTTCTCTATCTTCCGATGAAGACGGAGTAGAATTCCGTCGAAATTATCAAGAAATAACGTGTGAGTGAATTTTTTTTGTGTTTCTATATTGTTTGTTACTGTTAATGTACTATGTAAATATGTATATGTATATATATATATATATATACAATATATATATATGCTCGATTCCTGTTTCCTTGTATCATGTTTACTAACTAAAAAATCAACGGCAAGAATGGTTTGCAATGGAGTGCTCATTTTAATGGGCCATATTTGCACGCACTCAACCGTGATCCAACTGGAAAAAAATAATGAAAATCAAAACACAATAAACAATATACATATCGAGGATATTATTCAAATATTCATTCACCTCACATAAATCACGTCATCGTACAAATAAAATCTTTAATTTTCGAACAGTAAGAGAAAAATGGAATTATACAATGGAGTGTTTGAGATTCGAAAAAGGCTATGAGAAAGGAGGACGTTTTTTTATTATTTAATTTAAACATTAGACTGTAAAATAATGTATATGGCGCGAAACAGCTTCACATGGCCAAGTGATTTTTTTGCCAGAGCATAAATAACTACTAAAGCTATTGGCAACTACTGACATGCAGCAGAAACAACAACCTATGAATAGTGATTTGCATGAAATTGCTTTTCTACCCAGCCCAATGGGAATCGAAGCATTCTGCAAGTGACACACAGGCTTCAAGCAAGGGATATGAAATACAAATAAATAATACATACCTATTAATGATTCTCCACTCTTCCTGTTTCCTAAGCCATGAGTCCCTAAGCTGTTTTCATTGGGTTTCTAAATAAAATCCTCTCAAAATTCTACTTGTCATTGATTTATTAATCTGTGATTGAATATGCAATTGTGTTTTTTTTCTTTCATAAATCGGTTTTCTTTGATTTTAATAACTATTTTCCTAAAACTAGTTGACATCAGTCAAAAAAATTGCTTTTGTGTGGAGATGTCTATAAATTCATGAAAAATATTTTTAAAAAATTTTATATAACTTCGTAAAATTGTTTATCGTTTTTTTTCAAGATTGCTCACTATTTTCCAGGGAGGTAAGTTGACTCTAGGGATTCTTTAGAGATAGTCGTAGGAAGTAGAATTGTGTGGAACTTATTCCAAATCAATAATTTTTACAGTGTACAGTTAATTTTAGCATTCAAAATAGCAACGTTCGATGCTGTGATTTTAATCGTGGTAGATATAATCTGTTTGTATGGCTTCTAAGATTTTGAATATACTAGCTGAAGAAATAAAACCGTGCAAAAAGTTTCTAAAGATAGCAACATCTTGGATACTGTCTAAAGAGGACATTGATATTTCGTTTAGCGATTATTTAGCCTTCCAATCAATCCGCTTTCATTCATTATGACGTTCTTTTAGCCTTGGAAATGCATTATCAAATTTTTTCAATGTATTTATTTAAATATAATAACGGTTTCCATATCACAATTATTTCCTAAGCGGAAACCTTAAGCTTTCATGTCATGAAGGAGCATTTTTTTTGGTGACCTAGTGATGATGCAAGTAATACAATATTATTACTAATGCTTCAGCGTTTAATTTAAATTTGCGAGTTCACAAAAACTATAGATAAAATAAACAGCAGGATCATTGTAAAACGACAAATATTCTACAAAAACCAAATTCATAAACCGACGGCGCTATCTTTATTTACTTCAGTGGGAAAAAATGCTCCCAAAATAACCTACTTAATATTTTATTTCCTGTTGCCCAGTTCATTGCGCGGATTCCAGCCAGTGACGTAGGTGATATTTCCAAAAGATATTCAGTATCTAATACGTTTTATACATTCAAAATATACTTAAAAGATACCTCATAAATTTATGATAGGATGTAAATTGCATGCCTTACACTTCTAATCCAGACTGCAGACCTCGGTCTATCTATTCATAGCCAGTTCTAGCTGGCCATGACTGGTCCTATTTCTTAAATTTCCTACTTCCTAGACCTACGTTTTTCGACCTTGAACTACCCACGACTCTTGGGACCTTCCCATCTGTTTTTCCTAAGGCCAAGTTTCTAGTATAATAGATGGGAATGCGTACTACGAGTTCCGCGGTGAGCTGAATCAAGTCCCTCTGTCTCTCGTAGAGCTACCTACGTGCCCACCCATTTCTTCCATTCTTCCTCCTTTCTCATTTCATTTGTGTATTTGACCTTCAACATCCAGCTTCGAAGGCCCCTCTATTTTTTCCTAATCTGCTCCTCCAATGGTCCTTGCCTCTGATCCATATAGGACGCCACACACCAAACGAAAGTTCTAAGGTGCTATTTCCTTGCCTGCGATAGAATAACCTTCAAGTTTTGCAGTTTCTTCTTGGTGGTGTATCCCTTGTTAGCTTGTGATTTGTTGGGCTACATGAACATGAAACTTCTTTCGTTGCCTTATCATGTGCTGCTTCCGAAGTAGGTGAAATACTTCATTTCTTCTTCTTGTAACACATCTGTCTTCAGCTTTTCCCTTGCGTAGACTGAAATTTGAAGTGCATTCCAATATTATGTTATATTTAGCATTGTAAAATAACCAGATGAAATAATAAATACAATTTATTTTGATATTGTGACCATGATCACCCTGAAGGTTGATTTTGTTATTAGAGGGCACTTAATGCTAATCCCAATACGTGTGTAATTCACACATCAGGGTAAAGAACACGAATGGACTTTAACCTGGGACCTTCGATCATTAGCCTAGCGCTCTATCCACTGGACTACTGCGCTCCTTTTCATACTATATTTTTCATTTATTTTGTAAAACAAAATTAGGGTGCATGTGCGAACAGCATACCCAATTCAAAGGCAACGCAAGAGAGCAAAATGACGTATTGGCAGTTGAAAAACCAACTATTAAAAAGTACAATTTTAAAGAAGTCTTAAATTGTAGTTTAACCATTAAAATATCAAAATTTGATGTAAGATCGTTCATTTCCCTCCCAATTCTAGCAAAGAGAGGTATTGTATAAGTACCGTGTTCCTCAATCTTAATGGTAAAATATTCCCTTACTACAGGTGTCGCTGTATTTGGCACTTAAAGAAGAATTTATTACTGCAACTGTGTTTAAAGGATAATTTTTTAAACAGGTTTATCGATCAAAAGGTTTAGCATTTGCAGTATTTCATCAGTTTCGTTCAGAGTTGCTTGTAGGTCGGCATAATACTATGCCATAGCTGTTGTCAAATGCAAAAATGGGAATTCCAGTTTTTCCTCGTTCACCTTAAAATCTTCGATGAACATTTCATATCCTTGGTTTGACGCCCCTTCCTAAAATTTACCGAATAAAGCCAATCTCCTATTTCCCATCTGTCTTCCATTCATATCTTGGTGACTTAGTTATTATAAAGTCAATAGATCTTGTACTGTCCTTTACTGTACTTGTAGTCCATTCGAAAATTTTCAGTAAGAGCCGTTCAGCTTATATAAAAAAAAATCTACACGAATTCCGTGGAAGGCATGGCGAGGATATTTAAGCATAGATATATTTTCATCTATAATTTTTCATGGGATTTTTACACTGACCAATTATCAATGACTAAATAAGACTCAGGTCGATTATTTCTGAACTTCGTTGGGGAGAACACGGCACCTTACACGCTGAAAGATATCACCATTGACCGATAATTCATGTCAGTATTTATATGCTTGTTACACCAGCTCAAGGTTCGGTTCTCCTCTCGGCCCTCGCTTTCTTGGTTATCACGACCATTATTCTCTTCCCGAAGTCCTCTGGTAATCTTCTTACTGTCGTAGCTGACCTTGATAATTCCGAACCGGATGCTTTAGCTTTAGCTTCGAGCATTACCTTGATAATATCTGTTTATTTAGTCTGCGCTTGACACTTTGTTTTCCATCAGGTCTCCCATTTCTCCCTTAGAATTTACATGTCGGTATGCAGGGACTTGCGTTCTTTTTTATGTAGTTACTTGTGAATCATTAAAAATAATAACAATATACTTTCAGAGTTTAATATGAAGTTCCATTGGGTTTCACAGATTATTTGGAATAAAAATCAAGAACTATATTGCATTTTTAGGAACCACCTTTGGCTAATTATTTGCTTTTTGGACAGTGATATCAATGGCACTGACTTATTTATTACATTTTTGTCACTTGCGTGAATAAAAGGCATATTTAATGTTTAATCATTTCAGTGGTATCTTACACAACCACACGAACACTTGTAAACATTAAAGGATTTCTATCGTGCAATTGATTACAAAATTAGATCATTTGGAAACTGAAAATCAACACGTGTTTGTTTAATATAGAGTGTGAGGTTTTAGGGTTCCAAACCATAAATGTGCAAACAGTTACAGGAATAATGACTGAAAGATACTTTTCAAGACATCATCTAATGTTTTCCTTGATGATCTAAGGTAAAACAATGTCCGAAGAAGGAAAGCCATCTCATGTTACTCGATTTTTGCTGTTGTAGGGATGCTTATAGGCAAATATATAGTAGTATATGGTGTGGGTGAAACAGGAGGGATAACCATAAACACAGTAATCAACCCGAAGGTCGGTTTAGTAGGTGATGGTAGAGATCACCCAGTACTAAGCCCTATACGCCGTGTGAAAATTCACACATCAGGGTAGGGGGGGCCAGTTCCTTTCCCTGTGCCGGATATGGTTTCCCAGGAAGACTTGGTACCCGAAAAATCACTTTAGCTTGGGTGGAGCTCCAGGTGCCCAGAGTGCCTTGTCCAGGATTCGAACCCGGGACCCTCCGTTCAGCAGTCCAACGCTCTACCCACTGGACTACCGCGACCCACAGGAGGGATAACAAAGCATAAATTTTGAGGGAAATCGAGGAAGCGCGAGGAAGAAATAATATGGTAGCCATGGGATAGCTTTAGAATCATATTAGCTTGAACTTATTCATGTATGGAGGTATAACTTTGTTCTTTCCTTTTCTGTAAGTTTACATCCATAACTTTTCATCCAATTTCATAAATTATGATATTCCTTCACATGGTTTAAAAAAACTACTTCTATCGATTCTTTTAATTATGCGAAGAAAAATAAGCTATAATCGCGGGAAAATCTTTGCGTGTTTATACTACGTAGTATTAGTCCACGTATTGGATTTCTTGGATCCCTACTTGAGGTGCTTTGTGGAGAGCACTTTGAGTGAGTACGCCGTCCGTCGGATGGGACGTTAAGCTGCGGACCCCTTGGCGCCTTTCGTAAAGAGCAGCCTAATGCCGACACCGGGTTTCTCTCCACCCTTCATCCTTTCCTGTCCATTCCCTATGGCGCAGATGACCTTAGCTGTCGGTCGCCTCCGCTCAAAACTACTACTTGAGCCGCTGAAATTTACCTTCGCAACTACGGTTCTTACGTTCTTCTAACTAGTTCCATCCGATTCCAATTTATGATAAAACATGGCAGATGTTGTCAAACGCTCACGTATCGTACCATCCCTTCACGAAATAGAACGCGGCTATTTGAAAGCTATTCGATTCTCGAAATAATAACAACATTCTGCATGAAAATCTTCCTTTACGTAGGTGCGCTGAAAGTTACCTAATTTTCAATCGGAAGGAATGTATGCACCTCACAAAAGGTGAAAAAACTTGCCAAAGGTTAATGGTTTGATTACACGATTCCTTTTTCCATACGGAAGAAGCATTATCTAGCATAGAGAATGATCATCAGTCAAATGATATCACGCTGTGATCCCCTATAATTTCTTTTTCCGGTTAGTAATGCTTATTTTAATTACTCGTACGGCATTCGATCTTCCCATTGAGTGTCTCATGTAATTTCAAAATAATTTTAATCTTTGGACCAAGTAATCTAATTATTTGCTGATGTCTATAAGGTAGTTGCGCTACTATTTAGTTTTATTATGTCTTTGCACCAACAGATTAATTTATTTCATTTGCTTTTTTTATTAATACATACATTAAAGTTTATACAATGTTTATCCCGTAGCTCATCTTTATTATTAACATTTTCCTTGCCTGTGCATTCGTTTTGGATGCGCAAACGTACGCTATTTGATTTTACAACAGCAACAGAAGAGGATTCGTTCAATAATAAAGTTCTCAACTTGCCATCATAACTGTATACACGTCATACAGGGTTCGTCCGGAAAATAAGTGTACTGAGCTCAGGAAAAAAAATGTATTACACTTTTACATATCTTAAGCTAATATTCCTCAAAATAGGACCCTTGTGAGTCGATACACTTGTTCCAGCGGCGTTCCCATTCCTGGAACGCTCCCGCGAAGGCATCATCGGGAACCTCTCGAAGACACGTCGTCACGGCCTCTTTGACGGCGTCCAAAGTCCCGTATCGCGTTCCTTTCAAACTCCTCTTTATCTTCGGGAACAGAAAGAAGTCCGGTGGTGCCAAGTCCATTTTTGCAGTGATCCGCAAGTTGTGTCGCGATTTCCAAACGATTGAGTCTTTGATCATCACTGAGCACTTTCGGCACCAACTTTGCACAAATTTTTCGCATCTGTAATTGGTGCCTAATAATCTCGTGCACTATTGTTTTTGGCACATTACACTGCTCTGCTATCATCCGAACACTAAGACGACGATCAGAGTTCAGTACATCGCGAACTTTTCGCACATTTTCGTCGGTGAGTGTCGTTGATGGGCGTCCAGGCCGTGGTTCGTCGTCGACCTCTTCTCTGCCCTCCACGAACATCTTGTGCCACCGAAAGATCATGTTTCTGGACATGGCTGACTCCCCGTAAGCCTGGTTAATCATACCGACAGTTTCGGTAGACGATTTCCCAAGCTTTACCGCAAATTTGATGGAATAACGCTGCTTCGGCATCGCGTTCCGTGACGTGGGTCGAGCGTGGAGGTTCGCGTTAACAGAGCTCCTCACTACACCACAGCTCAGAGCCGACTGCCTTTTTCAGCGTCGCTTGCCAACATACCCCCCCTCCAATCGCAGCCCGTCAGAGCGGTGCTGGGCGCGCCTGGAGCGGCGGGAAAAAATCAGTACATTTATTTTCCGGACGAACCATGTATATTGCACCTTGATGTTCTGTCACAGTCCAGACTGTAATTCCCATTTGGCTTTCATTTTGGTTTGCAAATATTAGCGTGGTATTATTCAAAAGGTTTAATATATGCATTGCTTCTGCCTATTTGAATTGACCATACCGGTTTCTAAATGCATTGACTAATCAGGAATGTATTTATAAATAAATACATGGTTACCGGTGATAAACAGAAGCAAAATGCATTGTTGTTTAATGCGGTAAGCGTAATGAAATAACGACTATTTCCCTGATTCAGTGCTTATAGTACTAACATATCTAGGGACTATCACTAATCAACTAATATTTTTACCATTGAATTATTCCAACCATATATTTCTCAATGAAGGATGTTGTTTCCACCAGTAATCATCAGAATAATAGGCATTTCTGCGCGTGTATTTCCTCTTAAACTCTGAAAAATATCCTTTTATCTTGAACGTTCATGTTCCTCATTTGCTTTTAAATTGTAATACTCATTTAACGTGGGTAAGATGGCCATCGTCAATTTAATGGTTGTGCTGCTACTTTTTACATGTACAGGTATATGCTAAAAATATATTAAGCTAGTTGCAGTGAAATGAAGCCATTGTAATGTTGGTATACCTTTCGTACATCTTGAGCCTTGGATTTTTATTTGTTTATGCGGAATCATAATTGACCTCAATTGATATTATTACTAAATAATTACCTGTACTTATAATTCTTACGTCCATAAAAATGCAACATTTTCATTATGAATTCTTTTTATGCATTAAAAAGGTATTCACTATAAAGTTATTATAAAGTTATTTGATGCTAATTTTGGTGTATTACGAGGATAAAAAATAGAATTTCTCTTTCTCCATCCAAGATACTCGTAGTATCGAAAAATGTTAATGCCTCTATGACGGCGTTTGGGGATGTCAGGCAGTATAGACCTAAAGGAAATAATACTGATATTATACCGATTTAAGTGGTCCAGTGTTTAGAGTATTCCTTACGTACTTACTCCACTGCTTCGGCATAGTTCTTGGCATGTTCAAATTAATATTTTAGTTCACTGGAAGTTATCGATAATTTAAGCTTCGGAATAAATTTTGAATTAGAAGGCAGATAGAATGAACTTTTTCTGAGTGCAAAGTTAGGTGAATTCCAATAGCCAATAAAAGATGTTGAAAGGTTCCTATAACGTTATTTCGGTGACCGTTAACGTGGAGAGTGAAGAGCTTGACAGCGAGAGGACGTCAGTCCCGTAGCACTGTTCAATGTCAAGTGAGTAATCAAGTTGGCGGGGAAGAGTGAGCGGGGAGGTGTAGAAATGCGGGTGAGGGAGAGGTGGGAGAGGGAGGGCTGCATTATTATAAATGTCTGCTGGTGTATTTCGAATTTTGAATAGTTTAAAATCTTTAAATAATTGTATAAGTGTGCTGTTTTTGATGCCTGTCTCGTTGTTCATAATATTACATTGGCGCATGTGTGTACGTACATATGTGTATGTACATATGTGTATGTTCTTTTTATTTATTAATGTAGTTCACCCTACTTTGAATTCTCAGCCAATAGCTCGCACGTCTTATTCCAAAATGGGTTCACTCGAATATCCTTTGTGGGTCGGGCAGGTCCGACTAGAGAGAAGAATAGCAGTGATTTTAACAAGTAGGTTTTTCAATTTCAATCTCAATATCTGTCCATACTCGGGTGGATTTTCCGTCAGATTTGTCTCTATTGAATCGAATTTATCAGTCCAAAACTTCCCGTATTTCCGGGATAGATCGCACGTGACTCGATCGAACAGACCAAACTCATGTCTTCCTCGCACTTTGAAATCCGACCGCCACGCGCTTAATTCGGCTCTCGGCACCAACAAGCTACCCGATTATCATCTGCAAGCTGGAATTAAAACAAAACTGGCGTGTAACAAGTAAATAAAATGTTTTCGTGGTATTTACACATTCCTTAGAATCCTAGTAGCAGGGTTTTCGAGTTTAATATGGTGATCTAAACTACTTCTAACCCAAAAACAAATAAAAAAACAGGGGCGAGTGGGCCATCCTTCTCGGAGCTTTTATTGAGATGCATTGAGACTACCCATTTTTATAGCAAAGGAAACATGGAAAATATCTTGACAAAAGTGTTAGACGATACGATGATTTTATCACATTCCTTAAAAACAACGGTATCTAGACCCCAATGTATCATCATTCGGATTTGCTAGGATTCGGAATGCTAGGATTAGTTACCTGCACCCCACCATTCTTCTCTATTCAGTTTTAATCCCCTTATTCACTGATTTTTTTTCTGTTTTATGTCCTTCCTATTTTGCCCAATGTTTGAACAATGCCCCATTTCTTAGCCTTTCTCTCGGGATATTTTCTTCGATTTTCTCTTTTAAATGTTTCTGACAAATCCATTGTGCTTAAGGGTGTGTATAATCCATCTTATTCTTCTTTGCCGTAGATTTCTCTAGAAGATCCTTTCCTCTTCTATATACTACCTCGTTCCTCCCTTTGCCCGTTCATTAAATCTTCAGCATGTTCCTTGAGCACCATCTTTTAAATCCTGCGCTGGTCCATTTTTCCAATGTCCCATGTCTATGAACCGTGGATCCTTCCATAAGAACATTTTAACCAATGTCTTCCTTGATGTATGAAAATGTTTTCGCCGTGACTGCGTGGAATTTCTCCATTGTATGGATAATAGAAACAGCAATTCCGCAATTAATATTAATGGTATTATCGCTGTGTTTTTATTTCATATACAAGTACTATTTTTCCTTGATGGAAACCTTAGGTTCTTTGAACATAGTAGTTACCCCTTCTTCCTTATTCGGCACCACCTTACCTTAGCCTTAGTTTGAGGTATTTATTCTTCACTTGGTGTCGGTCGAACTCCTTCCTCCCCAGCTATACTGCTGCCCAGGTTTACGAAGGATTCCATTTGTTCTAGTTTCACTCCTCAAATTGTGACATCTGCTTCTTTTATCGCCTCTTCCAGTTATACATACATTGAATAGTGCTGGCGAGAGGTTGTGCTCTTGCTTAAATTCTGTGTATATTTTGGTTTCTATTTTACTTCCGTTTTTCATTTGTAAGGCTGGTACATGTTTCTTGTAGATGTGATGGATTACTTATCCGTAGATGTAGTCTATTGGAACGCTTCCAGTATCTTGAACGTCTTGTTTCAATGGACGTAGAATAAGGCCTTCTCCATGTCCGCGAATGCCTCGTATGGGATATATGCAACGAATGGCTTGTTTATATCATTGTATGAATTTTCGGCGAGTACCCTCAAGCTGAGTATTGTCTCTCTTACTCCGCGGTTTCTCCTGAATCCGAATCGGCTTTCCGCCTGACTTCCTTCTATTTTTCCTGCTAACTATCCGATTGAGTATTTTCGATGCGTGTGACGTCTGACTGTGTTTTTCGCATTTATCTGTTCTTGGATTCTTCGGTATTTTAATCATCACACAGGTTTTCAAGGTTTCCAGGTAGTTTTTCATTGTCGTACCTATCTTTGACAATGTTAAAGACGGTGTCCTTCGCTTTGACCCCGAGTGCCTTGATTATTTCTCCGTTTATTTTGTCAATTCATGGTACTTTGTTGTTCTTCAGGTTTTTCACGGCTCTGCCAAATTCGCTTCTCTGTATTTCCGGGCCCTGTTACATATCTTTTCTGGAAATTCCTTCCTGAATTAAGCAATCTTCAACGGTTTCGGCCACTGAGAGAGTTCATCAATTAATTCCTTCGTCTTTGTTAATTGTCTTGAATTAGTCTTCTTCCATTGGGATCTCAAGCTTCGTGGGATTTTTGGTTTTCTTTCTCCGAAATGTGTCTTCACCACTTTATTAGCCGTTTCTCTCTTTCTCTTCCCCATGCAGTCACTTAATGTATTTCCTCACAGCAGAATTCTATCCACTCTCCCTTCGCCTTCTTGCGCTCTATTATGACTTGGTACCGTAAATTTTTATGAAGAGTTTTCTAAGTTTCATTTCTTAAATTCATATATTTCCTTTTCGTGTCTATGAGGTCTCTTATTTGAGCAGTTGTACATGGTCACTTAGATTTCGGTACCTTAAGAGTTGCTTACTTAACTGCTTAGGTTATGAAGGTCTTTATTTCCTTCGACGGTCCTTATATGCAATTAAATGGTCGTGATGAACTTTTCTCTGCTTGTTCTTCCTCCAGTATCTTTGTGCTCTATCTGGGCTCCACCATCACTTTACTCATCTTCCATTTTCGAATTCGGCCGTCCATAGCCGCCAGGTTGTGATCGCTATTTATTTAGACCACTTGTTAAAATTTTTTTTTGTTTCATTTAGGGCGCGACATTCAAACAATTCCCACCAAAGTACAAGAGTGTTTTTTCTTCCTTGAATGCATATTTTTAGCTCAGCAACACAACAAGTCACTCAGAACTTAAATAAAAAATCTACAGATACTTCACGCACGTCTGAAATATCCTAGGACCCGTCCTGATCTGCCAAACTTGTAACTAGACGGATCGGACCTTTCCAGATTACGGCTACTTACGGTTATTTGTGTCCATTTCCGACATATCTGTCTAGTCAGATATCACAATAATTGGAATATCGACCACGTAAGCGATTAGTCTTAAATGATTCAACGATGGATATCTCCGTAATCTCAACAATAGACATCGCGTAATAACAGCAGTGTGACAAATAATAGCTGCACTTTTCCGTCGCAATACTGTATTCTATCATCGGAGCGCATGTCATATATATTAATCTATTATTGTGCGGGGGATCGAGGTTGGGGGAAGGGTAGGCTATGCTGAGATTACTTCATGTGGAGTACGCCATCCATTGAATAAGACGCTAGACAGTGGGCGCTTATCGTTAAGATCGGGCTATTGCCAGCCTTGAGTTTCTTTTTCCCCTTCCGCTATTCCGTAAACATCATACCCCTATCAAGTTACCCAACTTTGGAGCAAATGACCTCAGGTGTCGGTAGCCACTTCTAATAACTTCTACTGCCGTTTCTGTGTTACCCACTGTAATGAAAACTGTATTAAAATCGTGATTTCAACTAATATTATTTTAATGAGAGCATTACGCAAATATTAGCATACTACAAGGTGGGTTGGTGGGCAGTATTCGTATGTATAATTTACTCACCTATATGTCTATAAAATGTACATCCATCTGTTTGATTATAAGCTTCGAAAGGGGAGACTTTTGAACCTTGGCCTTTGATGCTTTGATGAAAATATATTCGTGTTGTCTTAAAACTCCAATTATTTTACTACATAACTCATAAATTATTTAGCTACATAACCTCAAAATAATGACCATTTTAGAAAATGGCAACTTTTTTGGCCACATAATTTTCCGTACCTTAAATCTTGGTGAAGAATGTAGGTTAAAAGCTTTGTCTTCACTATTATAACTTAATTTTCTGAATTCTTGACTTATGCATTTACAAAATTTTTTATTCATTTTTCGTACGAATTCTTAAATTAACTGACTTGAATAAAATGGAACAGAAACAATTATTAGAACCTGTATTTACATTTGTTTTCTATTTACCTCATGCCTTAACAATTGAATTACTTGCATTTATATTCGATTCATTTTTACCTCATACCTTATAAGGACTTATCTAACTCTTACCTCAGAGATCTATCTACAACAATTTCTGTAGATGCATTTCAATTTAAGGATGAAAAACGGTTTTTTTTTAATTTTACCCACGCCGTACCCACTTGCAGTAGCAGGCAATTTTTTCCTTTTTTCATAAATTTTAAATGCCCTTATTTGCGCGTCATTAAAGACTAATAAATATATTGGTACTGGGTTAATCATCATAAAATCAATCATAATGAATATATATATTTAACATTTTAAGCGAAAAAATGAATCCTGCTCCGCAAAACAAATAACTCAGCACTAATTATGGCAATTATAACGTTATCTATAGGTCGTTATTAATGCATTATTCAACGGTCATAATAATGTCCTTGCTCAAGAAAAATACCAAAGCTATAATGATAATTAAATAGACATTAATCTTAATACACACGAAGCATATTTCACTTTCGAAATACCTTATTTTTTTGTACAGAATGCATTGCACTACATGCAATTATGAAGACAGGGATAAATTTTATTCACCAGTCTCTCTTATATCATGCCATATGACATGTAATGCATCTACGTTACGTTTCCACTACACACTACCAGTTGCTAATTTTGCAGACATAATTATGACCTGAAGCATTCAATTTACTTTTATGTGAAGGATTAGTAGCTAATTCGTATTTCTTTCGCAAATGAAATAAAAGTTAAAGTTTTTAATCTTCAAAGGTAATCGTATTGCAACATTTATTTTTATTTTTTTATGCAATTATTATTTTGCATTTGTTTTTATGCACCTGCTCAGGTGCTCTTTTCAATATGATTCAACGAAAGGGTATTCATAAATTATTTCCGAACCACTACACTGCATTTCTGCTAAGTTGCTGTTAATTTCTGATTTCTGCGAACAAGCTAATATTGTGAAATTAAAAATGCATATTATCTAGAGGTTGAAATAAGAAGCTACTTCAGTCGCTCATTTTGCTTCAGAAGCACTGAACGCGTCATTTGGTAATGCATAGCCCGAGAAGCAGTCGCGAGATTTCCAAATTTTAAAATTTGAAAGAAATTAGGGAAGCGGTAAGTATAAGTAGTTAATAAAATTTCCCGTAAAATGTTTCTTTTTTGCTGATGTGAGGTCATGACTATCGTGAGCACCCAAGTTTTACTGGTGGAAATTACTTGTTATGCTCCGGTTAACCTAACGAAGCGTCCAAAAATCGTCTAATGGGAATCTGTTATATGCCCACGTCAATTACTCTTGTCAGTGTTTGAAGTCAGCAGTATTTTTCTCTTCCTATCATTACGTTTCCTTGGCCAAAAAAATTTTTGAAAAAAATTTCCAGAAAGCAAAATGAGCCGTATGAATTATTCTATCCTCTCCCTGAACCAAAACTCCTGTATTGGAAACAGACCTTCATATGTGAGAAGTATTCACACCCCAATAAATGTAATATACTGGGATTAAAATTGATATATGAAACATACCATAACTGGTACACATAAAAAACTATTATTTGGCAGTCTTTCTTTTAAGGTAGGCTTGGCACGGGCACAGACTGAATAACGTTACATTTCTTAGCCTCGCCTAACAAGACACAACTTGGCGCCCCACACTACAATAAGCTCTAATTCATTTCCGCATACATTCTACCTCTCTTCATTCACTAGCCTAGCGTTCTCCCCTCAATGACAGACTTCAACATTCCATCACCAATGAAATGCTCTTCATCCACTTTTCCTGCCACATTTGGATTTCTTCCAACCACTCCCCCTCCTTCTTCATCTTGTCTGGAACTTCTTTGTTTGTTTTCCATTCCTTCTTTTTTACCATTTCCATCCATCTCCAAACCCACATCCCAAAAGCCGTCAATCTACGCCTATCACCTTGTTTCCATACTGTGAAAACCATTGAATGCCCACAAATTCATTGAAACAAATGTTTAAGGCTATTAGCAAAGTAAGTTATGCCGTAACATATTCGGGAATACTACAGTAGTATTTGCAAAATTCATATATTTTTCGGAAAGCAAAATTCGGGTCACATGATGGACGAGGTATGCAGAACACATTTTATTAATAATGAATGCACGAAATGGAATACTTAAAGTAATTAAGTACATATTCTGTTGAAATATACAAATAGGGTCCGTCTCTGGGCGTTACTGAATTTTTGTAGTGTTTTTAATATCGTATAAATAAAATGTTCACGACAATTCCACAATCAATAAGTATTCTAAGCGACAGTGATGATGACACACCACTGTGTGTCATCATCAGGTGTCAGCCACCGTGGTATGCCGCCAGCATACCACGGCCATTACGCATGCCACGGTGGAGGTGCCAGGGTACACCATATACACTTGTATGCGGACAATACAGCAGTTCTGGATGCGCTCAAGAAAGGGTAGGGAATACTTTTCACCGACCCAGAACTTGTTAAGATGTACATAAAGTTAATAAGAGATAGGCTATACACCGTTAGGTGGCAGTACTTGCCCTTCGACTGCAACCTGGCCGATCGCCCTTCTGGTACCGTCCTGGTTCCATCAATCATAACATTCTATACCATCGTGTCCGTCCACTCATCGTGTCCTGGCATCTGTCTGCACGATGGAAAAATTCCAGCATATAACGGATAAAACAGTTTCATGTGTACATTTAATATTTGAGTATTACTATTGAACTGATAGTAATTGAAATCACCTATTTTTTAAAAGTTGGGACCAAAAGCTCCCAACTTTTAAAAAAACAAAGCCCCCAAAACAATGAACGTAATTTCAGGCGTCACTAAAATATTGTTTAAGTGTTCTAAATCTTAGACTCCTAAAAATAATGTAAGAGTGTGGAGAAGGAACAACTTGGATTCATAGAGGATGGAGCACCTAGGTGACATTGGGTTGATATAGATTTTCCTGTATTATTGTAGAGTGATATAGATAAATAAAAATTGGAATAAGTCTTTGAATGGAGATTATCATTAGAAGTAGACTGGAGGGAAAGTTCCCATAACCGCAGAAAAATAAACCCCGTGTATAATGAACTGTTTTCTTATGCCTAGACCGATAATATTTGCCGATATGATTGTTTTTTTTTCTGGGGAAAATCCTTCACCTGCGCTAATCCTGCTTAAGATCTCTCGCTCCCCTCAGTGTTGATCACTCTGCCCTAACGGGAAAAATCTTCCGATTTTTGAATTGTGCATTTACGAGTACATTTTTAGTACAAAAGGTATGAAAGTGACCTCTGATGTCTTACCATATATTATTGTCATTAAATGGCTGATTGCGTTTTAGCGCAATGCCTTTTTAACTTTCAGTTTCAGATTGATTTCTACCGTAACTATTCTGTGTCAGTCTTTCTGAGACGATTCACTATTACGGCAAAGATTTTGATCCCCCAGTTCGTTGTTGACTGTCATTTTGATACTTATTTAGTTACCTGAATGACAATTAGTTTTAGCAAAATCACATTACCCAGCCCTTGAATCGATTCTTCTTAGTCTCCTCTGGTCCATAAGTGTTTATCAAATTTTTGTGCTTTCTAGAAAACGATTATTAGTCTGTGAGAATATATGTCCAGCTGCCTGTGGACAATATATTGTAGGGAATGACGAATAAGGAGACTCGGGGCAAAATTATTCCAAAAACTTTGAAATTTTACAGTATTTCACAAATTAACGGAGCAAATTTGCCAAGAAAATTCCCTAAGTTATTATAGTGTATGTATGTGCTGATGTAAAATTACAGACGTTTGTAATTACGTGCATACTATAACAAGGAGCGTAAATTTTCTTATATTTCCGAAACGGCAGTAATTGCCGTGAAATTCGTAGATTTTTAAAACTACCATTTGGGATTGATTTGAACGCCTAGTCAAATAACGTGAAATTTTTTTAAAGTAAAAATCAATCTTATAACTTCAAAAACTGCGAAAAACGCCCTTTTGCGTATTAAAATCAAATGTACTAAAGTCACGGAGACATGAACTTAGGTGATAATAGGTGAGTCAGTGAACGAACAGTGTCCACGTACTTCTTTACACATTGTTTTTGTAATCGAGCATCATCACGCCCTTTTGGTAGTAATCTCGAAGCAATTTTTAACGCTGTTAATCCTGAAAAAATTGCAGACTCATCTTTTATTTCCATGCGAAAGGTTAGTATTTTCATTTACATTTCATAGTTGAGTTTCAAATAGGATGTTTAAGTTTTCAAGCGCATATTCGAAGGGCATAAACGGAAAAATAATCGTATTAATCTAATTAGTTACATGCTAGAAATTATACTGCCTATTAGCAGATATGATAAAAGCCAATATGTTTGTTCGCGTTTTACAATATGAGTATCAAAGTAACAGAGATGAAGGCTACTACAATGTGCCACTGGATAAAAATTTATTCACGACCAATTTCGATGCACTACGACTCGTGCATCATTTGAAAATCTGTTATTACGGAACAGTTCCCCCACAGCACACCTGGATCTATAATTTATATGAGTATCAAAGAATAAATTCTCAGGGTAATCTTGAAAGATTTCGCTAAAATTTCAACCATATAGTTAATAATCACAAAAATACTTTTATTGAGAAATCCGTAATAATTCCAAACTAATGATAGAATTAATTTTATCTGCCTGAAACCATAATTAGGGGTTTATTTTACGCAGCAAAAACATTCAAGTAAAGCTTTTGGAAAACAAAATGTTGCTGCAATAAAGTCAAATAAAATTTAATGACTAAAAAATGGGTTACAATCAGTGTGCTCTTTCACGGCAAAAATTGGAAGGGTATCTTTCTGGTCATATTGGCGCCAATCACCTTGTACATACATAATAAAAATTCACGTATAAAAAGGGACAGACTTTTAGCAAATTGGTTGAATTTAATTAGCAGTTATTCGAAACACTCACAATATCTGTTCACGATCCGTCAAAGTTGATTAAATGATCAACTCCACTTCGATTCATCAGGCGCGGCTGAACCGATGAATGCCGGATTTTGATAAATAGATTTTGCATTCAATATCTCGTGAAATTGCGAGATTCCGTTCCTTTTTAATTCGGAGTAGAGGCAAATTCACTCGCAGAAATTGAATTTTGCTTGATTTGTGGCCAAAATTAACCATTAATCGGTTGATAAACATAACAGTTTCAGGTTTAACTTTGTGGAATCCCTTAATGATGAGGGTAAAAAAAGAAACTTAGCACTTCCACATGAAGATTTAATATTTCACGACCATGGTGTTTCGATGCTGCGTATCATCATGAAGTGCAGTCACCTGATGATGATGCGCAGCATCGAAACGATGGTCGTGAAATACGAGGGTCATCCGGAAAGTAGTACCCGTTCGTGAAATAAAGACACAAAAGTAAATATTAACAAACATGAAAAATTTTATTTGAAAGAGGATACTTTAAACTACTTCTCAACATAATCTCCAAGCAAATTAAGGCATTTGTCATAACGTGTGACAAGTTTCTGTATTCCTGCTGCATAGTCCTTCGCCGCCAGCTCATTGAGATACGCGAGGGACCCATCTTGCACAAATTTTTGCATAATGCAGATGGTGTTTAACAATTTCATGAACAATTGTTCGAGAAACATTGGGAAAATGCTCACAGATGTCATCAATTGTGACGCGCCGATCGTTCCTCACGAATTCGTCAACTGAGCTCACCAGTTGGTCTGTAATGACAGACGGTCTCTCCGAACGCTCATCGTCGTGTGTGTTCCCCCTCCCCATGTTGAAGTTGCGACACCACCGCCGAACAGACGACTCGTCCATTACATTGTCTCCATACACCTCCTTTAATTGGCGATGAATATCACATGGGCGAACGTTTCTTGCATTGAGGAATTTAATCACTGCCCTCACTTCACAACTGGCGGCGTTCTCAATTTTTTTAAACATTGTAAACAATCACAGAAACAACACAGGCAATGCTAGCGTCACGCAACTTGGCTCAGAGAAGGCAGACAAGCCACTGAAGCTATCTGACCTCGTCCAGCGGCTACTCGCGTCGTCAGCACTTCATGCGGCACGAACGGGTACTACTTTCCGGATGACCCTCGTATTAAATCTTTATGTGGAAGTGCTAAGTTTCTTTTTTTACCCTCATTAATCGGTTGAATGAGCGACTCTGTTAATGAATCAAATTCAACTCATCTTGAACGATACTAAATCACAGTCGGCGTTTCTCGGCGCTCACTCTCTGCGGTAATATGACATGCTTCAATTTCATCTCTGTGAATTCAATCGCTGCGTTGTGATTGGCATAATTTTTATGGGATATTTCTAAATAAAAGGAGAAATTGGCGTCGCCTTCAATCCGAAGCGAGAAAAAACATTAACAATGAGAAAACGAAAATAATGTGAATCTTGAGAAGTAGATAAGTTTAGGCATTTGTGGATTAAACAGGCACCATGAAATATCTTTAAATCTCCAACACGAAAGTTTCGTTTTTATTGTCAATTTGAATTTGATGGGATTTGAATTTGGCATATTCCTTCTTTGCTTATTTAGAAACCATAAAACTTTTTCTGTCATTGCTGTGCTTCCTTCTCTGCGCCAAAAATAGGAGCAACTTAAGGAAGTACATTTTGAAATTTTTTTACCTTGTATTTTATTGATACCATTTTATACCTTGAGCCGGCGTGTGCAACAGTAATTTTCCTGTGTCCAAATAGTTAGCATTTAAATTGAGGCAAATGCGAGTAATTTCAATCATAGACATGAATACTTCATACTAACGTGATTTTTCAGCTTTCAGCGAATGATAAAGATTTTTCTCTCTTCATTTCGATTAGAAAAATCGAACCACGGAAAAATAGGAAAATGGAATCATTTCGTTTTACTTTGTTAAGATAATTTCTCTTCAGGATTGGTCAACCTGGACACTGAAAATGTTGCTCATTTTATTCAAAATCTATCAAAAGGAATATGCTATCCCTTCCTTAAGTACCCACTAGCATTAAAGCACAAAAGGAAGTGTCTAGCAGCTGTTTAATTGGTGTGTCAAGTCTGCTCGTCTTCCCTGAGGTGACGGAAGCCATCGGCAATACACATATTTGCATTATCCAAATGGTATATTACACCAGTTAATCCGATTTATTGAAAAAGCACTAATTCGTTAAAAGGCAAGTGGTTTTAGAGGTGTTGATCAAACAAAATGACATGACTTACGGAATAATGTTTGTGCCAGTGTTAGAATTAACATTGGTTAGGGAAGAATGGAAGGTTGTAGCCGACTAGTTTTTGGAGTGAAATAACAAGGAACGGATGACTTATCACTGAAGTGAGGAGTCACACTTTTCAATACACCGCATTGACATGTCGTGCCAAAAATTCTTGAGAGAATGGCATATAGAAAACGACAATGTGTGAATGCTCCTTTTGGGTTCATTACGCCTCATCATTGCTTGGATGCATAATGCGCCATGTATAACAGCGAGCTTAAGTACCGAACAGGCCAGGTGATCTGAATTGGCCAACTTTTTAAGTACATCGCATGGTCATATGGTTTTAGAAAGCACTAGCGATATCGAGCAACTTTTTCATCCTTCCCTGCATATCATTCACATCGCTATTCTACCTTCCACACCGTTTAATTACGTATTCCATTCATCTGGTGCTTTTTATTAAGCTCCAGTATACTCATAGTATAATGTGTTATACTTAATTGGCGTGTTCCACTGTACTTGTCGAACCTTCTGGGAATCCAAAAAGTAAACCAAGGCCTCCTGGTCATATTCTTTATTTCCCTTCTATTAAGATTTTTCATTTAACTGGCTTCAGGTGTTCTCCTCTTCTTGTTTTAAAACCATATTGCTCTTCTCACATGTACTCATTTGTCTTATCGCGCCATCTTATATTGGTGGTTCTCAATCCTACCTTTTCCGTGCGTGAAATTAAACTCCCAATCCAATAGTCTTCACATTCTTCCGTTTTGCTCTTATACAGGATGAAGTTTGGAATCGACCTCAGGAAGTATTCTGCCAAACTTCTTCGTGATTAATATTAAGAGTATGCACATAAACTCCGCTTGCCATTTTCCCTTTAATATTTCTATTGTCTAATTAGTACTAAAGTTCCTACCTTTTCTACTGTTAAGTAATTCTACGGCGACATTGCCCATTCCTGCAGCTTTATTTGCCTTTATTCTCATTGCGATTCTTCACATCCCTATCCACTGCTCCTGGTCACAGGGCATCTTAACCCACGTCGCATTCTCTTTCAAAATCTAAGTTAATTGGCTTAGTCCATCGAGAAGTTCTTCTTGGAGTTATTTTCTTCTCACTTGTATCTCTCTTGGCCCCAATAGTAGCTGTCCTGTTTTGTATCTTGTATTAAGTGCGGTTTTCCCCTTACTCATATTGATCATATTTTCACCAAACTCTTAGCGTGCCAACTATTCCTCGCATCTGAATTTAATACGTGTCACCGAATCTCTCTCCACCGCCTTATTTTCGCCTTATTGGTTCAGCTGTTTTTATTTAAACTTCATCGCATATATCTTCTACTCCATGCTCACTTTCCTCCGCTTCCTTCTCTCTTCCGTCATCCTAAAAATCTCTCCTATTTTTTCCTCCACAGCTCTTTTTATGCTTTTGTTAACACCTGCTCGCCTGCGTTTTAGAAGTTTCATAGCAGTCAACATATGCAAGAATAATTTTTTCAGTTGTTTGCGATTCAACAGCAAAAATTACGTGTAGTGCAAAGAAGAAAATAAATGATAATCACCTGATCATATAACAAACCAGTAGTTTATGCATAATATTACTAATGCCAGCTAAAATTTAAGTTGATCGAAGAAAAATTTTTATTGTTCACTTCAGTCCAAATTTTCGATGACAGAGACGTTTTTGTAAATGATTATACGAGATGATTTAAGGGTAAATAATCTGTTTGGCAATATATACTAGGGTCTTGCTCTCATCAGGAAAGTACACACGTTTTCGATAAATCGTGAGTTATTTACTGTAGAGTGCTATCATTTCCGACAGCTTTTGTATATCTAAAATTGCCATATGAAAATAAATGGTGGTTCTGTGGTGATGCAGGAAGCTTTCCAAATAAAATTATGGAGCGTTTTTGGGTATCCATAATACTGGCGATGTAAATTTATAAGCAAGGTGCCGAATTATCAGTATTTTCTTCGGGATTTTTTTATTGTAAAATATTTTTCTTGGTCTTATTCAAAAAATATTTTGTTTGAGAACATCACCGAAGAATTTTGCAGCTTTGCAAGACAAGAGGCTGGACTTGACTTGTAAATGCATTCGAATACATTTAATTATTTGACTCATGTCTGTTCATATGTCACCTCATCGCGAACCGACGCTGTGCCACGAGACTCTTCCTTAGTCACGCCAAGAAATTATCCCGAAGGATCTCCTTCACGGACCGATGCGGTGAAATGGACTTCGCGTTTACTGTATGTATTTATATATATATATATATCATGCGTGTTTGGCATTCATATAGCCATCTCCTTGGAGTGGATAAGCTAACGACCAGTGTATCAAAGGCACAACCGTTTTCTTCACGGCTACCTACGACAGATACCCTAGCAAGGGGGTGTTCCTACGCTCCGTTAAAGTAGACGCTAGAATTAGATTGGTACACCGTCTGGTTGGAGACGTTTCTTCCCTCACGTACTCGTTACTCTTTCGAATCGCGTCCAGTCGGGGAAGCACATATCGCATTGTATGTTGGGATCAAACAGATCAATACTCACTTTGTCCTCCAATAGAGTCACCAAACAACCTCTAAAATCATGACAGCGAGGCAAAGCTTATCAGATAGTTGTATAACATGGCATGCCATAAGTTCGACGAGTTACTCGCGAAGGAAGGAATGACGTTGTGGAGTGTACGTAGTACGAGAATGTGCACACTTCAGAACTTGAAAACCAGTCATTATTAGTGGATCCTCAAGGCTCTGAAGACTTCTTCTGGGGATAAACAAATATTTTCAGGAAACTAGGGAAGCAAATTCATTATTGAGGAGTGTTCTGCTTTCGATTTTTGAAGCACGTTGCTTTTATTTTTCGGGAGGTACAAATTGACTAAAAAATATGAAAAAGGGCGCTAGAACATTCGCAAATATGTTAACTCTACTATAAGTTAATGTTGATGTATTATGGCGTATGATATTTTAGATAAGAAGTATTTAATCCTACGTGTAGTCAATTCATCTAACGAACATTCATACGCGCGGGGCTTTCAAGGTTTTCCTCTCTCGAGGAGAGAGAATTTTGACTGTACTGGTGGTTTGAAAAGAAACGATTTGGGCATCGTATGCGGAAATATCGAGCAAATTTCATCGAGAGCAACGAGTTAGGCATCGTATCACCGCATGCACCGGTGAAGCCTTAATGGCACGAATCCATAAATGTGCAAGGGCGTCCGGCATTGGTGTTAGTTTGACCCGTCGGATCGCCAATTCCGGTCGTCTCGCATGGGATGCAACTCAGAGGTTAGCTATTTTTTTTCGCTACCTATAAATGTACTTTCCCACGGTCAAATGATTCGGCAATTTATAGTTTTTTAAATCAGACCACATTCATTATTTCGGGTGAAAAATTCGTTCGCTCAATGTCCGGGATTGAGTGGGTGGTAACACGCGACGCATTGCGTCCGAATTAGAAACCATGATAGCTTTCAACCCGGTTTAATGCTTGAGCCATCGAGAGCTAATTAAGTATTCTGTGCAGGATGTCTTCTCGGATTACGGCAAGAGTTCTCAAGCATAATGACTGACACCTCCCCGAACTCTCATGCGCCCTTCTCCCACCCACTCCTAAAATTCTCGCGCGCCTCTCACGTAATTACAGTATCTGAAAGAAAGGAAGGGTTATCTCAGAGGAATGAATGATTATGAAAACTTAATAGTCTTAAAATAAGTGTCTCTTGAGGAAGAGACTGAAATAATTTAAGGGTGTATTTACGCAAAAATAAAACAGGTGTTTCATTTATTGATATAAATCAATTATCCATGAACAGGCTTCCAAGCAGTCATGAAGGGCGCCGTAGAAATTAAAATTTCTTACTTTAATATCAATACTACCAGACTCAATTTTGCTTCTTTTTTCATTCCTTGACGCCTCTTTTGACGTGATTCTGGCCATCTTCATGAAGTCGAGGCTCTCAGTTTGAAACATTGCATCATGACTTTACACTGTACATTGAGGGAATGCGTTTAAGTTTATGCACATATTTACCATTCTTTTCTTTTAGCGAAACACCAATGGGAAGAAGGTCGTAGAAGGAAAACTAAAATTGAGCGATGAAAATTAAAAAATTGCGAAACTTTTCATCAAAACTTATTAAGACAATACCGTTACTTTTTTGTAAATTATTTATGCTAAGTAAAAATAATTTTGTACTTTTCATTGCCTCTAAATTGTTCGATTTTCATCGCAAATGATATCTTCAAGGGTAATCACCTCTGAATTTGATATTTTTACGTGTGAAATTCAGGTTGTGATAGGAAAACAATACAGAGAAAAGAGCAGTGCAAATTAATATTTAATTAATTTTTCACGGACGTTTGAAACAGTCATAACGTAACGTGGGATGGATTATATTTGACGACCATTGAAGCGCAGAATCGCTCAAGGAAAGGAAACGTACATGATTCAGAGGCACTCATAGAACTCATACATGATTGCTCAAAGGAGATACAGTCCGTCACAAACAAGGAAGTAGTGCAGGGAAACATCTATGTGGGATGTGGAGCAAGAAACGTGAGCCATTGAATAAGCCGGCCAATGAAGAATAGGCTCATTCGAACCATGGTGCCCGAAATGGATACTAAAGAAGAAAGGAATCGGTAAAAATGAGAGGACGGAAAGCAGACCGAAGAAGAGAAGGGTGGGGAAGACCGTAGGACGCAGCATGCGGAAATAACAGACCAAATTAATTGGGCATAAAAGGTCCCACAGGGAATACCGAGTGAAAATATGAAGGTAAAATAAATAGAATAATATCCATGGAATTAGTATTGGTTTGGAAAATAAAGGAGGATCGAAGACAGTTCATCTGGTTCGGATTGGAAGACTTGCGACGGAAAGTGAGACAAAAACCGTATTTGGGTGAAGATGGTCACGAGAAAAACAGGCGCGAAAGGGCTAAGGGGGTCACCCAACTGCACGTTGTGAACCGTTTCACTTATTTCATTATTGAATTCGATTACTTCGGAGACAAATCCTTAATACCCTCGTCACATTATATTTGGGATCTTAATCTAAGGAAAACGGCATCTTTACTTCAATTTTTCGCCACCTTATTTTCCAGATTTGCTTTTCTCTCCAATGCATCACAAACTCCACCGTACTATGGCAGAAGAGATAATGGCAATAGGATTAGAGAGATCAAGTGTGAAGTCGTCATATTTAAGATACTGCATTTTTCCCACGAACGATAAGGGATCAGAACAAATATAAACGAACGCGCTAACGGGGAGGGGGGTAATTTTCTTTTTCATTCAAAGTACGCAAGGATATTGTCGTTTCTTAAAGACCTGAAGGCCTTATTATTTTATTGGCTTCCTTGTTAATAACAACTCGTCTCGCCTACGTAGATAATTGTTACACAATGCGTTGGTGCATGTTCGTGTAGTCATCTTTCTCTCCAATATTTCAGGTATTTTAAATACTTATCGGTAACTAACAATTTAGAAAAACTATTTTTTTGATGCTGCACGCCTGGGGTTGAATCATCCCCCGTCACACACCCTAGTGGTAGCTCGCAGGGTACCATGTGGATGTAAATGTTTCAAAAACTTTAATTTTTTTAATAGGTAATGAATTCTAACAAAAAGTACGCGACCTTTCCTCTGTGTTGACACCCAAATATTTTACGCGTTCAGAAACACGTCAATCCCGTCATGAACGCATTAATCGAAGGCATGCCAGCGGTGCCCACACAAAAAAATTAGCCCACCAGGGTTTCGAATCTGGCTCTGGTCATGGATTGGGGTCGTGAAAGGGAGAGCGAGTGCATCTAGGGTGGTTGGAACTTGAATTCAACTTCGCACTCGTTCACGACGACGTGATATGTTGAATGTGGCGAGGTGACCCAGTTATAAACCCTTTCTTCTAGCGCGCGCGCGGCGAGGAATTCACTCCCATCCCATGTCCCGTTCATCGTCTGCGTGCAGCCCCAATAGCGCGCGCTGCACCCGATCCGCCCTCGGAATCTGCCCGCAGTGGGGCAGGGCGGGAGAATGGGGGCCGCGACAACGACCTACGACCCAATTACTTTCTCTTAACCCACCTGGCCGCGGTCTCGGCACCCCAGTGGCGCTTCCCCATCATACGAGTACTCTACGGGAATAGATCAACGTCACATCGCCGGCTCTTACTACGGCCATAGATTCTATTGCTCTGAATACTAGCAAAATTTATTTTGTATCCTTCGTGGACAAAATTACCGAGAATTAATGGTCTACACAATATTCGCAAACTCGACAAACTGGAATCATATTCCCAAACCTATACCAAATTTAAATAAAACATTTCTTATTGCGAAATAATATTTTTTTTGCACAAACAGAATGGAAATATCTACCTATATGAGCGTACCAATGGACGGACATCTCGACAACTTAATTTTGCACTTAAAACTCCAACTGGGTTGCTATATTGATATAATGATGAATATCATGTCCGAATCACAAAGCTACTAAACAATTTTGCTTAATATGCTTGTTCTCCGTCCATACCGCCAGCCTTGTTTTATTTTAAAGTTGTGCTTTCAACTTTTGACGAGTGATAATGTATCATTTGACGTAATTATTTTATAATGATTCGTAAATTAAAGGATAATTCTGGATACGAGGATTGGGGCAGAGTGTTCTCGAGGAGTAATAGCCATGGGTCTGATGCGTAGGCCTTGCGACCCGAGGCATAACGTACGCGCGTCATTTTTAAGTAATTATTACTAAGAAATAACTGAGACATCTGGACAAATATTATTATGCATATCAATGGGTCCTTATTTACATAATGTTTGTAAACTACAGCTATTAATGTTGACTTGCTTTACTTAAGAAAGCCTTGGATTGAAGTAACTCGGAGTCTGGAGAAGACAGAGGCTCACAATGTGATTAAGTTCCTTCATTTGAAAGGTTACAGTGGCCGGAAAATCCACGATTTAATGATGCCTGTTTATGAAAATGATAGCCCGTCATATGACATAGTTTTGAGGAGGAAAAGAACTCCTCAAACTGACCAAATATCCAGACGGTCCAAGAATTGGAAGACCATCACTCACGGACGATTCTGCCACGGTGAAGAAATTGGATGACTTTATCCTATTAGACCGAATAGCAACTCTCCAAATGATCATGAATGAGATTGATCCTAGTTACGGTGGTGTGTGGACAAATATTAATGAAGAACAGCTGATGCCAAAGGTGTTAGCACGCTGGGTTCCACGACTACTGAATAGACGCCATAGTTTCAATCTTGCCCCAAAATAATGACGATTGTCTATCTATCCACCTCTTCTATAACTGACTCCTTTTCAGAAGCAAACACAGCGCGACCTGCAATCGCTATCGGCAATCAAAGCGATGTGACTTTGACATTTTTCTACATCCTCTCTATTTTGCCGATCTCACCCCAAGTGACTCTTTCTTATTCCTAGAACTCATAAAACAATTTTAGGGGGTCGGAGATTTGACGACACAAATGACATTATTCAAGAGGAGGAACAACGGTTTCACTCTGCGCAATCTGCCGATTTGTACAGTGAAGGCTTTACAAGGGTCAAAAAACGCTGGGAGAAATGTATAACTCTGTCTGGTGACTATGTAGAGAAGTGTTAAGTATGATAAATAAAAATTAAGTTTCTATCTCGACCATTTTTTAGCAATAGTTAAAAGTTTCCGATACCCCCTCGTATTTCCCGAGTAGCTCCTCGGTGTACGAAAGCGGTCGCTTTAATTTCGTCTTTTTAGATTTAATTTATATCACATTCATTGTCGGTGCTCATGTCACTTACAGGAAAGCGTGAGACTGATTCAGTGGATTATGTGCGTATCCGTTCTGATGCAGGACAATTTTTATCTCCGTAATCCTGTCACCAATAGAGTGAGTGGTCATGGAAGGACGCCAGGGGCGCTTATATAAGGGATCATATTTTGAATGTGGACGGTATCGCTTCTTTTAACGTTATTTTCATCCAACAGCGATCACGGATCTGATATAAAATCTCCGATGGTTGGCGGTTACGATGGCAATCGTGTAAGGATTGGTTCAGTAGTATGTTATCTTTGAAGGGAGATAGTGGGCTCCTCGCAATCCATCATGTTGACAACGATGGCAGCGCTAAGAGTAGTGGCCGTCCCAAAGGTGTATGACTGCACTGGGAAAAGAAACTTTTATATAAAGGGGAAACTGATGACCGAGATAGATCGATAGATAGAGGGAGAAAACCTAGGACTTATTTATATGTATTTGTTATTCTAGGACCAAGCCCTATGTGAAAATCGAAGGTATATGTGAATAATCAGTTATAATAAGTTTCCATAGCATTAAAATACATTATGAGGAAGTAGATTTCAGTATTTCTAGAGCGTCAGCGCTCTAAAAAGAGCTCGTTTTTCGATTTATTTATTATAAAAGTGTGGTTTATTAAGAAAAGAATTAGTTTACTATTCCATTTTGAATTGCATATGTGTTAAGATGTGAGAATGTATTATGCTCCAATACCATTCCATATGTTTGACAACTCACTCACTGAATAGCAAAATAGGTAAACAGTAATGGTAAGGTGATGAATCATAAAACACGCAAAAGTAGATTAGTTAGTATTATTTTATACAGATTTGAAAATGTGTGCGATTTCTTCGGAACTGACAAAGAAACGTTAAACAAATAATTTGGTGTAGAATAACTGTATATGTAACAAATGAAGGAGTTTAAATTCAAAAATATGCTAAACTAGATTAGGTGCACAATTACGTTTCCGAAGAATGCAGCTTAGGTATGTACGAAAGCATGGTAAGGATGGAAAAAGTGAATAACTTGGAGTAAAGAACAAACGACTCAGTGTTAAGGAAAAGCGACGGTTCTCGGAAGAAATACGAAGAAGCAAAAGTCGTACAAAGATATTAATGAAAGATAGAAGGATAATGACATTGGTGTAAGAAGGGATAATGTAAAGCATCCGAGGAGGGATAGGGAAAAGAAGAGCCCTTATGAAGAGAGAAAATTGAAGAGAAACTGAGGACGTCAACAATACTTTGAATATGGTATCTTTATTACTAAACAATTTGAAGTAATCTTATTTTTTTTCAATGACATTCCAAAAAAATACCCCCAAGACGGTCTCCAAACAATTTAAAAAACCTGTTGTATTACATATCATAAAACCATTACAGAAGTCGATCAAAACGGTTGCATTACGCAAGGTTTAACAAAGAATTTCAAAATATATGGTATGTTTTAAGTTATCCATTAGGTGCTGCAAAGATGAAAGGAGAGTATTATTATATTACTGACCGACATGTTAGAAGTTAACACATAACTTTTTTTTAAACTTCCTCTTACTCGGGGTTGTGACCAGTGGAAGCAACGTTTGAAACTCATGGTATGAAGTTTTGACAGCCTTTGGTTTGGTGTAAATTTGGAATAATCGCAGAACCAAAACGCTTAGTACATACCCAATAAAGTTGTGAAAAAGTGCAAATTCGTTTTTCTCATAATGATGATTATGGTGAGAAAATAATACGGTAATGCGGTTTGATCTTCAGTCGACGCCTCATACAGTAGATAGCTAATTAGTCAGTCGTGGTCCCGAGGGAGGCTGCACTTACTGATTATGGACTTTGAAAATGTATCAAACTATGGTTAGTACACCGATGTACTGGATACGAACCCCAATACAATCTAGGGAAAATATGTTGAATCTGATATTTTACCGATGTCAAAAGCAGAAGGCTAAGATTAGTGACCAATTACTACTGAAATAATTGTGTGATTATTCCAAATTTACACCAAACCAAAGGCTGTCCAAACTTCATACCATGAGTTTAAAACGTTGCTTCCACTGGTCACAACCCTGAGGAAGAGGAAGTTTAAAAAAAAAGTTATGTGTTAACTTCTAACATGTTGGTCAGTAATATAATAATACTCTCCTTTCATCTTTGCAAATTTATTTTTCTCATAATGACGAACTTCCACTACATCTCATGTGAATCAGTTGAATGTACAATACTTGTTCAATCATCAGTATTTTAATCCTAAGATTAATTTACTTCAATCCACCATTCATATCTATTGAATTTTGGTTCATTGATAAAAGAGTAGTGTCTTATTAGTGAGCGTCTTCTTAGATTAAGCCGGTCTTAATTTGATGCCGGTGGCATCAAGTTAAGACCAGCTCAATCTAAGAAGATTCGAACGTCTGCCACCCCAAGTTATATTGCTGCATTCATATACATGTAGATGAAGGATTTGATTTTTTCTAGTGTTACTCCTCGAATTGTGATATCTGCCTTCAGTTTCTCTGTTCCCCACACGCAAGGATTTTCGTTTTCTTCTTGTTGATTGTATTCCAGAAGTACTTGACCCATGGCATTCAGAGTTATTTACAGGTCCTCTCGAGTTCCTGCTACTCCTACAATCTTCTCTGCGAACCGGAGCATGCTAATTTTTTCACCATTCCCCTTACATTCTTTTATGCTCAATTCTTGTCATTCTGTAATTATCTCTTTCTAGATATACTTTGAATAATGCTGGCGAGAGGTTGCATCCTTGTCTAACTCCTTTGTTTATTTTGGCTTCTACTTTTCTTCCGTTTTTCATTTGTATGGCTTTTAATTGATCCTTGTAGAGGTGAAGGATTATTTATCTGTAGCTTTAGTTCATTGCAACTCTCCTAGTATCATTAAAATCTTGTTCCATTCGACGCTGTCGAAGGCCTTCTCTAATTTCACACGAATTCCACTAATAATGGCTTATTTATGTGCGTCATTTTTCAGGCCAGTACCATCAAGTGGATATATTACCCCTCCTGCTCTTCGGTTTTTCCTGAATCCGAATTGGTTTTCGAAGAGGCTTTCTTCCATCTTTCCTTCTAGTCTGCGGCTAATTATTCGAGTAAGTATTTCGATGCGTGAGACATTAGGCTCAATGTTTTGTGTTCTTCTCATTTATCTGTTCTCCGTTATTGTATTTATCACACTTTGCTCGAAGTCTTCTGGTAGTTTTCCGCTGTCGTGGCTTTCTTTGATAATACCAGAGAGGGTATCCTTCGCTGTGACCACGAATGCCTTGATTATTTCTCCATTCCTTTTGTCAATTCATTGTGCCCATGTTATTCTCCAGATCTTTTACAGCTCTGTCGGAATCGCTTCGCTTTCGAAGTCGCTTCTCGAGGTAATTCTTGTATGTGATTCATATTTTACTGACATCCTCAGGGAAAGGATGCCAAATCCTTCACGTGAGTGGGGAATTTTTTCTAATTTCCACTTTCAATATTTTACTCATAAAACCTTATTTAAATCCTTTACATAAGATTTTTATTTACAATTTACCGTCATAATTATAAACTGTATAATTTTATAGGTATGTCATAGACAAAGGCTTTGGTTTCCAAATTTTGCCAGTATCACCCCTTCTTTGATGAGCTAAGGTTTTTAAGCGCCCTGTATCTTCCTCAATATAAAATACATTGAGTTAATGATAGGTGAACTTAGGGAATCTTAATGCAGCTTATTAACAGTAAAATAAATTTGGAACAGGAAATGAGAACAACATTTAAATAACTTACCTTCATCTAGTGGTTTATTTGTGCGAGATTTCAGTAAAATCGTTTGAAATGCTAGTGTGGGATGGCAACTTCTCATTCCTTTCCAATAATTTTCTCCAGTTAAAATCTCTCTCACAAATGGAGGAGAGAAATTTCCAGATATTTTATAATTGTTCCTCAAGTTTGAAATCAAGTTTATAAATTATTCATCCCGAAAATATGACCTTGCTAGAAAATCGATGCCGGAGAGAAATATATGCGAGTAATATAAGGCAGGGGATTTTCGCAGGGTAGCCAAAAAGTGTTTCATTAAATGAATGACTTGAAAACTTTATATTTTCAGAAATGGTTGGCAACAAAATTAAAATATTTTAGTTCCTGATGATGCCTGTTACAAGTTTTTCTATCGTGCGTGCGGACAAACTAATTTTTTTTAGTAATTTTCAAGAGGCGAGGCATTTAATTCGTCTCCATATGCCGTTAAATGAATTAATTTCACAATCTCAATTGAAACCATGCAAGTTTGCATTCATTGCATGTTTCAAGAGTTGAGTGTTTTTTATTCGAATCGTGTTTACTCTTACCTCGTTAACCGGCTTTGTAAGAAGCAATTTGAAGAAACTCCCTGTAGCACCATTCATTAAAGTCTCCCGGATAAGGAGATGAAGTAAATGAGTGTAGCCGAAGGAGTGGATACGATCCCGGAACGCCCAAGGTCAAGTTGGTAACAAGGAAGTAGTCGTAGCCATAGAGATCATCGAGTGAGATTCCCATCAAAGTGATCAGTACCATGTTGAATGCGATTTCAAAAGCATATGTCATAATTTAAGATAAATTAAAGGAAAGTGCATCGTAATATGTAGTTCTATATATGTACAACAACCCATGATTTTATGTAAACTTTATGATGATAAGATTAAATTTAGGGCATATAAGTGTTCCTCATCCCCACGTTATTGTATGAAAGGTAAATTTGGTTATGTAAGGACAAGCAGAAATATCGACTAAATGCAGTCGGTGTGGGGTATTTGCTGGGTTTTCGTGGTGACAATATGCGGGATACGATGAGGAACTAGCGGGTCGTGAAAGATCGTGGACATAATGCGCTGAAATTAGGCAATGCGATATGAGAGATGTGTGTCACGCTGGTTTGGTCATGTCGAGAGAATGGATGAGGTTTGAATCACCGAACAAGTTTGAGAGAAGAGTGAACGGTTTGAGAGAGGAAAGTGTGGACCAGAGGCATGGGATAACGTAGTCGGAGAGAATCTCAAAACAAGGGATATTAGGGATCTCAGAAACGGAATAGAATATATTTTACAATGTTTGAGTGTTATTTAGGTTAAATAAGTATGCATTAACTAAGGAGTGTGGAAAGCATTATGTGTTGATTAAAGAAGTAAGGTTCAAGAAATAACTTCATATCAAGACTTCCTTCTGATTTGTCTTCCCCGGAAGGGAGCGATGCGAAGGGTGGGTCCGCGTGCGTCGATGCCAAATGCGAAAACTATGCTTTTATATTTTTCGATGCGTTTCAATTAAGGGCATCTGGATAAAAAGTATTCATAGAGTAATTAATTACATAAAGGTGCGAAGTGTTAGTCAGTGTGTAGAAAGGTTTTCTTTCCCGTTGGCAGGTCTCAAGTTCAAATCTAGCTAACTTCCCTTGACGAGCCCACGTATTCACCCGGGAGAGCCCCAGGAGACTTTCCGGATTATTGCCAAAAATTATGTTCTGAGAAATCACAGGCATCAAAGGGAAAAGAATTGACTGAAAGAGGAGAGACCGAGACTGAATGAGTGAGCCCCATGGCGAGCTCAGCGATGGAATTCAAACTTACCATCCGTTTAATGAATGTTTTTAAAATTATAAATGTTTTCAGTTTATCCGATGCTCCCCAAAGATCCACGAAACTTCTATTCTTACCGAAGTGCATATTTAGTGACGATATATTTATGTTGAATATGCTTAAGGCATCCTTGACGAGAAAACTTTCATTTCTTTATTACTGAGACGACTATGAAAGAATGGCATCGGCACAACGTAATTGATGCATGACAATGCATTTTATCAGAAGTCGCCGGTGAGGTTCGATCTCCAAGCCTTCAGACTACTGGATAGATACTCTCTCGTCGAGGTCTCTCAAGGCTACAAGTCTTGTATATCGGTGATGGGACTTCCAATCTTTCTCCCGCGACTCGCCGCTTGACCTTGCCGATGCCTCTGCCATCGGACACAAACATCTTCCCTGCACTCTTTTCAAGCCATCCTTGTTTCCGTGGCGACTCCTATGATACGAGAAGGAAATGAAAACAAGAAGAAACAATTCGCAGCGTACTTCCCAGTCATCTGCACCGTTTTACTACACACTAGACCGTCCTTTCTTTCGTTCAAGGAGATAGCCATCGCCGTTTCATATGAAGCTTCTACGTTCATCGGAGGAGGTGGGCATGGATTTGTTGTCCGGGCGAGGGGTTAAGGGATGGAAGAGAGGAAGGTGAGGTGGGCTCAGTGGTCTGAATGACAAACCGCAGGGCGTTAGGGTCACGAAATCGAATAGCGGCGGCTCGGAAGAGGAGGAGACGAGGACAGAGATATCTCCCGTCGTCGTTGACAGAGTGACGACGGCATTGCTCACCCACGTCCGCAGCCGCGTGTTATCTCCTTGAGGGTGCGGTTGGGGGAGAGCGGCGGAGGAGAGGGAGGTGCCGGAAATGGAGAGCTGTTTGCCTCTCTATCCCACAATGCAGCCCCCACGGCAGCCACCCTTCTTCCTACCTCTACACCTCCGACCCCAAGGGTTAGGTGTGAGCGGGAGTGTTGAATTATTTCTCCTCTTCATTCCATGAACAACCGTTACCAGATGTTTACTTCTTCAAACGATTTGAAGCTCAGTTGAAGGTTATCGAAGCCAATTCGATAAGTCTGTGGCTCCAAAACTTCGCTCGCAACTCCATGGAAAGGTATAGAATTGCGTCGGAGGGAATTGGAGAAATTGTACTGCGAGCTAGCGAGAAACTAAATAATTTTATCTTACATGAAGCTTCAACAATGAAGGAACTTCACAGGATTGCTGAAAATAAGTGATTTCTCTGAGCTAATATTATTAAACTCAAGTAACTTCAATTTTTTACACCAAAATATGTCTATGTATATTTCTGTCTGAAAAAGAATTGATTTTTTTATATTATATTAGCATTCTACTGGGCTAGGGTAGGTTTTTAATAGACCCAATTAATTTAGGTTTTTAATAGACACTTAATAGGTTTCTTAATAGTTTTTTAATAGACACATTGCTGTAGTTCTAAGCACTACTAACATGACCCGAACCATGCATATTAATAATTCATTCTTTTTCTCTGTATTCTTTTTTCCTCCCTGAATTTCATCGAATATTTTTTCTCCCTTAATGTACATTGCTTTTCCAACATTTCCCCCTATATTATAGTTTCCAGAATTCCACTGCTTCTCGATTTCTCCTGCTCTACTTGTCTTACCTTTTATTTCTCCCAACAGCCGTCTCTCTTCTTCTACGTACTCTACCTAGAATTTCATCGGTGTTTTTTCCTCCCCATCCATTTTACTTTCTCCATTCTTTTCCACCCATGTTCCAAAGGTCACCAAATCTACACTTATACTCCTGCCTCAACGACCAAGTTTTCAAACCATGCAAAGCTAATCCCCAAATTACACTTTTCACTAATAATTTCTTTACATCAATACCGAAGGTGCCCGTTATCAACTCCCTACTCTTAATACAAAAATCTCCTCTACCTAACGCAATTTGTCTTTTAATGCCCTCGGTACTTTCCCCACCGATTACAACACTTCCTATATTTGTGAATTGTTTTATTTTATGTTCCCTAAGTTTAGTGTTTATGTCTTAGCCTTCTTATTGCTTGAAAGCCTCAGTAACTTCGATTTCTTGTCATTCATTCTCACAAATACACTAATTCCGTAATGCGCAAAACGATGATTGCAATCAATATATAGGTAAGGTTAAAATTTTCAAAAATTCCTCCCTAAAGATTTTTTATTTTTTACTTTAAAGGGGTTGCCGATATAAATTTGACTGTAGAGGGACCGACATGATCTGTATTTTCGTTAAAGGTGGGATTGCAGGGTTCAAGGAGATAGGACAGCGAGAGACGGGATTGGACCAGTGCCAGACTATAGTGGAATGAGCAGTAACAAGGGTAAATGGTGGGAGGTTAAAATACGTGTTAAGGAGTCTTACACGTATTACCTACCTATTTATTGCATAGTTCCAACGCGTCATGCTTTTCTCTTTTTTTCACTTGGGTGGCTATGAAAATTACCCCTCTGGCCGTATTTCATCACGTTTTTTGGAAAAATATGTTTTTTATCCCTGAGTGTGTCTCCTAGTTCTAGCTCAAATTACTGTTTCTTTTTAACTCAAGTAAATTTCGTCAAAATAACTTCGACTGAAATTTTTCATCTTGATACATAGGTTCCGTGCTATGTTTAAATGTTCTTATGAGTTTCCCCAGGGTTTACTTTTTTGTAAATGCAACTAATAAGTCTTCAGTTGGATCCAGATAATTTTTGGCAGTCAGAAGTTAGCCTGAAACGTCTAGTTCCATGCCTCCGCATCAAGTTAAATTCTATGGGTAATTCCTTTGGCGACGAGTTTTGTATCCAAGACGAATCAACTGATTCAAAACTGGGTCGGTATTCGTGGGTTTTACATGATTATGTTGACATAATACCAGTGCTTCACCACGTCATTAAACAACTTTTCTTTCTGTTTCACATTTGTTACATTGTGCGTTATGTAAATAGTAATTGAATTTGATCACAAATAAGAAATATGGCATGGTAACCGCTGAAACAATCAAAACAGTCATTTTCTGTGACATAAATCCTCTATCAAAATGACCAAGAAAAACACCAGTCGTTTGCAAAATAAGAAAAATTAGACTTTTGAGCATAATATAAGCTCATTTATGAGATTATGAGGTAACATTTAAGGTACGAGTCTCGTATTTGCGATCCGAATCAGTAATGGGAACTCAATCATCCATGAAAATTTTAACCCCTACAGTCTCACCTCGAATTGCTCGGACAGATTTTTTAGGGGGTCTTTGAATCCTAAGTGTAACCTTCTCGCAAAATGTCAACATTTTAGGTCCAATGATTTGGCAGATGCTATAGTGAATCGGGAAGTAGTATATTTATTTATACACATATATTTTTCGCACGTTGGGAATTGAATCACGAGAACGAAAACTTTGCAGTGTTTTTGGTCGTAAGCGTGGAGACCTAAGCGAGTTTTGCATTGTTAAACCGGCTCAACTCCAGTCGAGTAAAAGTTATATCGTTTCATTTTTGTTATTTTTCAGTTGATATTCACTTGTATTGGACAATAATTTCCATTCTTTCACTTTCCTATGAGCAAATATATCAGGATATCTGAGTTTTTGTTGTAACCCCAGGGACTAACCATTCTACCCAAGAGAGGTGTTGTAACGTAGGCATTTGATGAATCCTTTCAATAGCGAGCTGGGTTATTCTCTTCGAGAAATTTAATTATAACTCGATGCGGATATAATTATTCATAAAATATTAGTTATCTGGATTCCTTTTTCCCCTGTTAATTCATTCAAGATCCTTTCGAATGCACATTTTTTCGATTGCACTTCAACATCTAATCAGTGCACGCAACAGCGAATGAATTGGGCGTATATGTGTATATACTTATTCTTAGTAATATATGGATTTTATTTTGAAATTTAATGAATGAGAACTAAGAATTTACTTATAAATACGATGCAAGATATACCACTGTGAGGTGAAAGGAGCCCTAACAGCGATGGATGCGTATGATACTTACTGTCATGGTGATTTATCTACGAAAGAATGATTTTATGGAGAAGATGTGCCAACGTCTTCCCGGCAAGGCCTCTTTGAATGGTCGAGTTGACCTCTCGTGCATTTTATTTACCTTTAATTAACAGCTGTTATTAAAGATACTGCTACAAGACAATAGTTTTTTACGCATAGACTTGAAACATCACGTAAATGAGCGATGCTTTAGAGCATCCGAGATTGATTTCGACAACGGTGATATAACTGGCAATGAACGAAAACTTAACTCCGGGTCCATTAACGACTTTCCTATCCAACTTTGCGTGTGGTAGAGGTGATGGTGACATCACCGCATAAGGATGGAAGTGATCCTTGCGGAGAAAGAAATGTCAAGCCGCACCCCATTAACATTCTAAACGCCTGGCTGCTGTTGTGTTGTCGGATTCAATGTCGATTTGTACTGCGTCGCTAACGTCTCACGGGCTTAGTTCAAATTTCATTGACGCACAGACGAGGCGCAAGCTTTTAGCGAACGAGAAGTGAATGCATTTGGATAATCTTAAGGGAAACAGTACTGTAGTTTTTGCTCGGATAGATATTGAGGACTTGCTAATACTATTAATTCACTAACTCTTGATGGGTTGACGCGATGGACTGACACTTAACAAAGTTAAAAAATAGAAACAAGAGAAACACACTTGCTGTTTTTCACTTTTTAAGTGGAAAAAATGGAAAATTTCAAGTGGTTTTTCTCTGTGTCTGTTATTATTGAACGATTCCACTACATCACACCAAAATATCTCCATTGTACAAAGTTAAAAAAATGAAAATATTAAAGATATACTTTTATTTGGAAGCGTGTAGTTCAATTCCCCACACTTCTCTTACCCTGAAAGCTCTTCGCGCGAACTCACATTGCTGGAATGCAAACACTGCAGCTCATATGTCCATTCAGATAACATTATCACTCCTCTTCCCCCCCCCCTTCTTTCGAGAAACACGCCGCGGTAAATACAACGGTCTCGCATTTGTATCGTTCCAGCGGAAGCCATAACGAGAAGCACTCGTGGGCTGTATTAGTATCAGACCTCTCTGTACTCCCCTCTGAATCCACGAAATGAGATATAATTGCATCATAAGAAGTTTAGTTCAATGAAGTTTAACGCTGACAGGAAAGGATTACATTGGTAAGCGAGGCCACAGTGATAGTAAGGTGAGCGAAATTGACCGAAGAACCGATGACGTGAAGGAACCATTTTTCACTCGCACAATTCGAGGCCACAACTGCACGATGTGATGTACATGTACGGCACCTAAATCAATAATAATTCCTCTAATAAATGGTGACTTAACTCCTCCTGCCATACGCCACAGTGATAAATTGTAGGGTAAGAGGAGTATAAGTTAATTGCATACATCTGTGGTAGTACATACCGCAAGCAACACATTTAAATGACTATTTTGAGTTGCGGAGAAAACAAAAGAATCTTGCCAAAAACTTTCCTCACTCAGTTTATCACGGGAATTGAATATTGATGGCGTAAGATTCGTTGCGTGGCAACGTAAGTAACAGAACAGTTTAGGCACCCGAAACAGGCTCATGCCAAATTAAAGGTCTCTAGAAAACCAAGGGAGAGAAGTTTTTTATTGAGAATCATCTTTGATACAGGACCTCGCGTGTACAGCCTGGAGAACTACGATGAGTTACGTGGCATCTGCGTGTCACCGTTGATGACCACTGATCCATCACAGTAATCGACTCGAAGGTTGGTTTGATAGGCGAGAATAAATCTTACCTAATAATAAATCCAAAGGTGGGTGAAATTTAAATATTAAAAGGTTGAGGGTTTTTTTCTCCTGTGCCAACTGTGGTATCCCCGTAATAACTGGTATCCGAAAAATCACACAGCTCATGGGAAGGATTGGGCATCCATAGGTGTCCCACGAATCAAATCAGGGCCTTCTGGTTAGTAGCTGAATGATAGGCTATCACATCCTTCCTAAACTTAGCTTAAAAATGTTGGTTTTGATAATTGTACACCCTTATATTCCTGAAGTCTTAAAAAATTAAGTTTATTTGGGCAAAGCAAGATTTTTTCCACGCCCCATTGATAAAGCAATATTTATCATGTGAAATATTCCCACAAAGATACTCCTGATACCATTAATCATAAAGTATCTACAACAGAAAAGGGAACGTGATGGTACAGTATGTTTATCGCTGGGCTACTGACTGGAGGGCCCGAGTTCGATTCTGGGTGACACCTCTGGGAACCCTCAGCTTCGCCCAATTTGCGTGATTTTTCGGGTACCAGATATTCCTGGGAAACCATAGTCGGCACAGGAAAAGGAAATAGCCCCTTCCCTACCCTGATGTGTGAAGTTCACACGCCGTTGGGCCTATTACTAGGTGAAGCTCTACCCTCCCATATCCAAACAAGTTGCGGGTTGGTAAGTGTTGAGGTGGTTGGGAGAGAAAAAGCATTCCGACTGAGAAAGTGCTCGTCGATACGATGGCACCTGAAAAGTACTCTTCCGGTATGCGAGAAAACATCTCCAGCTTCATTCCATCGGGATTGTGGCGATGGGATAAAAATTCGAGCATTCAGCTCTTGGGCCTCTGGGGACGGAATTCTGCCACTGCACGGTGGATCTTCAGCAAACACCCGGTCACCCCTAAGGCTTCCGGGAGTCAACACACGACCGACCTTCAGCTTTCGCCAACGTAAATAACCACAAACAACCTTCACCATTCATCCCCTCCCGAGAAATTCTCAGTCTGATACACACAAAGCTACGGAAGCATTCTTTCGATTTTTTCGGATTCGCTTCCGACCCTTTTGTTCAAGTTTCCCTTGTCATTCTTCCGCCTAAGAGTCATTCTAATTGTCGCCGTCGCGTTACTTCCCACTCTGGACTTGAGAAGGATTGTAGGAATCTGAAAGTGAACGGTCGGAAAGATACGTAGGCGTGAGCGGGGCCTTGGTAGAAGAGGAGGGCGAGATATTTCAAGGGTTTCAAAGGCCCTCGGAAAGCAAACAAGCTCCTTCTCTCCATTCTTTCCTCTCACCTTTCTAGATTTAAATACGATCATGCCAAGTTGGATATGAATATAATTCATAATTAAAATGATTAATTAACAATCGCTGATAAAAATTATCATTCATTATTGTTATTAAAATTAATGATAAAAATTATTAATTGAAAGAAATAAAATGAATTTTTATTAATAACTGGCATTATCCTGCATTTTTCTTGAGTATAATTATACTAGGAGAAATCAAAATCATTAATTATACATAAACTTCTACTATGGGGTCCAGTCAGTCTTTCATAAAAATAAAATCTTTCCTTTTCTCTCACCAAGGGAATATTTTTTTTAAATGAAGTGAAGTAACACTGCTACCCTACGGAAAATAGGAATAAAATAGATGGCTTAGCCACATGAAATGGGGAAACTAAATCTTTGAAGTGAATGAGAAAAGATATTATAGCATTTAGAAAATTGCAAAACGTCAGTGTGTATGGTTTAAGTAATTTTTAGGGCCTCATCAATACCACACTCATGTGAGGACTTCAGAAGTGGAAAAAATGTATTCTCCCATTGATTCAACCCTCCATTTATAGGAGTAAAAGTGATTGTAGAACCAGAAAGTATGGAAATAATTTCTTCAGATTATTTTCAAATAGTTCATTATTTTAGTTTATATCCATCATTTATATGAAGTGATAACAAATGAAACATGAGAAATTGAAGGAAAAGGTTAAGTGGAATGTAATTAAACAAGGAGTATTAGAGGTAGTGGAGGAGTAAAGTGCTAGGTAAAAGAAACTTGAGCATTTGAAAAGCATGGATAATGGAGAACATTTCAAACCTTTTGAAAAGAGGAATTAACTGAGAACGAAGACCTTGATATAAAGGAATACAAGGGAGTTATAAATAAGATAGCAGATAAATGTTGGGAAGAGAAGAATGTACAAAATTATGGGTACATAATAGAAGTACTCCCAGATGGGAAAACAAGATTGAGCCAATTTGAAAATGAAAGTCCAAAAATACTAGCCAAGGAGAAGATCAATGGCAATTTAAAACAAAGAGGAATAAAACTGCTGTTAGAAAATAAGGAAATTTGTGGTCATTGGATATAGTACATGAAAGTGATGCACTATGGTGAAGGTATAGATATCAGAGGAAGTACTAATGAAATTATAGATAAAGCAGGAACAGAAGTTGGTCAATCAATCATGAAGATGCCCATTGTAAGCTAAATAGTGGAAAGACAAAAGTTGTGAGTGGCATCACTGCTGAAATATTGAAAAGTCTTGGAAACAGATTGAAAGGAAGACTGAAATAATGTATGATTGCTATGAGAAGGACGAGATACCTCGGGTCTTCCATAAAAGCGAAACTGTTTCCAAAACAAGGAGTTAATGGAAAGCATAAGCTACAGAACAATTGCTATCTGGTCTAATTCTTACAAGATCCTTCTATACAATAAAGAACAGAATCAAAAATAAAATAGAGGAATAGGTTGAAGAAGATTAATTTAATTTCTGTTAAGGTAAAGAAACGAGAAAAGCTATTTTGAACCTTAGCTTGATTCTAGAGAGAAGACTATAAAATAATAGAAATATTTTTTTTAAAGCAATTGCAGTGGGCTGTCAGTGAATCTCAATAAATATTTTTCTAAGCAATATTAAGATAATATAATATAATTTTTTTCACCTCACCATATCATAACTTTAATAAGTACATACATGGCAAGAAAATTAATTTCTCACGAAACATTGATGGAATAGCTGTTATTCCTTGCACAAAGTGGTCATATATTCAAACAGGTTCATCTAAGATTAACAGATCTCATAATTGGTACCATAAATCCTCCTTGTCAAAAGAATTCCATCTTTTACAGCATGGTAGCTATCAAAGAAACCCTGCAAATTCCAATGGATTTATATTGTCATCCTAATAGAACAATCTTTCAGATTTCTGTCATCTATTATGACACCAGTAGTAATTATAATGCCTTGATCATAGATATTTGAGAAGTGAAAATCCAGTGAATAAGTTATCAAAACACATTTTCTATGCCAGGGTCATTTTTATAAGAGATTTCGTCCAGCATTTGCTGTTGGTGATTTACTGTTTCTTTATATGTATTCTGCATTTAAAATATGATTCTATGAGTCTAAGTTTACGGCACAGTTCAGGAAATATATTGAAGTGATTTGTGACTATGGTTTGTAATAATATCTAATATGCACAAACTCTTTACACAGGTGGCATCATAAGTAATGATACACACATCAAAATCTAATTGAACTGGGTGGAACATTGATGGAAAGCATATTTTAACTGTATTCAATAATGCCTTAGCTTCCACATTTTGCATTTCAAGAGCCACCAATCTATGATTGTCCTCTAGCCCCAAAGACCAGGTCTCACATTCATAAAGCAATATAATTAATAACTTCGCATCTTTACTCAGTAATCATCAATCCTCTTCTTCTTGCAAATGCCTCTTTTGTTAACACAATTCTCCAATATCCCCACGTCTATACTAATATTCATCTAAAATAGTACCCAAATACCTCCTCTAGTTTATTCCTTCCTACTTCAATGTGTAACTTAGTTTTCCTACTTCTTGTGAATCTCATTACTTTTGTTTGCTTGTGATAAATCATCAACCTATACCCCTCACATTTTTCCTGTAGACCACATTTTCAAAATTGTAATCTCTTGGCTGTCTCACTCACTATTGCTCAGTCATCTACTCACCTAACTGATTTAATCATCTTGCAATCCACTTTCATCCCAGCGCCAGCCATTCCGTTGCTACCCTTAGCATTTCCTTGGCATATACTTTGAAAAGTACTGGAGATAATGGACAACCATGTCTCACTAACTTACCAATCACTGTCCATCTCACTTCTCCCCTAATTCACTCAACAGTGTCATCTGATTCATGAGCAAGTTTTGAAAAAGCCACGTGTTCCAGTTAAAATATGTGAATTCCATCCTCCTAAGTACTGCTTATTGTTCAAAGAATCTGTTCCTTCCATTTTTCCATTAGCTCTTTCGTGATTCTGCAAGGATAATATCCATTCCTATTGTCTTGTTTGTGAATGACTTTTACACTCTGAAATTGTTGCATTGAAATGCATATTAGCGGATGACTCTGTTTAAAGTTACTGTTGCGGCATCTCGTACAGTTTATTTGGAATTCATCTCCCTGGTGCTTTTTATATCTCACTATATAATATTCCTAGAACCAGACCATCCCCATGCATGTCACATTTCCTTTCCATTTGTAAATTGAACATGCTAATATGACATAATCTTTTTCGCATTCCTCCCACCTTCTCTGAGTCTCTTCAGGCTCGGTTAATGACTTCCCTGTCAAATCTGTTATGGCTGGTAGAGTTTTTCCCTTTCTACACTATGAAAATTACTGTACCTTCTAAAATTACGCCTACTTTTTCTTTTATCTGAAATTTCTCCATAGGATCATTTAGATCTCTCCATCACATTTCCTTGGTTCCATTAATTTTTCCCCTAAGTTTTATTGGCTCCATATTCACTTTTCTCCCCATTTCAGTTCTTAAATTCTTCTATTTTATTCTTTCAACCTTCCTCTAAAGTATCTCTCCTATTACTTATGATTTCGAAATTCATTCCTATTGTTTCCTTTACTGCCCCTTCCATCCCTTTCCTAAACTCCACCAACTTTCCCCAACCATTTTCATTGCCTTGCCCTCATTTAGTAGTAGTAGTTTTTAGGGGAGGCGACCGACAGCTAAGGTCATTTGCGCCATAGGGGATGGACAGGAAAGGATGAAGGGTGGAGAGAAACCCGGCGTCGGCATTAGCCTACTCTTTACGAAAGGCATCAAGGGGTTCACAGCTTAACGTCCCATCCGACGGACGGCGTACTCACTCAAAGTACCCTCCACAAAGCACCTCAAGTAGGGATCGAGGTACCACTGAAAAACACTGCCGGGATTTGAACCCGGGCCCTCTGGGTGGGAAGTCAGTACAGTAGTGCCATTAGGGATGGAAAGGTAAGGATGAAAGGTGGAGAGAGACCCAGCGTTAGCATTAGCCCACTCTTATCAAAAGGCGCCAAGTTCGACGGGCATTTAAACAAGACAGAGGGACAGTGTGGGAATAAAAGTGATGTGGACTGAGTGTTATTGATAATTGGGAAGAGGTCACGGATTAGATGTTTTTAGATTTTGTGTGTTCCGGGGAAGAAAGTGGTGATAAGATTAAGGCATTTTGGGCGGTTTGGTTTGGGGAGGGGAGTGTATTGGGTTGACGGTTTGAGGATTTTACTATTTAGTAGTTTTTCAGGGTACCTACATTCTCTGAGCTGGTCCAAGTATTTCTGTTGGCTGCCAAGTATTTCTGTTTTCTGTTGACCGCCCACGCTGCAAATGCTGTCATCTTTTAAGACCCTCTCCCTCACTCAGTACCAACTCCCAACCACTCGCCACCTGTACCTCAAAAAATATTATATATCGCCTCTCCTGTAACTTCTGCCCTGCCTTCTACGTGGGGGAATGCACGACCGCACTTTCCCTCCGTATGAATAACCACCGATATTCCACCAAATCTCCCACCTTTCTTAATTATCCCATCCCTACTCACACCGCTTCCCACAATCAATCTTTTGACGACTGCTTCTCCATTTCGGTGATTGAAATCCTTCCCAAATCTGCGAGTATAATAGAGGTGAGAACCCGCGAGATGGCGCATATCTGGGTGGCCCAATCATTCAAACCGCCTGGGCTGAACCAAGCCCACTGAATGCACCATATGGCTACCTACATATCCCCCGCACCCCCTTGTTCATTTCCTATTGGTTCCTTTACCTCTCCTTCCCCCACCTCTCCCCCGCACATCCTCTCCGCTCTTCCCCAAGAACGCCATTCTGAAGGCGACAGCCGTGCTGGTGAAACGTCAAATAACAAATTGTGAGTGTCCTTTCTTTGTGTCTCTATATTCTAAAAATCTACATCTGTGTTTTTATATATTTGTGCATCGCTGAAGAGCGTTCCATTTCGAAGATATTTTATATATATATATATATATATATATATATATATATATATATATATATATATATATATATATATATATATATATATATATATATATATAGATAATCTGAATGTGAATATGGTCACTGGCTTTAAAATGCAACTTACATTGTGTCCCAAGTCAATCCTTTCATTGACTTTTATCCCCTCCCTTCAATATTTGTCCCTTGTACATCTTTTCACTGTCCAAATTATGGGAAAGTAGATGCATTACTAAATTTCACATCTCATAGACTTGGGTTAGCAGATTATTGCTAATAATAGTAGATAGAAAATGGTTGCCATTTCACTGAATAGAGTAATTATAGAAAATATCCATGAAAGATGCTCTGATTCACCAAAATATTCATGTCAAAGAATTTTGTCAGCCATGTAGCCTTATTTTGCAGTCTATAGCCACATATGTCTTTTGGTAGTTAATTATTTCTTCTGAAATGAGGCAGAAGTGAAATTTAGGAAGAAAGTATACAAGTATCAGGAGCCCTATTCTTTCTTGCATTCAAACACTATTTTCCCATTTAAACAGCTGTGTAAAGGTCATTTACCAATGATCTAATAATATATATGAAAAAATAAAGATCAAGATAAGATTTTCATGATAATCTAATATTTTACAATTAAGTCCATATTCAGGTTTAGCACAAAGAATAAGAAGATTGGAATGAAAGGAAAAAGCATAGAATAATGAGTTTTTGAGTAAAAACATTGTAATCACAATGTAAGATAAAAACATCCCCAAATAAAGTAAGCTCCGAAGAACCAGTCTAGTACTCATGAAAGCAAGTAATTATTAGTGATGGCTCATGGAACCCACCTAGTTTTGAAATCTGCTTGCTCTTTAAGGGAGAAGAAAGAGTTAATCGGAGACTTTTGGAAGTTTTTAAAAATGAAAATAATAAACAGGACAGATAATAAGAAAGAGTGATGGATGTGGTGAGGGTACACAGAAAGCGGTTGAGGAATCCAAGAAATAGTTGGATATGTGAGATATCAAAAGAATTGGATATCACAGGCCATTACATGTATCAGTGAGATAATTATGTGCAACTATGAGTTGGTTGGGATAAAAATATGAAGCCTGATTAGGAGGGAGGAAAATCTGGGCTGCTTAAACAGCAAAATTAATGTAGATAAGTATTTAGGCATGAAACATGACAGGTAAAAGACAGTGGAGAGGAGTTTTATAAACTTATGAAATCGTAAATGAGCAGGGTCCATCTGGAACCTAACTTTGACCTAAAGGAAGAAGAAACTATGTAGAATGGAGAAGGCTTATTTTAGTGCCAGGTATCAGCTTGTGTTTTGGCAAATAGACGTATAATCATCAATTCTTTGTCCATTCAAAATCTGCCTAAAATGGGAGAATGCCTGTTGTAGAATGGTCATCGGATTGACTGGGGGAGCACCAAAAGACTTTGTCACACGAACGGCTACTGGGACCGAGTGGCGAAGGAAGCCGTGGAAATCCGACTGGAAGGACAGAATACCTTCAACAGGGACACTGGCTTCCAGATCAGCAGCACGTGGAGACCTGTGCTGAGAAAAATTGAAAGTACGAGACGTCACCGGGGCGGCTCGGCACTTGGGAACACATCGGACCAATCGGATGACACCTGACCCTACGACAGGGTATAAATACTTGGCGAATTCATTGCTCTGCACTTCACCCTGAAGACGATGGCAGAGTTAGCCGTCGAAACGTCGGTGCACACCACGCTGACCCGGTGGGAAACCCGAGAGAACTTCCTGAATACAATACGCCGGGAAAAACTGAGATCCTTCATTACTCACCTCTACGGGGAGGGACTACACCGCTGCGTTCGCCGCTTCGAGCAGCTGAGGAAGGACAGAGCCAAACTCCTCAGTTCCCTAGCCTTTCTACAGAGGTGTCGGGACAAGGATGTTCTACCCAGATTTGTCAACTTACGACCCCCGGTGAATTCACCGGCAGCCAGAAGAATCATGAAACGGATCGGTCTCGCCTTGATACGGGAGCGGATACACCACCATAGGAGTTCCCTAGACGACAACGCCAAACAACTTTTGGACCTTCATCTACAGTTGGCAACGCAGTTATCTCCGATGGACTGGGAGTATATCGACAGAGCTACTGCTGCCCAAGGGGAAATGCTGCTCCGTAGGAACACGGAGAGGCAGAAGACCAAGTACGATCGTTTAGACGTGAGGAAGGATTCCCTCCATGCGCCGGAGCAGAAACGAGTCGTCGTCAACCTCTCCTCCGCAGAAATCGACGAAGCCACTTCTTTGGTTCTCTCCAAAGGTCTGAATTTCGTTCCAACATCTCGGAGAATCCCTTACCTGGAAATCTTAGGGAGTGTGGAGCAGGCTGTCCGGAATCTTCCCGTTGAAGCAGCGGAAGACGTCAGAGGGGAAATCTCTATGGCCCTTAAAAGGGCCGTTCCTCCAAAATCCAACATTTCGGGAGAAGAACGACGAGCGTTGAACACCTTGCGCAAAAACAGTGCCATTACGGTCCTGCCAGCAGACAAGGGTAATGCCACTGTACTGCTGAATGCTGAGGACTACCACAGAAAAATCCAAGAGCTCCTCCATGATCCAACCTACCGGACCATACCCCGGGATCCCACGGACTCCATTGTAAGGAAAACGATTGCCCTCATCAAGAAATCTTTGCCAACGTCAGAGAGGAATAGCAGCCTGGTGCCACAGGCGCCTGCTCCACCAAGATTATACGGTCTACCCAAGATCCATAAGGAGGGTACTCCCATAAGACCCATTGTGAGTGCCATTGGGGCTCCAACATACCATCTGGCGAGGTACCTGACGGGTGTCCTTGCACCTTACGTGGGGTCGTGTGAGCACCACATCAAAAACTCCGCAGAGTTCGTCCAGACGCTACGGACCATTAAGCTGGATCAGCATGACATTCTTGTAAGTTTCGACGTTGTGTCCTTATTTACTAAGATTCCGGTGAAGGACACCATACTGCTGCTGGAAGAGAAGTTTGACAGCAAAATCGTGGATCTCTTCCGCCACGTGCTGACCTCGACGTATTTTCAATACCAAAAGAAGTTTTACGAGCAAGTGGAAGGCGTCCCCATGGGCTCTCCATTGTCTCCGGCGATTGCCAATTTCTACATGGAGGAGTTCGAGGAGAGGGCACTTAGAACGGCCCCACTAAAACCGAGGCATTTCTTCAGGTATGTGGACGATACCTTCATCATATGGCCGCACGGACCGGACACCATCACCAACTTCCTTGGCCACATGAATAGCATTCATCCCAGCATCCAGTTCACCATGGAGATTGAGAGCAACGGTCGGCTGCCCTTCCTGGATATCCTAATTGAAAGGAAAGCGGACGGGAGCTTAGGCCACAAGGTGTATAGGAAGCCTACCCACACCAATCTCTATTTGAACGGGAAAAGCCACCATCACCCTGCCCAAAAACGAGGGGTTATGTCAACGCTCATCCACCGGGCAAAATGCGTGTCAGACCAGGAAGGTTTGGAGGCAGAAGTTCATCACCTGAAAAATACTTTCCTTCAGAATGGATACACAAGCCGGGAGGTCAATTTGGCCCTTAAAAGGGCCTTCACCAGAAACGACCGTCAGAGAGAGGAAAGAGAAAAACCCGTTGCCAGGGTCAGCATCCCCTTTGTTTCCACGGTATCCCATAAGATCTCCAGGATACTAAGGAAACATAAAGTGGAAACCATCCACAAGCCACAAGGAAAATTGAAGAACTTCCTTGGCACGGCAAAAGACGAACGGGGTTTGAAGGCGCCGGGGGTATACCGGATCCCGTGTGAGTGCGGCCAGGTATACATCAGGGAGACTGGCCGCACAATTGAAAAGCGACTAACGGAGCATGAGCGATGCATCAGACTCCATTACCCTGAGAAGTCTGCAGTCGCCGAACACAGCATCACGCATGGTCATCGGATTGACTGGGGGAGCACCAAAAGACTTTGTCACACGAACGGCTACTGGGACCGAGTGGCGAAGGAAGCCGTGGAAATCCGACTGGAAGGACAGAATACCTTCAACAGGGACACTGGCTTCCAGATCAGCAGCACGTGGAGACCTGTGCTGAGAAAAATTGAAAGTACGAGACGTCACCGGGGCGGCTCGGCACTTGGGAACACATCGGACCAATCGGATGACACCTGACCCTACGACAGGGTATAAATACTTGGCGAATTCATTGCTCTGCACTTCACCCTGAAGACGATGGCAGAGTTAGCCGTCGAAACGTCGGTGCACACCACGCTGACCCGGTGGGAAACCAGAGAGAACTTCCTGAATGCCTGTTGTAATTTCAAAACTTATACTAATTACGCATTTAGTATACTGTATGCAATTCACCACCTGTGAATAATGGCATATTTCATCAAAAGTTAGTTGCATATAAGTTATGTAGTTTATTATAAGGTAATCTACCGGTTAAGGTAGGTTTTTGGATGGACACAACTACCAAGTAAATATTTTGTGACTCCTAACAAAACACAATCCAGCAACCTTATCTACCTCAGATAGGTAGTAAATTATTTAATTGTTTTTAAGGGTTATTTTTTCAGATTATTGTACAAATGACACAAATTGTATTCATAACAAACCAGAAAAGGAATTTAATGACAATCAATCAATAATTTTGATATATTTACGGTCATGAAAAGCACAGGTGCATTGTCTTTTGTCAACCTCATACAAATGTGGTGGGGAATGGTAGTCCACCGGATAGAGCATTGGTCAATTGACTGGGGGTTGGGCTTCAGTTCCTGGGAACACTCGGCTTTAACTAAGCTGTGTGATTTTTCAGGCACCAGATCTTCTGGGGAAACCATAGGCAGCACAGGGATGGTTCGGTGGCTAACGTACTGGCTTCCCACCAAGAGAGCCCGGGTGCGAATCACGGAGGCGGCAGATATTTTTCAGTGGTATTCTGATCCCTACTTGAGGTGCTTTGTGGAGGGCACTTTGACTAAGTACGCCGTCTTTTGGATGGGACGTTAAGCTGCGGACCCCTTGGCGCCTTTCGCTAAGAGTAGGCTAATGCCGACGCCGAGTTTCTCTCCACCCTTTATCGTTTCCTGCCCATCCCTAATGGCGCAAATGGCCTCAGTTGTCGGTCGCCCCCCATGAAAACTATTTCTACTATCAAAGTGCGGCTTGCGTAAGCAAGGTGTTTCAAGCTTCAAAGGATAAACGCCTATTTATCATCAAAATGCTGGCGTCATAGTTATTTTGCCGTAATACGTCCTCATTCACATTTATTCCCTCTGGGGCGTCGACGGCACCATGACCACCCTCCCTCGATTTCAGCTGCTGTAGTGTAACCTTGTATTGAACTTTTGGTCTTCCATGAACACTGAAAGTCAATGTGTCGTCTATAACTTATGTGCTTGGCTAGCCGTTGCTCAAACATTGGATAACTAGTAGATTCCCTCTACTAGCGCAAGATTCCAGCACATCCTGCCTTTGTTCTGAAGCGCGATTTTTTATTCCCACATTGCCTATGACTTTCTTCTAGTTTTTCACTGTTCGTAGGATCCGAATGAACAAGTGACCCTTGCAAGCATCAGTTTATTTCAGTAACTACGAGTAACTCGTATTCGCAAATGTTCGCAGAGCGAATTAGAAATTGTCAATATAGTCACTGAAAAAAAATAAATCCATGAAGAAAATACGTCGTAATGGTGTCATAAATTGCTTAGGCGACAGCTGGTGCTTAATGGCCTTGAACGGTAAGCAAGCAAACAAAACATCCTTGGATCTCACGCTGTGCCTTAAGGGCCCGGAGGGAAGCGGACGTAAGACGTTCAGCTTCTTTTTTGGGGGTGATATCGGAGAAAAAAGGTGTGCTTAATACACAAAGGTTTGTACAATAAAAGTGTCTAAATGCCTTTTACCTTTGCGCCTTTGCTCTTGCCAACTTTATTACAGTTCGTCGACATCATTTGTCAAAAAACCCGTGATACCCACGAATTCGAGACAGTTGTTTCCAAATGTTATTCATGTTTGTTTTTCTTCTTCCCAGGATGCGGTGATATTTTTCTATCGCGTTTATACGTTATACATAACAACAAATTTATGAAAATCATATATTTTTGTCCCATTTTCGGAAGCTACTAAAGCAAATGGTATCTGCTTGGGTCGTGACCGCTCAGATGAGTCAAGGCTTACGTAAATCAGGGACTTCCAGGGTCTTTTCTTTCTTTACGTTAAGGCAGAACTTAGTAATGCGCGAATCAGACGAATTGAACTTAAATCATATTCTTCTCGGTTTTCTCCACCATATGTCGGCTAAACTCATTAATTAGACTCTTCTGGGTGTGCAGAGGCCATTTGAAACTGAAGAGAGTGATGGTGGATGAATAACCTCGAGCCTTTGATGCAATCAGGGTTACATATAAACAAGGATACAGTCGGCGTGACCGCAGGAAGCTATCATCATGTATATTTCACTCAATTTCATAATTCACAACACTGCCATCACAAATCAGTCAAAATATTCCATCCAACAGTTTCTATTCCTCATTCACCCCAGAGTATACAACCACTGATATTCTATATATCTATTTATACTATATATATATATATATTTTTTAACCATCCTAGCCACAAATACGCTGTCTACCATTCTCTCATACACAGAATGTTAAATGTCCCTTTGGAAACCATGGCTTACAATAAAGAATTAGAATACATTAAAAATATTGCCAAACTTAATGGTTTCCAAGAATCACTGATTGACAACATATTAAAGAAACACAAATTAAAGAAATTAATTTCCACGGCCACCACACACAAAAAAGACGCAACAAAGAAATACATTAAATTACCCTTCTATCCTCAGTTAACCAGAGGCATTGAAAAAATTTTCAAGACTGTTGACACGAAAATTTCTTACACCAACAACAGCAAACTAAAACAGCTCCTAGGAAACACCAAAGACAAAATACCTACAACAGAGAAGTCTGGCATTTACCAAATCAACTGTGGGACTTGCCAAGCTTCTTACATAGGCCAAACACGCAGAAACATTCTTACGAGATATAAAGAACACTACGCCCACTACAAACACAATAAACGAGACAAATCCAGTATGGCACAGCATTTAATTGAAACAGGACACCACATGACAAAAGACAATTTAAATCTCCTAAAACAAACTAAGAATAATTTACTTGACGCTTACGAGAGCATTTTAATTTTCAAAAACAGAGACAATCTCCTAAACAGTGACACAGGACCTATATCATATTCCTCTCTTTTCTCCCTGTTAAATTTAAAATGCTCTTAGTTCTTTGTAAACCTACAGTCTCTTCAACGTTTGTGCTTCTTTTCCTTTCCCTTCACTAACCGTCATTTTTCCGTTCTTGTGGTATTCCCTTCCTCTGTTACGGTTGTCCCACATCTTCAACGGTTATTTGTTGTAGGTTGCCTTTCACTTTTCCCTCCCCCTTCTACGTTCGCTTAACGGTTGTGTAAAGCTTCCCTTTCACTTTTTCCCCTTCTTTGCAACGGTCATTTCTTTGACCGTGTAATTCCCCCTCTCCCTCACTACATAACCTATCGTTTCAAACTCCTCCACTATCAGCCTCGTCCATTGGCTCTTGTCTTTTTCACAACCCCCCCCTTCCCCCACACATGTAACACTATATATTCTTCGGATTGCCCTTACCCCTTCTCACTTCGACTTGTGCTGTAGTGACGATTACCCTTCAGTACGCTGAAGAGGGCTACTTAGTGGCCGAAATACGCGTATTCGTATTCACCTTTCTTATCCTCTCCTTTTTTACCTTTTACCCCTTTTACCTACCTCATTATCCTTTTTTACCTTTACCCCTTTTTGACTTGTGGCGCTAGCCAATTAATTTCATTTTCACTTTGTTTAGAAAGGTAAACTGTTTACGGCTATTGGAGTTTCAAATTTATTATATATTATACACTGATATTCTGTTTCGTAGTAATGCCTTTCCTATCTGGAAGAAGGAGAAACTACAGTTTTCAGTAAACTGTAGTTTCCCCTTTTCTATCCATTTTCAAATTGCTCAATATTCCCTTCGATGTCACTCAGCATATTTTTGCTTCTAAAACTCTTGTTTGTTCATTACCTTCTTTTATTGCAGTTTTTAATTAATTATTTTCCTTGTAACTATGTTATCTTAAGAGATCATTGAGATCATAGGGTAACCTTTATTGAAGTCAGAGCAATCCGGATATATTTTAAAGAATAGGTCATAAAAATTTATCCATTTTGCCATCATAACTTTTTACCACATTTATTTGTATTGATTGAATTCTAAATATTCAGTGACATGAATGTCAAATTTATTTTATTTTATGAACAGTTAAATTATTATTATGCAAAGGTACGTGTTAAATTCGTTTTCAAATTATTATTCCAGCATAAATGACAATTATATTCAATGTAAATTTCTCTATAGAATCAATTATGACTGTTATCCATTTCTTTCTTTTGTTTCTAGAGATTGGAAGGGGTGATGATCTAGTTTTCCAAGTACCTAGCTTCTACTGGAAGGTATTAATTTGATGTTTAGGAAGGAGTCATTCAGTGACGGACAAATTTTCATTTCACATTTGTACATGAAATTCAAAGTTAATAAAACATATTTCTAGTTGATCTAAAACTTTAAAAAATTTAGTTGGTTTATTAAATTAGTTTCTACCAAATGTTTTCAAAATTTAAATAAAATTTATTATTTATATTATGCCAGAATATCGTAAGAATATAGTCACTTAGACTATAAGTCCTTTGATGGAAAATTTTAAATTTCAATGTTACATGCAAATAAACAATAAATATTTGCTTTTACCCTCATCTTTAGTCTCCAGCCATAAACTCAGCCACTTTAGCTAGAAAATAATCATTCTAAGCAATAACCCACCGCACCATCCATCAAATTCAGGAAAGAATTAAAATGAATTATTATAAATATTGAAATAGAATATACAATACTTGTATGAACAAAAATGATAACAATTTAGCATCCCAGGGTTCCAATTTTAGTTGAAAATGTTGATAGGATTTTGGGCAAATGGGAATTTGATTAGGTAGATGAGTTTTTGATGATGAATGATATTCAACAAGGGGAGAGACAAGGAGTGGGAGGGGATGGACAGTCCATATGGGCGGTGTTAGGAAGAGTAATAAGTCAGGGGTGTCGATTATCACATGTTCTGTTCAATGTACGTATATCTGGAGGAAATGGTAGAAGAGACATGGGAAGATCTGAGGGTAGGAATTGAAAGGCACTAGGGAATCCATAAAATCAGTTAGGTTAGCTAATGACCAAGCTCTAATTTGTCAGTCAGACAAGGGTTTGCAAGCATTGCTGAGTGTATTAGAAAGTTAGTGCAATAGGTATGGAATGGGAATAAATGTAAACAAAATGAAGGTAATGCAGTTTTACAGAAAGAAAAAGGCAAATTCATTAAATTAAGATGATAGGCATATATTTGAAGTTTTTGCATTGTGGGTGTGAAGAAGGATGTGAAAGGCCAAGTAAAAAGAAGGTAAAACAAATGAGGAATTGCTAGGAATGGTGCTGAAGGAGAGAGGACTCTGGGGTGAAATCCAAAGGAGGCAGGAAAGTCAGATCCAGAGCGTTTTCATTAGTTATGGACGAGTAAGGGGAAGGAATAGGATTGACATGTTTTATGGGATGAAGGGAGGAAAGAAGTATGTGGAATTGAAGTGCACATTTTTTTACATTTGTGATTAATTAATTAATGCCACATACATCTCATTCAGTTGAAGGTAGATTTCAATGGGTGTGAAAACAACACAAGTGGAGAAAACAGATGATAGCAAGTCCTTTTCTTGAATGGCAGCACAATGATAATTATTGAAACTGCTCCTTGCTCTGAAGGCAGCTATGAAAGCACCGTACACTAAACAGTGCAGCCATCTAGATAGTTAACTAGGACCTGCACAGTGGTTGCATCCTTTTTAGTCAGTCAAACAAAAGAAGAAGGCTTTCTATTCTATTTAAAAAACCTGACAAATAAATAAAAGTATACTTGCTTGTGGCCAAAGAGCACTCTTATCAATACTTTTGACTGCAAGAGCTACATTTTAAATTGTAAAGTCAAGTTGACATAAACTTATTATTTTCTGCATCTTTATCTCCTTCAAACTCTTTCCATAAGATTCTTTTGACAATGATGTGCTGCATAATTGCTGGCAGCTGAGTAGTTACTAGCTCCAAAAGTTCACCAAAAGATGTTTTGTTTAGAGTCACTTCCATCATTATATACATAAAGTCATCCATCATTATCCTTGTTCCATACACTCCAATATACTTTAATCACTGATTAAATTGGGATAGGTAACTATTTTGCAATTTAGCACTTACCACAAATGATTTTCCTGAATTAAGTCTGCCATCACACTCTATATTCGGTCATAATTCATTTAAATATATGTATTTGTTAAAAAGTAAAAGTGTTTTTGTAAGGCAATTTTCATCAAGTTTTCATTTGCAATGATTTTTTTGAGTAACCATTAGAAAGAAAACATTATTTGGCCAAAAATGGCAAAACTGTAAATAGGCTACTTTAAAATGTGGATTTTTCACGCTGAAAATATGAAAGCTCAAGAAGAGGACGAAACATGATCAGGGAATGAGTGGCTTTAGAGTTTATCCTCTTTACTACTATTCCAAATGATCATATGGTCAGTGACATGCATTAACAATATCTATTGAGCAGAAAATCTGACAAGAAATTACTTTTCTCCAAATTGCAAGAAAGATTTTTCTTTTCATTAATATCATTTATACTAACACATTTTGCCAGATATCTCACTACAGCTTTATGTGTCCTTGATGAATTATGAAGTTCGGTTTTGCATACAGTTACTCTAATGATAAAGAGGTTTGTAAGAATATGGTTATATTAGTTGTTTATTTCAGCCATGGCCTCAATATTTCTAGAAATTAAATAGGTTGTTTATAATTGTTAACATCGCCTTAATGGCTTTACAAAAATTTCCAAGAGAAGAATAATTTACATAAGCCCACAACATGTGTGATGTTCTCATGTGAATAATTACAGCTACCTGCTGAGACACTGTATGTAGACTTACTACTTTTGCTACTCAAGTTGTTTCTTCAGCATTTTATTCAATTTATAACTTATTGTATACAACATCCAAGATGTTGTGTCACATGCAGAAAAAATTAATAAAAACTGCAAATTACGACAATATTATTAAAAAATTCAGCATTTATCGAATGTCATCGTTAATTAACAATTATGGAAATTTTTTCCTTCACGACATTTAAAAAATCTCCCTACTGCGAAATAAAAAATAGTATCGAAGATATCGTGTCAGGGACAAACAAGTGACCAATACTAAGTCTCCCAACTTAAAAACATTGCAAACTTTACGAAACATTAGATAAATTTTATATAAATTCTTACTTAGGTACTAGTATATGTTCAGGAAAATAACATATTGCGCCATCTTGAAAACTAGTGTGTTTTGGTTAGGTATATTTCAGTGCTTTTAAGGAGTAAACAGATGTAAATTGAAGCCGTATTTATTTATATTACATAATGGGAGTGCATATTACTCGTGTTATCATTAATGATAGTCTGGTGGATAGTCTAGTCAGTCATGAAGTGATCGAAATGTTGCAAGAAGCTTTTAACGGGCCAGGAACACATAATTTGTTCTAATCGTGTTGGCATGCATTTTTGTGAAAAATGCATAGTGTAAGTGATACTACATTTTTAAAATCGAGAAGGTTGACGAGATGGATGGTGTTTTATTTCATGTAAAAGTAAACTCTCTGTGGACATGATCATGAATTCATCGACACCAAAGCCGGATAAGCACCCGGAAGATGCAGCCTGATAGAATGTGCTCAGTATTGTAGTTCTTGAAGCTCTTTTGAAAAAATATTGGCCCCTCAGATGTTGAAATTTCTGCAATAAAAAACAGGCTGAGTTCTCTCCAAACCAGCGCATTGGATATCAACAACCCCTCGCTGGAATTGGAAGAGAGGCGGAGAAGAACAAACTGTGTTATTATTTTCCATCTCGGTGAATCCGCGGATCAAATTGAAGACGCCAAAAGGGTAACAGAAATGATCTCCATGATTGACACTATCGAAACTACTGAACCCGTGTTTATATGAGGCAAAGCGTTGGTAAATAGAGTGCACCCTGTTAAAGTCGTGTTGAAAAGTTCCTCAAGAGGCATAGGCCTTACTAAAAAATTAATCGTGAGTAACAATGAGTTCCAATTGCTCAATTGCACCCAACCCTGATCCAGCGGTAACATTTCCAAATGTTAGAAGGTCAACTCGAACGAAGGAGCTGGTAAAGCCTGGTAAGCTGCTGAAAGTAATCTCACAAAATTTGTAATCAGCTCACCAAAAATTGTGCATAAAAACTAAGTACCATACTAACCATCGTAAAAAACAGTCGTGAAAGGAACCCTATAATATGTTATTACACTCTGTATAAAAGCCTTTTAAACATAATAGAAGAATGTTCTGTATGGTATTGCATGTTATTGTGTAGGTTTGGCCTCTCTTCTTTTGATATTAGTTAAGATATTATCTAAACTGAATTTGATTTATTTCGAAATTTCCTGTCATTACTTATGGACAAACTAGAATGTTGTCTACACACCTCAAGAGTAACAAAAACACCTAATACCTTTAATATTCCTTTTAAAATAAAAATTTTACCTGTTGCATGATATTATTTAAAATCTTGTCATACTGTAACGATTTTCACACAATATAGATATTTTTTCATTCTCAGTTTCGAAATTCAAGAATGCCTTAATCTATAATTTATATAATTAATCTCATTTAATATTTTCAATGTATTTTCCTTTCTAGTCTATTTTTTCATAAAAAAACCTTGTATACTGAGGTGTAATGGAAGTAATATCACTATTGTTGAATTTCCTGAATTTGTTGTGCACTGCTATACCCTTTTTATAAGTAATGATAACTACTTGGTATTTATTACTATTATAATGACCTTGTATTACTTATTATAACTACCTTGTATCGAAATTTACAGTTGGGAAACATTTTCCCATAAGAAGTAAATTTCTCATACACCTGAAAAAGTCCCCAGAAAAGTTTTACCTAAGTGCTTATTAGTGATTTTAAATCTATACAATTGTCATTTGATCTTCATGTAATAGTGGTCATATTTAATGGAGTTTAACTGCTCAAAAAATGAAAATCACTAAAATATTAATTTTTATGAAACAAGTAAAAGGTTCCAGTTAACACATTCTGAGTTTTTCATGGGGTAAGATAAAATGGTTTTCGATTTCATCATAGTTCCCAATATTTATGGAATACTCCCATAGGGATAAGTAGCATATGGTTACTATGCACATAAACGGAGCCCATAAATGAAATTGTAGAATTTGTTATTTGCAAAGTGATTTTGCAGCATATATTTTTTCACCTGTGCAGAAACATTCTGTCCACATTCTGTGAAACTCCTTGATGTAAAACCTACAGGTTGTAAATCGTGGCCAGGGGTATTCTCTTGCAGATAAGTCTTGATTCTTTTGGATGAACCAAATTATGTCAGCTTAGGGGCTGCTTCAACTCTTTCTTTTAGTCCCTGGAAAGCGTTGTCGGCATCCACTGACACATGGTTCCTATTTTAAACAGTTCCTGCAATGGATGATCAGGTCCTGAAAACACAAAATACAGCCAATCCAACTTATCTTAGTGCAATTATTCCTCCTTATAAATCACTCCTTATCCAATTATTCTTAGCTCATTTCTTAGCATCTGCATCTCAATATAGTAGTTTACTTAGTAGTGCTTATATATCAATATTATTAGTAACATTTACTTTGAAAAAAGTGTTTTTACTGGACTAGTTCAAGTGTGTGAACCTGGTTATCGTGTCATGCTCTTTAATTCATTTGAAAATAAAAAATACCTTATAATTTAAGAGAGGACTTACTATACTCTCAATTTAACACTTTAAATGTCCTGTGATTAATGCAACCATTATGATCACTATATAGGAATGCAGTCTGCCAGGTGTTTACTGGAGAAGACTCCTATGATTCTAATTTCAAGGCAGCAAATTTATGGACCAAGGATACCCTGGGAGACAACATCAGCTCAGATTGTGGGCATTTCCTTTCTGGTCTCAGTAATAGTCCGTGCCTTATTATTGGGAGACTATCTTACTGACTTCACAAGGTAATTGCTGCCAGTAAAATACAGTATAGGCATACTATCATCTTCCTACATTATTATTCATCCAAAATGTTTTCTCCAAAAGTGTTTCACTGCACAGTTTTTTTAACGTTAATAATTGGCATAACGATTAAAGAACTGAAAAATTCATTATTATATTACTGTTTTAGTGGAAATTTCAGTGAGGTTAATTTTTTTATGGTTCATAGTATGGCCAATGGATTATTAATTGAGTTATTGCAATTAATTAATCTTATAAACATTTTGTCTTATCAATGAAATCTCAATCAAGTTAAGTAATTTCTTAGTTAATATCTAATTGAAAATTAGATGTATATAAATGTTAAGAAAGTGCAATTAGTGGAAGATCAAACAGTCCAGTTTTGCAGCCGCCATGTAGATAAACATTAACCAATTGATGGAATGAAATCCCATTGTGGCATGGAATAATTACTTAACCCTGTCAAAATTTTAGTTTCACAGATCCTAGCCAATGTAATTATATGAATTCATTTTTTGGTAATTAATTTTGTTTTATTTAAACGAGTAGTTTCTGTTGATGCCTCGGATATAGATATCATTCAGGATCTGTGCAGTCAGATCCTGAATAGGTTGAGTAGGTTTATATTTTTCATTGTATCTTAATTCATGTGAGTGAAATTAATATGAATCGATTGCATTCAATTCATAAAATTCTTTGATTATATTGCCATTAGCACAAATTCCTAATATTGATAGCTTGGAACTGAGATTCTATGGTGATCTCATTGCAAAAGCAGTGTGTTTAAATTCAACTTAGTTGATTGCAATATTTATTGTAAATATTCCTGTGTTACAAATACAGAGACTTCCATGGCTGAAGTTAATATTAAGTTTTTAATTAGTGAATAGATTTTTACTGTGATCTGATGATCCCTAAAACTGGTGAAATCCTTTATGCAAATTTGTGTATATTACAAAAACTCAAATAATCTTTGCTGTACACTAATACCCTCTTTCACTCCCATAATTTCTTCTTCCATTTCATTATCCAAATGATTTCTTCACTTTTTCCTGCTTGCATTGTATGCTTGATATATCATATACTTCAGCATCCCAATCAAAATCTTTATCCCCAAATGTTTTACCTTTCTTCAAATAATCCCAAATTAATTTTCTCCCCTAAACTGATCTATGAATTGGCTTGTATTTCTTTTTAACCCAGTGTACATCCATTTCCATGTGCTATTCTCGAAATGCTGGTGCAGTTTCTCAGCTCATTACACATTGGAAATGCATTTTTGCCAGCATATTTCATACACATGAATGCCATTATTTTATTTTTTGCAAAATTTTCTTCTATAGTATTTCATACACTTTGAGTTTTGATGCAAATTTTATGTTGATAATTGTAGTTTTAATGCATTCATCAGCGACTGTTAATTAATTGGCTCATCTTCATATTGAAGCTGTCTCAAAAATCTGGCTTGATTACCATCCTGACACACATTAATCCTGAGCCTTTTCCCATACCTCATTTACTCTGCATATCTACACAATGACGAGTATGGTGACAGCTCCACCTGATTTCTCTCTAATTACTGAGGGCTATCCCAAATCATCATTCTCTACCTTTGTGATTCATGTGATTTTTAGGTTTATCAGATTAGTCATGTTCCTGCAACTTCCTCCAAAAATTTCACAAACTCATTTTTCCACTATAATACAGAAAAACCTAGAAGTTCATGCTAGCAAAGATTTTTCAATTGCTATTAATTTTTATATTGCTATTATTCTATTGTAAAACATAGCCACGCATTCCTTTTCACTTTAAATACTCAACATGACTTTTGAATATGTCATGGCTCCTTGAATTTCCAACCTACCCTATATCAACCATAGTAGTACTATTTTTATGCATGAAGTTAACTTTTTGTATTGGAATGACTCTATTAAATAATATCTCCTTAAGCCAAAAGGGTTGAATGTGTATTTCAGTGACTATATGGAGTAATATTTCCTCAAGCCGTAAAGGACAGAACATCACTCAACACAGAACTACTCAAACAAACTCGGAATCATTTATCATAGCCAGTCAGTCATGTAGTCGTCACTTAATTTCACCCCCCCCCCCATTACTCTGGAATGACCAGTTGTTTCTTCTCATACCCCCCACCCCTCTCCTTCCTTATTCTAAAGGTCATTCATTAGGTCCCCTTCACTTTTCCTCCCCCCTTCCTTCTATGCTCTCCCCCTCCTATATATATACCCCAGGTTTCCTCAATCCGATTCACTTCAAACTTGTTTTGCAGGGATATTTGTCCTTCAGAGCACTGAATAGGACCATGTTGTGGTTGAAATAAGCATTCAACCCTTTACAGCTTAAGGAAAAATTATTTAATATAGTCAGTCCATATGGATGCCGTAAGAAGCTCAATTTATCCTTTCAAATTTTTGTATGTTCTTGTGCATTTTTTCATTTACTGAGTTTACTCTTTTATCAGTAGTAACTAAATTCATGTCACAAATTTTTATTACCAGCTTCACAAATCTGCAGAAACAGAAATCTTTCCAAAATTCCTTAGCAGCTGCATAATACCAAATACTTATATACCTGAACTTTTTATTCCAAAAGCATTTCACTCTTTCAAGTGTTCATTTTTCTACCTTGCTGTCTGTTTTGTCTAGGCTTGCTTTTTATTTAATCTGGAACTATACTTATCCATGTTGCATAATCTAAGTTCTTCTCATTTTTATTTAGTTAGGGCAAGGGCTGAATGTTGATAGTGATGAACGAAATATAACACAAGGAACAATTCAGAATCTTAGTGTCACAAGTCTTTAACGAGCCCAAAGATATTACAGTGGTAAGTTGGTACAGTCACATACTATGGATAGACCCAAGGATAAATATAATGTTTAAACAGGTCATGGTCTATCCAGTCAATTAACAATTACAAGCAAGAAACGACTTCTTCCACTTAAATTGTCACATATTAATAAACCAGATTGCTTTGAAGTGAATTACTGGACTGCAGCATTATTTGTTGCCAAATGCTGCAGCAGTATTTGGCTCTCCACTGCTGCCCTTGGGCGATGATGTGCTCATGGCCGTGGTTGCCTCCCCAAAATCAGCTGTGCTCCGAGATGTGCATGCTCTGCGCTGACTCTTGCCTCTCTCTTGGTCGTCCATAATGGGGAAGGGCATTTCTCTTCTCGTATGAGTTTCATTTCCTAAAAGCAAGAGATGTGCTAACTCATCTATGAAGTTATGTTTCATTTTGTTCACGTTTGGTGATACTTGTTAATTTTTTTTTAAACATTTCTGTCGAACAAGGTCAAATGAAATGAATGCAATGAAACATAATGATCACTGTTATTCCTGCTCCAAATTATATGCATGACGTATATATGGTTGATTTTGTATTGTTTTCAATTACAGTCTGCATGTTAAATATCAATGTATTTAAAAGGAAGAAATAAATTAGATAAAAAAACTGTAAACCAGTGCTTAATTATTTTTTAGTGATACCTTTATAATCTCCATGATAAAGTTCTTCCAAGAACTTGGTATTCGTGGGGATTGCCTACAGTTCAAAGATCAGTGATGTGACTGAAGTCCAAACCCTCACTCATTAGTCCAAACTTGTGAGCAAAGGTATGGACTTTGGTTGAAAGTCAAATCACTCATCTTTGAGCTGTTGGCAACCCCCGCATGACTACTGACCAAGTTCTTGGAAGCACTCCAGCAAGCATAGAGGTGATGCCATGAATCATGGGGTGGACTCTGATTGACCTTGAAAAAAGTGATAAAAAATTTGACATAGCCTACCCTTTAGACAGTTGGGGGGGACTATGGGGGCCCATTCACCTCGGGCAGATCGCAGAGTGGGTTACCAAGCCCACCCACCACCCTGAGACCCCAGGCCAAGTGCTTGATTCTTGACTTGGAACTACTACACTCTGGAGATTATTGTTAATTCTTCTCCTTTATTAATGTATTACCAAATAAACTCTATCAAAACTTATGCTATTGAATAGGTAGTTATTTTCTCCAACAAACCATCATATCACATTTTGTAAATGCTTTATGCAAGGAAGCTCTATGTTTAAAAATTATGATTTTTTCCTGGACTTCCATATTATTGCTACTTTGCCACCTCTATAATCCGACCACAAATCTTTAGTAGACTTTGTATACTTTTTTTGCTAAATCTGAGATCAAACCATGAAGCCCTTCTTAACTTGAATATGTTTGCTAATTTGCTTCCTCTCTAAACTGACCATAAAGTTCTACTAGACATTATTTGTATTTGTACACTGTGTATTATTTTATTGCTAATATTCTACTTCTGTAAACAGATCATAAAGCTCTTCTAGGCTTAGGCTATTTTTGCTACCTCTGTAAACCTTTAGTCACACACTCTGCATGATTCAATTTTGGTCACCATAATGGTATTAACAAATAGATAAGAGAAGATAGTGTAAGAATGTAAATACAGACTTGGGTAGAAGGAAGTATAATGAGTTAAATAATAAATTGAGATGGGTAATAAGTAAAGCAAAGGAAGCATGGTCGAAGATGCGGGGTGAAGATATGGAAAGGTTACAGAGAAAGAGTGAAATTGATGTCATATTCAGGAAAGTTATAACACTGTCACAAAGTAAGAAGGGAAAATCTTAGCTAACACTAAGTGATAAGTCAGGAAACTTAATAGTTGTAACCAGAGAAGATCCAAAAGAGATGGATGGAATATATAGAAGAACTGTATGGTAGAGTAGTTAGGCCAGCAAGTTTAGACATAGCTAGGTCCAGGAAAATTGAGGAAACTAATTTGTTGCATTTTTGAGAGAGGAATTAAGCTGACACTTCCTTAGAGCTTCCAAGAGAGGTTAAAGGCTACATCCAAAACCTACCTTAACTAGTAGTAGTTTTAGGGGAGGCGAGGGACAGCTGAGGTCATTTGCGCTATTAGGGATGGACAGGAAAGGATGAGGAGTGGAGAGAAACCCGGCGTCGGCATTAGCCTACTCTTTACGAAAGGCACCAAGGGGTCCACAGCATAACGTCCCATCCGACGGACGGCGTACTCACTCAAAGTGCTCTCCACAAAGCAACTCAAGTAGGGATCGAGATACCACTGGAAAATATTCAACACCGCCGGGATTTGAACCCGGGCCCTCTGCGTGGGAAGCCAGCACGATAGCACCATTATGGATGGAAAGGTAAGGATGAAGGGTGGAGAGAGAGACAGCGTTGGCATTAGCCTACTCTTAATGAAAGGCGCCAAGGGGTCCACAGCGTAACGTCCCATCCAACGGATGGCATACTCACTCAAAGTGCCTTCCTCAAAGTACCTCAAGTAGGGATTGGGATACCACTGAAAAATATCTGCCGCCACAAGGATTCGAACCCAGGTCCTTCAGGTGGGAAGCCAGTACGTTAGCCACCTCATCATCCCAATCCCCACCTTGGTGGATTATTTAAATAATAATAGTATTCAGTACAGAAGATCAGCAATAGTATGAAAAAATTTAACATTCCTCTATCTTAAATATCTTTACTACTGCAAATTAATTCATGAAAATTAAGAACCGACTACCATGCCAAATACTAATTTGTCAAATTTATTTTTCCCTGGCTTAAGACTATCAATGGTGTTACTAAAAGAAAGTTCATTTCATTTTTTATCAAAAAAATTTATTTAACAGTGCAGGGACAAAATAATACACTTAAATTGTCACATTAAACTGCACTACTGGCACAGCAGAATGCATCACAATACAAAGACAAAACAATATAGAGAAAGCAGTTTACAATACTTTCATAATGACCAAGCAAACAATACTTTTTCCAATCCTTCAAGAATTGGCAATTTGACCAAATCTCCCTTTTAGCTGCTGGTATGAGACTCTCTTGCCTCTGAGGAGTGCCTACCAAACCTAAGTAAACATTGAAGCAAAACTGAATCAATGAAATTTCATTAGACAAAATGGGGAATAATAATCAGCCTAAGGGGAAAATTGACAATTAAAACTGCCAATCATAAGCTAGATAATGAAATTAGTACTCAAGAGGTTTTCTCCTGGGGTATATTATATTTCTCCATTTAGACATGGTAACGGCTTTTCAAGACAAAATATTGGAGCATATACCTAATGTACCCATTTGTAGTACTTCTCACACAAAAAAGTACTTCAAGAAATAGTAAGTAATAGTTATAAAGTTGGGAGAACATTTTTTCCCGAGTTGAAAAGACCTATGTCATATGTGTATAGTTTATAGCTAGTAATTGTCAGCTGTGGGCAAGGATATGTTAGCTATCAGGTTGTCTTTCAAAAGGAAAAATTGTCACTTCAACAAGTCTGTAGTAGTACTCAATGGGATTTAGGTCCACTTCCATGCTGGCAATGATGTGCTAAAACTTAAGAAACGAGAGTGTTGGATGTGGCACATAGTTCAAAGTCTGACGATGTTGTTCACTTATAGGACGAATAAAATCCACAGATGGCCCAAGTCATATTGAGTTTTATAGTTATAGCTGTAATTCCTCTATATTGAATTATTTACATCAACATAATTCATTAGTATCATGAATTAAACACTTTTTAACTCTACTTATTTTAAGTTCTGTGAAAATGAAATTTAATGATCAAAATTCAAAAAGTAACAATTCAATAGATCAAAATTAAAAGTTTTAAGTTTCCATCTAGAGTGAGATGTAATTGAATGCATAACATATACTATACACATAATTATTGAGGCTGGTCTCATGATATATGCTGAGTTGCCGAACTAATTTTTAAGCTAATGAACTACCGATGTTTGTCATTCAATTACTCGTTATAAACAGGAGAACTGAAGGTTTTTCTTAAAATTTTAGAATATAATTGTCCTTGTTCGTTCGCAGGTTTCCGCGGCGATGAGTAGGTGATTTCCACATTTTTCGGGCTGCGTCCGCATATGTCGTTTAAATGTACAACAGTTTCGCCAGCTATCCTGCTGGCGTCCTCAGGTCAAGGATGAAAAGAAGCTTGTTGTCCCGTCTTATATAGGGAAAATCCGGCGCCAATACCAGGAAATTTCTTCGTCAGAAAGTTCTTCAGGGAACGTCCTCATATTTGAGGACGTTCCCTGATTGGCCAAGAAATTTCCTGGTATTGGCGCCGGATTTTCCCTATATAAGATGGGACAACAAGCTTCTTTTCATCCTTGACCTGAGGACGCCAGCAGGATAGCTGGCGAAACTGTTGTACATTTAAACGACATACGCGGACGCAGCCCGAAAAATGTGGAAATCATATAATTGTCCTTGTTTCCAGGGAAGTAAAATAACCTACTTAAGTTAAAACTGCACTTCTGCTGAATTGAAAAGGTTAAGAGGACTTGATTCAGACTTTTCCAATTACCTGGAATCCAGATAACAAAAGGCTTCAGTAGGAGGATGATATTACAGGGGTTGAAAATATTCTTAGGAACTGTGGCTACAGAACAGTATTTGTTTAATAAACATGTTCACTGGGAGAATGAACACCTCAGACAACTTTACAATGAGCTATGAAAGTTTATCAAAACTAGAAGTATGGGGTCAAAGAGCATTCTAAAGGATATAATGTAATAGGAACCAAAAGAAAAAGTATCCAGGAATACCTTATTAGAATATAAAGTGTCAGCACTAAAGGCTGTTGAGATAAAGATGAAGCACCCAATGAGAAGCAATTTTACTAAGCAAGAATTTAAATTGTCTGAAAAAAGTTAGATTGCAAGTTGTTCAAAAGATTTAATGTGGAACATGGACTAAGAATTTCCTTAGCATTTGGTAAATGTTTTAGAAAAAGAGACAGTTTGCAAATATTTTAATAAGTACTTGATACTGGTTTTGGTGAAGAGAAATATACAGGATGTTATTTCCTAAAATGAAAAGTTAGTAAAGAAAAGTTGAAGCTGCAACTGTAGTAATTCAAATAAAATAAACTGCCACAGGACTGCCCCATAGTGGAGAGCAATTGGATTAGTCCAGAAACACATTTGGCATAGTTATGAGAGTAATCAGAACTTGAAATGTCAAATGTATGATTAATAGGAAACACGAAGAGTTGGCAAATGAGTGTATACTAGTACTTAGTGTATCATTAAACATGCAGCTATGAGCCTAGTATCCTACAAGGGAGATTCGAAAAGTAAGGTCTCCTATTTTCTTTCATGAAAAATCAAATTTATTCTCAACTTTGTGTACATCGTTGGAAAGGTTGAGCATTTAGCTATTTTTCTATCACTTTTTGCATCCTTGTAAGTAGCTTTTTAATACCAGTGTAGTGCCTTTCTCCCACCACGGATTTTTCATGAAAAAAAATAGGAGACCTTACTTTTCGAATTGCCCTCCTATTGAATGAAAACATTAATGGTCAGGGTTGTGTCGATAGCATTGCCTCTGAGGAAAAAGATTTGAACCAAAGGTTGCCCGATGTAAATATGTGAATTGAAGAAATAAATATGTAAAGAGAATTTTAAATGAATTATTTTTTGGGAATCCCTTGTTTCAGCTCAAATGTTCACATTTACACATGGAAAAGGAAGAGGTGATTACAAAAACATTCAAGACATTTTTATTTGAAATCAAGTACTTGTGAAGAATGAAAGGACAATGAGGTGCTGAAAATGGAACTTGCCATTACAATGTTACAATTACATTGGAGGTGTCAATTTAATCAACCATAAAAATGCAAAGACCCTACTGACAAGACGAGTATCAAAGTACCCACAGAAATTGAGTAAATTTTAATGTCAACTTCCAAGGAAAATTAATATAAGGTAAGTTATGTCTGCACTGGTTAGCTGGTAAATGTTTTGGGCTTGATGGTCCATATTAATGCTAATAGAGTGGTGCTTTGCGATTTTTATTTTCTCTCCATTGAAATGCACTAATTTTAATTAATAGTTTTTAATTAACTTTATGACAAAATACTTCTGAATTTATTCATCCCAGTAAGGGTCGCCATTGGATTGTATATAAATTAAAAGAGCTGTACCAGAAATTCAGATATTGCATTGAAAATCATGAATGAACAAGATTAGGTAGATGGGTTGTTGTTGATTGTCAATGATTATGAAGTGGGGAGAGAGGAGTGGGATTGGGGAGGAGTAAGGATTACAAAGGGAAAAATGGTATCTCATGGAAATTGATCACTCGATACAGAATATAGATTAGCACCTGTTGGGCTAGGGGGATGTTATTAATGCTACCACTTACATCTGAGTGAAATGAGATAATGGACAGTCATGGGGTTAGGGATGTGGTGTAATGGAATGCTAGGGGAAAAACATTAGGGAAGAATCAAATGGATGAGAGGAAAGAAAAAAGATCAGATGCTGCACAGATGGCAATGCTAACTTCATTAGGCAAAGAACAATTTTAGAATGGCTGCACTACAAATTGCAATAAAGTAAGACAGAAGAAGAAAAAATTTGAGGCAGAGATGGGGATGGAGGGTGAGTTAAATCTGTGAGGTAATTCAAAGTGGTGGGAGATATCTGGTTCTAATTCTGACATCAAACGTATTTCAGATTCGCCGGTTTAAATGCTTTCACAGGGGTTAAAGTGATAATTAGGGGGAATCCACAACAGATGAAAGTGACTCGGCTTCATAAGATTGCCAAATTTCCCTTCAGTCGGACAGGTCTGACGTGGTCAATGAAACATCATAACTCTCCCGTTCCCCCTCCTAAAATTGTTAAAAGACTCCAATACCTTTCCGCACCAATCCCACCCGCACCAAGGCCGTGATCATATTGACCATCCCCTAATAAAGGTGAAACCATTGTAGACAAACACCCCCCCTAATTAAATGTAGAACACAATGTGTTTTTTTCCGCCGCTATATCTAAGAATGGTGGAGTGTTACATAGTGTTCTTCATTTAATGATCATTTAATTAATATCAACTTTCACAAATTTGAGCCAGTAACCTTCCAATACATACCCTCCCCCTCCCCTAGACCACTAATAGGTTGCTGCAACTAAACTCAACTTACCCCCTCTCCCTTACTGCCCCTACCTTATCCCCTCTCCTCTCCCTTACTCCCCTCTTGCAGCCAGACTATAGGAGTTGAAAAAATGTTGATGTTTGTTACCAGATGATTATGCGCAGCATTGAAACCATGGTCGTGAAACATCAAATATTTATTTTGGAAGTGTAAAGTTTCTTTTTTACCTTCACACTAAAGAGAAGTTTCATTTTGAAATAACTGCATCGTAGTTACAGAAATGTATGACAGGGTCTTTTAATATTATTATTTTATAGCCTACCATTTAAAGTAGGTTTCAGATGAACAAACTTTAAACTCCAACAATTTTTCTCCTAAACAGTCAAAACAACCTGACACCTCCCACTACCAGTTACCCTTCTTCAGTTCAACAGATTCAGGCTTGAGGTCATGGAAGTTCATCATAATGAAATAAGGACAGTTTGCACTTTTCCACAGTTTATTTAACATACGACGCGTTTCAACTCTCAGAGTCATCATCAGGTACAAGAAAACTAAATGGTAAGGAGTCCTTATTTATGTGTACAACAGATGTGGATGGGAAGGGAGAGTCGAGTAGGGGAGAGGAGGAGGGGGGGGGAGGAGAGGCGGAGAGGTTATTAAGAGCGAAGAATAGGGGGTTAATGAAAGGAAAAACCGCAGAGTGGGGGACGAGGGGCTGGAGTATCGGGAGCAGGTTGTTGTATAGCAGGGGGTTAAAGACTTAAGGACATAGGGAAGGAATTATCAATAGGAGATAGTGGGGGGTGGGGGAAGATGGGTTAAACAGGTAACTTTCTAGGAAGCAGAGCCCACTGCTGGTTAGTAGAAGGGATGAGCCACGTGCTGCGAGGGGGGGGGGAAAGTGCACTAGTTAATTCTTGGAAAATATGATGACCGGTGGTAGTGGGCAGAGGGAGACCCTGAAGGGGGGGGGGGGAGAGAGGAGAAGGTAGGAGGGTGAAGTCATGAAAGAGGAGGGGCAGTAGGATTTTGATTCTTGATTTTATTCATCGGGAAAGGGATCTTGAGGAGGGGTGAATGGTTCACAAAAATTTGTTCATTTAGGAGAACATTGTGGTCCTCCTGCAGTATTTCTAATTGTTCCAGTGTGTCAAGTTTCATCCCCTTATTCTCCAGGTGGAGGATTTCCGGAACGAACTTGCAATCATGCGATGTCCTTATAAGATGTTTGGCTAGGAGAGACGTTTCATCACCCGATGTCCAGCATCTCTTTGTTCTGCCATTTGATTTGTGAACCATTCACCCCTCCTCAAGATCCCTTTCCCGATGAATAAAATCAAGAATCAAAATCCTACTGCCCCTCCTCTTTCATGACTTCACCCTCCTACCTTCTCCTCTCTTCTCCCCCCCCCTTCAGGGTCTCCCTCTGCCCACTACCACCGGTCATCATATTTTCCAAGAATTAACTAGTGCACTTTCCCCCCCCCCCCTCGCAGCACGTGGCTCATCCCTTCCACTAACCAGCAGTGGGCTCTGCTTCCTAGAAAGTTACCTGTTTAACCCATCTTCCCCCACCCCCCACTATCTCCTATTGATAATTCCTTCCCTATGTCCTTAAGCCTTTAACCCTCTGCTATACAACAACCTGCTCCCGATACTCCAGCCCCTCTTCCCCCACTATGCGGTTTTTCCTTTCATTAACCCCCCATTCTTCGCTCTTAATAACCTCTCCGCCTCTCCTCCCCCCCCTCCTCCTCTCCCCTACTCGACTCTCTCTTCCCATCCACATCTGTTGTACATATAAATAAGGACTCCTTACCATTTAGTTTGTCTTGTACCTGATGATGACTCTTGTGAGTTGAAACGCGTCGTACGTTAAATCAACTGTGGAAAAGTGCACCCTTCTTCAATTATGCTTACACGTTCTACCTCCATTCATTCTGTCCAACCCGCTCATCCATTTTGTCCCCCTGACTTTTTTGCCAAACATCCTCCCCTCATCAGCCTTCAATATCCCATCTTCAATCAAAATGCTCTACGTCCACTTTTTCTAAAACTTCCTCATTCATTTTCCTTTCCCTCCATTTTACCTTTTCCTCCTCCTCCTCAGCTTTCTTCAATGACCAACTTTCCATATCACACAAAATTGAACGCCATATCAGTGTTCATTATTTTCTCATAACATAATAAATCTCCCAGCCAATTCCCAGCTCCTTGTGAAAGTTTCATTGCCCAATTAATTTCTTAACGTCCCTACTACTTTGGCCTTTTTGGTACGGAAAACTTCCAAAATATGTAATTGTTCTACCTGATTAGGTTTTGTCCTCTTACTTCAATGTTTTTCTTTACAACCTTCCTCGGACTCCTAGACCAAATACCCCTTAGTTTTTCAAATATTTTCATTTCATATCTATCACAATTTTCTAAGAAGTTCAGCAATGCTTTTAACCCTTTATCTGGCTGGCAACTTAAGCTTGTGGACAATTTTTTCACTGCATCCCAGGAGTAGTTCTTACTCATTCTGTTAAATGTTTCTAGATTCCATTTCTTCAACTTTCTTCACTTTTTTATCTTTTTGAAACTGACATGACACTGCAGACATAACTTTTAACACTTATATTTTTTCAATCAAAACAAACACTATTAGAAGAAAATGGAGTATTGAAGCTGATAGATATTATATCTCATGCCGGAATGCCTTCATGAACCTAAAATGAAAAGGATATTTACATTAGATGTATACATACATTGGTCCTCTCCATGCCACTGAGTGGCAGGGAAAAATATTTGGCATCAATTAATGTTTACATATTAATTTATTTATATTAGAAATTACACCAAATTGAATATCAATATATATCATTATTTCTCCCTCCCATGGACTACAACCTTGAGATGGTGGAAAAGCTTGTGCGTGATCCCTAGAGCTGTGCTGGCGGGAGCAATGATAAATGCTTCTGGTAGAGTCACCCATGCTAGATGGGTCGGAGGTTAGAAGCCAGACAAAAGGTGGTCCACGCAGCATTAGTTCCTCAGTGAGGTGGCTTCAAAGGTATCTGACCCCAGTGGGGCGGCCATTTAGTGATGGTGTCACGTTAAAAACACTATTGAGGAAGGCAACAGGAAACCACCTCAATTATTATTCCCAAGAATGTAAAAACGGACAATATAGAGAATATGAGTCCTGGCAACTAAGGGACTCGGCCCAATCGGCCGTGTGTCGTGCCCGGCAGCAGGGGAGGCAAGGCTTCCGCCGTCATCACCCCACGAAACCCTTGCAAGGGAAAACCAGCAGCAGCAGGACAGAAGACACAGAAAAAGAAGATGAAATTAGTTAGAATAGGAACTTGGAATGTTAGGACAATTTGGAGGACAGGAAAAATAGAGAATATTAGGTGAGAGATGGAAAGGGGAAAAATAGATATTTTAGGTTTATGTGAGGTGAGATGGAAGGATAGCGGAGATTACTGGACTGCTGCATGATATATATACATTCAAATACAATATCCCACCAAACGGCGAACAAGTACTCATTTACATAGAAACACATATAAGGAAAAGGGATAGGAACACACAAAGGACAAACACAGGAGAAGTGGGGAAGGCAGAATCAGGCAGATCACGAATGTAAAAACATTTCCTAGACCGGGATTTGAACTCCGCATCTTTCCACTTGCCGGGAAGGAGGCTCTTAACCACTTGAGCTATCCAGGAAACTTAATTTACAATGAGATCTGCGATGCTTTATGCAACCAAGAGCCCCAATTCTTTGGCCAAGAGATGGCATTAGGGAGCTGTTTCACCCACCAAAGGAGAAATAGACAAGACACAGAAGAAAGGATAGTAGTAAAGTAATCATACAACATCATAAAGGATAAGAACAGTGAGTTTCGAGGCATACATAGCCAGAAGAAGAGACGAGCCACATTGGCCGAATTTTTTGTCACTCTACACTTACAGCTGATAGTGTCTAACACAGCTTAACTACCCCGAAATTGAAATTTCTTTGGTCAGCTATTCTACACATACTTATGGACATTGAGATCAATGTTGGAGCAGCTTTCAATTTACTTGCAACGAGTAACAAGGCGTCATATTTTGTTCTATAAAAAAGTTAACACAAAATATAAAGCACGGCAAAAATGTTCTGTGAAAAACATATGTATGGGCTATCTAACAATTTCTTGAATCAAGGCATGATCGTGATCTTCCATGAAGTCCATGTCCAAACCTGAGCTGGAAAATATAGAATCGGGGGTTATCTCAGCGCGCTATTAACTAACGAAGTACTTTCCACCATTTGAAATTTGCCGGTGGCTGAAAAGATTTAAATAATAATGAAACGGCGACGCGGTGGGGAGAGAATCTCGATGTCAGCCGTATCTGAGCTGCCTGGGGGTCACATAAGTTTAACGTCTAATCCGACGGAAGAACCGCAACCTTCACGGTAGTTTACCAGCGCAAAATTGACGAAAACCGATGACGACGAGTTGTGGCAAGTTAATTTCGAAAGAATTTACAAAACTGACGCCGAATTACTCTAGAATATTATTGTTGGCGATATATGCAATGTGCTTTTACCTAGTCATAATTTCGCTGTGATAGAAGATCAGACGACAAAGAAGATTGATTCAAAGTATCTCCAATACAGCAAAGTGTATTCAGCGATGCAGATTACCTCTCTGAAACAGCGGTAGAGCCATTGAACCATTGACAGATGAACAAAGGTTTGCAGAGAAGCACCACTCGTTGCTGACCCCTTCATCTCCGTCGTCAAAAAACTGGATTTAGTCCTCCGAGATGTCTCAGTAAACATTGAAAAACACATGAGATAATACAGGATAATTGAACCAAACTCATTTCAATGAATGAATGAATGAATTCAATTTCTATGAATACGGTGAATTTTTATCAAATAATGTATTTCATTTCGGGAATGTTAATAACTAGAAACAGATTAATGAGAGACTATCACAATGGAGAACGGCTAAACTTGAGCCATACATGTTTCACCTCATTTCACATCCTGATAAGCATTAGAATTTCATAAAATTTCACAAGACGATATTTCTTCGTTGATTCAGGCGAATGATAGTTCATGTTTCAACAGCAATACTTAGGTGAATTAATTTGACTCTTCCAAACCTTACTCCACCGAAATATTCAATCTCCATTTGGCCATAGCACTTCGCCCAACGAAGATTTCATCATTTTCCAAAATTACTTCTAAAACAAAGACAAAACTAAAATTTTAAGTAGGAAACTGTTGTAATAAAGCATTTAGTCAACAATATATGAGATTGCAGAATCAAATACTCATACAGAAGACATCACACACTAGGAAATCTAATTAATAGCTTAAGTCCCCCATTTTCGTCACTATTAGTAGTCACGGTTCGCAACATTAACAGTGATCCAATTTGTGCAATTCATCATTATGTACAAATGCGACATTGACGAAGCTTTGAGTGAAATATCAAATTGGTACTGGGATCCTAATTGCTCGCGTAGACAAGGTATTTTGATAGTAATTCGATTGTAAATGCTAGCACTAAACAAACGTGCACTAAATATAGGTAAAAAGATTAATTTTATGACCTGAAATTTTCGAAACACCTCCTCGAAGTCCTCTCTTACTTCAGTCCACTCCGGTAACTGCTACTGCAAGCTATTAGAACACTGAGATTCACTCAATCAGCTGGACTAATTTCATCGCAGGTAAACTGAAGAATGAACCATATACGCAGAAGAGAAGTTGGTCTGAGCGAGCGGTGCGAGACCACGGAGGGGGGGGGGAAGAGAAAGAGGGGGGAAAGAATTCGGCGAAGAGGGATGGGGCCTCCTATTTGGAGAAATGGCCAAGAGCTGTTCACTCCTGTATTAAGATCTTTAAATCTATTTTCCTTAGGAAACCCGTTGGAAGAGAGCGTTGTTTTACAACGAAAGTACATCGTAGTTACATTACTTCTTTAGATAGCGCTGTCGTCGTATTACTGCGATGTGGCTGTGGCACTGTTTTTCGTACCTATACATATTTTGATTATTTTATATGACGTAATATTTTATGCTACAAAATCAAAGCCCCGAAATTAGGAAATGATTTGGGTGAAGTTCGCAGAAAAGCAAAACACCTCCTTTGGCCGTGATATATTTATTGAACGGAATAACGAACACGAGTTCAATTAAAAAAACAGCACCAATGGACAAATTCGAAACACCTCATATTTCGATTCATATTTTCACAATAAACTTTTTCGTAATTGTCGTCACTAATATCTTCCAAAGATGCTGCCGTTATTTCTAGGTACTGGCTCTGCAATTAAAGTACACAATTATTGTAGATTGTGGCGTTGCAGAAAATAATGACCAATCGTACCCAATGTTAGAAATGAATTATGCTGTTAATAATATAAGTCGATATGTACAGCATCTAATCATGATATTTTAATGAGAGAGTCAAAGCTAATTTAAGCCATAAAAAGCAGTAATGCAAAGTGACAGGCAATTTATTTATACTAGTGTAAATTGCCAATATTACAAAAAGTTAAAACAATAAAAGAACAATTAAATTGTGTGTGCATTGTGAAATTTAGTCCCAACTATAGTTCGATTTAAAAACACTAGAACGTCAAATGGTTTTCCCATCTCTAAAAGAAATGAAGAGCGAGTAATGCACTTTATGAATTATACACAAAAATGAAACTCTAATTAAAATAAATATCTACATAACATATGGTATGGCTACAGTTCAAGCCATCACATGTAATGAATGTGCTCCAGGAACAGCTAATACAAAAACCATATAATTTTAAATAGAATAAAATGACTACTAAAGAGCACATACAAAAGTAAATAAGTATATAGACTATCTGGAAAATCATTAAAAAGTGAATTAATTTTCACTGCAATAAATGGCAGGCCATGTAAAATTCATTTATCAGTTAATTTCATTCATCTCTATGCAAAAATTTTATGTGGGCACCCCAGTGATAACTTAAAAGAAAAAATTACAAAATCAAGTTGATGACAGTGACACCCAAAAAGCTGAATATTGACTGCTCCTGATAGTATTGGAGATAAAAAAGAGGGCATATTTTTTGTGTGCCTTGGTTATGTTAATTCACTCCTAGCTACAGTAATGGATTGGCCAACAGCAGAGAGAAGTTTTTCTTTAGACAAATTGTATTTTTTTGTCAGTATCTAAAAGTAAATATAAAAAGGGCAACCTGTAATAAATTAGAAATTTGTTGTAAGAGTTGCCCTGCATTATTCACAAGGATCAACCTAAAGATGTCTGCACTGCATGAACACCCTTGTATATAGGGTTTATGATCAATCAAGACAGAGTATATGATCAATCAAAGAAAATAAGATCAAGTGTACCTGGAAGGAAACTTTTGATTATGATGGAGGGCAAAAGGAGAGATGATAGTTAGGTAGAGACTGCAGTTTAGAAACAAGAAAGTAACAACAGTGAAAAGAAAGCAGTTCTGTAGGATATAGGATTTTCTAAAAATGAAAACTTCATTTAAAGACCATAATACGGAACCACACATTTAGGAGCAGCTTCATCAATTTGCAAAGTTTCCAGTGAGTATATGTGGATTCTGATCATAATTTAGAAGCAATAAAGTGTAATGTTCAATTCAAAAAGATTAAACAACTAAGATGAATGAGGAAATGGAATTTAGAAGCACTAACTGGAACAAAAAGACAGAACTACCCAGCAAGAGTAGAAAAATGATGCGTGAGGACTCAGTAATGGTTATAATAGAGGACAGATAAGAGTATATCAAAAAAGGGACAGCAAAATTATAGGACCTGTTAATAGGAAATGCAGAGAACTAGGCAAAAGAAAGAGCACAGGGATGCGTACACCAAGATAGGAAACTGACTGGATAAAAAAAGTGTGATGGAAGACCCAGTGAAAGATTGTGGAGAGTTTATAAAGGAAGGGTGTATTTGGTGCACAGTAGAGGAAGGTTTAGGAGAACTATTAGGATGTATGAAAAGAAAATCCAAACACAATATTTAAGATGCATCAGAATTATTATTAATAGAACCATTCAAGAGAGATGATAAGAATAGATAGAGGATCTCTATGGTAAGTAAATACATAGCTTAGGTCCAGACTTACTTGACAGTGAGATAGAAAAGAGCATTAAGGGAGTTTCTAGTATCATTACTCTAGAATAGGGAGAGAGATAAAATGTTCTTTTGTTAAATACTTCCACGAAGTGAAGCCTGAAACAATAGAATATATACTTAGATGGATGGATTGACTGAGCCAAACGGCATTTTGAATTATGTACGAAATTGCTTAGACTTCTGAATAACTGTATAATATGGCACAACAGGGAACTTTATACATTCACACGCAAGTTCATATATTAATGCATAAATTTCCAGAAAAAATACAAATACTCACCACAGAAAACGTTTTTTGACTTGAAGGTGGGCTTCCGATTATTCTCTTCTAGAAAATTAAGGTTACAAAGGAATCATCAAATTTTCGATTAGAAAGCCGACTCAACTGTATGTACGAACTAGGTCGGGATGCCTGATAATTAAAGTTAAGTCTAACACACATTTGGCCTTTAATATGCATGTGCATTAGGAATGATATCAGCGTAGCTTAAGATTCGATTTCGACACTTATAACTACAAGAGATCTAGGGAAATTGTCAACCCTCCCTCATTTGACAAGGAGCGAATGAAATCACGAGCAGTACATTTGAAAGGCAAACTGGGTTCTAAACTAGGTGAAATTAAAATAATTCACTTCATGACAAATTTTCACAAATTTCTGCCCGTTGTCAGGAGTCTCCCCGTATGACACTTATTGTTTCACTACCCGCAGGGTAATGGCTTGAAAGAGTCGTCTCCAAGAGACAAAGTCAGCTCTAGTCAAAACTTACGCAGTCTCTTTAAGTAGGAAGAGGGCGAAAGGACGGATGGATGGACTCTGCGAGGTTCTGTTGTGGTGACAACCAAAGGGAGAGCTTTAAAGTTTCGGGGAATCCAAGATAGTAAAGGTCGCCGTTTTCCTTCACCCTTCTTCGCCGGAAACCGCTTCCCTCAACAGAATGGAAGGGTTATTTGGATGCTCTTACATTCCTCTCATATCTCCTCACCCCTCTTATTCCCTTCACTTCCTTCTTCAATATCTTTTCTCAGCACCTTATCTTCCTTCTCTTTTAAACTTTTTTGATCTTAAGACAAACCCTTTTAATAAGATTTTTGCTATAAATTCCACATTGACTAAGAATTATCAAGTGTTACACATTAAAAAATGTGAAATTGCCACATGATTTTAATACTACTTTGCATAAATCCCTTGCGATACTGTCTGTTAAATAAATGCCTATCTATGGTCTTGTTTGACCTGCTTTCTTCCTTCTATGTTGACTCATTTCATGCAGGTGCACCATGAGAGAAAAATTTTATATTTTCCTTTCTCTATAGGGCTTGTACACAAGATTAATAGAATTGTTTCCTTTCCATCCAACATCCTCTTTCCTTCGTCTCCCAAGATTGTGAGTCGGCACACCTTTGCAATGCAAGTGGTAAGTGATATTGCCAGAGAGGAAGCTAAGTAATAGGAGCGAATAACCTCAGTCGTCGAGGCACCAAAAAATTAAAGTACTACTGCTGTGCTAATCAACAATGAATTTGCTTGAGCGGTTTTATTTCCTCATAATAAGGGATGATGAGTACTGAGATGGAAGAGTTCTCCAAACTATTAGTAGCTTAGAAATGCTTAAGATAAAAATTTCCAATGACGCACAGAGGATTGGAAATAAAATAAAAAGACTGGAATGATAAGCATTGTATTTTTCCACTTCATTTCATTATCAATCGACCAGTTTCAACGTAATAACATCATTATTAAGATATATTATCACCTGATCAACTTTGATATATTTGTAATGACGTAAATATACTGAAAACTTGATGGAAAGATAAGAAAACTAGACGGAAATATAGGAAAAATTTGTCCTTCTCTTGTCCCCGAATCAATGCAATCAAGTCAGAAAAATTTGTAATTAAATATATTTATGCTAAGCAAATTTGAAATTAATTACAACTCTTTGTAGCACATTTACGTAAAAATTGGATACATCAAAACGTCCACTGACGTCGATGTACAGATTTGTGAGCTTTTAGGGCCAAAAAACCAAAATGTACATCTATGCCTACATGCTACCCTCCAGGTCACCACTAGGGTTTGAGGCAATGGGCGTTTCCACACCAGGCATGCACAACCAAAATTATATGGCAACGAAATGTAAGTGAATCATGGAAAAGTTATGTAGTTCAAATGATGGATATAATTTTTACAAGCAATTTAACATGCAGCAAAGTGTCTATCTGTTGAATGCTACTCTATGCACAGAAAGAAAGCTTATGTAAAGGGTTAAAATTAAATACATTTTTATTACATTTGGATACATCAGGGAAGAAGGTTTAATGAAAAATTCAGCTTTTGAACCTGATTTGATTTTTCATTGCACCACAAGTTTTTGAAGACTAAAACTAGATATTTATTACTTCATAAAAATTAAAGGCAGCAAATTTCCTTAATTTTCAATATGTTGGGGATATAAGGGAGAGAAATAACCTAGGAAAACACTCCCACCAGTAAAACTGACTTTACTTATAGGACCTAGGTGTGAGAAGCTAATATTCATAAGAGACAAATAGAACATTAGTATTATGAATGTGCCAGAGAAATTGGGGAAAACAACTAGCTTGTTATAAATACTATATTATTTATGCCCATTGCTCATGGCTTGATGAGTACAGTTGTTGAAAGGAAAGTAAATGGGAAGAACAACAGAGGACAACTCTAAATTAGATTCATGTAATGAGTAATCATGGATGGGTGAGTCTCTCAGGTTTCACACCGAGTCAGGTTCTCCAAGTCTCTGACATCATATGAAACCCACGAGACTTTCACCCAGAAGAATCGCCGGGAAAATACCTGTTAGTACATCAGTATTAATGGATGTACAAGAAATATATGAATACATGTGAAGAAGTTAGCAATAGAAGATTTAAATGGAGAGCAGCATTACATCAATTATAGGATTAATGACAAATAATGATAATGATTCTACAAAACATTGGTCCTAGACTAACTTTGATGCCCAGAAAAAAGTTAATAGAGGACCTGGTCATGTTGTCAAAAAAGAAACAGAATTTTGTGCAGATTGCAAAAATTGGGATGAGAGCTTTTTTAATAACAATTTAAAAAAATGATTGTCCTTATCATGGGATTTTCCTTATATAATTTCCTAGGGCATAATTGAATCCGAAATTCATGAGCATACTCATTCCAATTATAATTTTGAAAAAATAATATTTTGGGAAATTTTGAATAGGTTCGAACATAAAACTTTTTGAAGTCTCTATATAGGAAGCTGTTTCTGATTCCATTATGTAAAGCTTTGTGTACTTTCACTTGAAAATATATAAATATATTTTTTGCTGGAATAGTCTCAACAGTTAGGAATGAATCATTATGTCACCATGCTATGAAACTGATCATGGATTAAAGTGTTTTCATGTGGAAGTGGAGTGTTTCCCAAAGCACTTCTACTCTGGTTTGGCTCAAAATTTCCCAAACACATTTTTTTAAGGGCCTAAGTCATGAAATTTTTGACGGAGGTATTTTTCTGTGCAAGTTAGATGAAGTTTTCTGATTGTTCTCAACTAAGGGAGGGTTGTGGTAGTACAGTGGGTAGAGCTGATGTGAGAGTTTTATATGCTTTTGGGATTAGCACTAGGTAAGCTCCATCTTCACCCATCAAATCAACCTTTAAATTGAATACTGTGAGGTTGGTTCTAAGTTAAGGGTTTGCATTATGCTGAAATGATGGCATTCATAAGTATACATTTTTTGAGCTTAATGTACAACCAGTGTATAGGCTCTGGGCAGCATTAAAGTACATTTGACAAAGAAAACACTTTATAGAGTGAGTGAATGGACTGTGGTAGTTGGACTTCATTTCCTTCCCTCCATAGTGATAACAGATCATCATGTTTCCATGGAATCATGTGAACAACTATATTCAAGCTCTGCTCATAGTAGTTATGCATTTTCCATATTTGAAATGAATGCCATTCAAGTATTCTAAAATCCAAGGAATGATATACAAAGTATGTTCAAAAAAAGATGAGACTGTTTGAATAACTACTTGATTTTATTAGTTATATTTTAATTATGCTTATTATGCTATGATTTCTCTTTCATAAACATAAACTGAGGTTTTTTCACCTGCGATGATTGTTTTCAAGAAGCTTCAGCTGTAGTTGGAACAATCAAGCAGTTACTGGCTGATGTCAAGATTTTTCTGCCTCTTTTCATCTGTTAACACTCGTGGCACAAACTTGGATGTGATGCACTGCATGCCCAAAATTTCTACCAAAATGGTCAAACATAATCCAACACTAATATCAACTTCCTTGGCAATCTCTCAGACAGTTAACCTATGGTTTGCGTGCATTACATCATTCATACTGTTGACATGGGCGTCGTTTATTGACATCAATGGTGATTCACTTCTGGGGTTCTTCATCGCCGAGGTTTGTTCAGATTGGAAGCGGTTGTACCAATGAAAACACTGTGTCTGACTCAAAGTTTCATTGCCAAATACCTCTTGAATCATTGAATAAGCTTCAGTTTCACTTTTCCTGAGGTTAAAACAAAATTCAATGCACACGCCCTGCTTCTCGTACTCCTTCATTCTCACCAACACAAGAATTTGTACAGCAAGCGTGTGCAAACTCAGTCAGGAATCACTATTGTGCAGATACAAGTCGAGATAGGGCCACAGCAAGGTAAAAAGAGACGTTTCAGGCGTGATATGGTGGAATATCATGATTAATTAAAAATAGCAATTTTCCACAAAAATATTTTTGTAGTATAAAGTTTTCCACAAAGTATTTTTGTGGAAAATTGCTATTTTTAATTAACCACAGCAAGGTGGTGTTTTACTTCTTACTGATGCCTCTAGAAGGTGACATCTTACTGATTGTGATCCGTTTAGTGATTTGCACATCAACTGAAAGACCAGTTTCATCTTGTTTTGTGACCTTGTACTTGTATTGTACATGCAAAAATCTTGCTGGCTTATTTCAAGACTGATACCAAAAAATGCAATATGTTTGCATTAACTCTAGATGGCTAATGGACATCTTACTTAAATTCAGAATTTCTGGATAATTTCTTCATGCAAACCAAGCGCTCATCTATTCCAGCTGCCTGATACATCAAAATTATTTATCCATCTACTACATATTGGAAACTTCTGCATTTTGTGATAGGTTCCTATCACATGACACATCTTGAATCCCTACAGCTATGTACCTTTCTTTACCTGTACTACTACTTGATTAGAATCATTTTATATTATTTTTGAGATAAGTATTATCTTCAGAGCATTGGTTTCGTAATTTTGTTGTTTTTGGAGATATTACTATAGCTGTGGACAAAGATGTGTGAATATTCACCTTATGGAGCCTCCCAAGTCATCATGATTTGCTTTTTTTCCTATGGAAAGGGCAAGAAGCGTAATAACTCTGGATCTTGGTTTTGATAAATGACAGGAAAGCTCATCTTGTACAAAGGTCTATGCTCTATGAAATTCAAGCTAGGGAAGAAAGTTTCTTTCTCTGCTCCAAAGATACATTTGAAAAGGATAAATGTTTCCCCAAATTTGGCGGTGATTTTCAATTTCCTATCACCTCCCTCAGGGATGGCCACCTCCACACCTATCAATAAGCTCCCATTCTCCCCCTGGCGATATGAAATGGAGGCTTTAATATTGCTGAATTCAGAATGGCAACTGAATTTTCACTGGTGTCGGAACAAATTCATCTGAGGTTGGTTAATTTATTTCATTTTACAACTGTACATGAAAATTTTTAAGATACCAAAAGAATTGAGTATTCACACAGTGCTCAAATACTGGCCAATCAGAACAGAGGCTCAAATCTTGATGACTGCTGATACCATTGGCAAACTCTAAGCTCTGATATTTTTCTGACCCCAGATCTTTGTGGTGAACACCAGGCAGCACAGTGAAAGGAATTAGATCCCCAACCATTCTATGATTATTAATTTCACATGCTGCTGCTTCTATGATCATTAAATTCACAAGGCTCAGCCAAAGGTAAGATTTACCTATGAAATATACTTTTGGGATGGTTATTTTGGCATTAAATAAACATCAAAGTCTTCATGCTAACACTATCAACAGTGATACTAACCGCTTCATTCTAATAGAATACAGTCTATGTTAATGAATGGTAGCATAGTAATAATTGCTGCAGGATTATGCAAAGGTACAAAAATCCACTTTTAGGTAAAAACATACAATCATTGATATTGGGTATGAAAATAATTGGGAACATGTAAAAGTACGAACAAAATGTCAATGTTCACTTGCCCAGGTGGATGGAAGAAGATTCCATTCAGAAAAAAGTTTTTGAGCCTGGAGTTGATCCATCAACATTTGGTTTTCTGGACCAACCCCCTGACTACTTAGCTATCAGGAATCTATAATCACTGTTGGAATCATTATGGGTTAATATAATAATATCAAAAATTAATTTGTTAAGAGATGGTGGTGGTCAGATGCTTTTATAATTTTTAAACCATTGCCAGATGAAGAACAAACATAAAGGAAGAGGAATGGAAAAAAGGAGATGTTAACCAACATGTAAAATATAAGTTCATGCACTCTGGTTTGAATTTTTTTATTTCAGGAATGAGTATTGGTTTTGTTTATCCAGGGAACTTGATCAATATCCCAACCTTTCAGGAGTCTACTAAAACTATGCAAATCACAGTTCAGTGTGCTGTGGTATCCTGAAGGCCGACAAGGTACTCGATAGATAAAGATGGATCAAGACATAAAGGATAATCTCTTTGAATATGTTGTTTTCATGCACTTTTTCTTAATTCTTCATTTCAGGGATGAACCATGGTTTTGTTTATCCTGGAAGTCTACTAAGTACACATGTCGTGGCCTACTGTACTGTCATCACAATGTACAGGATAGATAGAGATGGTAAGAAAGAAAGACCACACCATATTATGATATGATATTACTTGTGTTGTGAATGATCAGGGAGTTTGCCATGCCTAGTCAAAGTTAGGCATCAGCGGCAATACTAGACCAGGGAAGGTCAACCAGGGAGAAATAGGTAGAACATCTGAGCAAGTACTATCATCCAAAAGCTATGGAGCACTTCAGGATGGTGCAAAATATATTTATGCACAAACAAGCTGATACTATAGATAATATGCTCACAAGATACCATATGATATTGGTTGACAATCTCTTCATAACTAGAATTATTCATAAATATTAAAATGCAGCATGCATTAGCTATTCGGGAAATTATGGCACCCATGGAGTAACATGCAGAGAGATGAGTTACCAATTTATCACATACACGCTAGCAAGCACAAAAATTGTGTTCGATGCTCTAGTCATGCTACTTGGATCAACGATCTCTATTACTCAGGTACCTGAATTTGTTCTCCCTCCTGAGGCAGGCTACATAAGAAAATCAACTTCAGGGTAGGCTGTCAGGACATTTCCTCAAAATTAACCATTATATTTCAGAATAATGGTATGTAGATTTCACTCTTTGTTTCAATAAATAAAACTGTACGACATATTTTCTTATTGGGCAAAATTTCCACTTTTCCTCTTGAGGAGCAACGATGAAATATGCCAGCATCCACCATTCTTTAAGCATCAGTCTTGAGCTACTTTAAAACAAGTTTACGCTGGAGAAAATTTCAGTTCATGCGATTCAAGGGATAAATTAGGCAACTTAAATAATTCCCCTCTCTCGACTAGCTCTTCATATGCTGGGGGAGGGGTAGATGGTGAAGATGACACCGCTGATGGTGGTGTGCGCCCTGTCCATGATGAGCGTGTCGACATACTAGCTCTGGATGACAGTCCCTTAAAATAAACAAGATGAATGGTGGCAAATTAGAAAATTAAGTTTGCATGTAAACACATCCAAACAACTGTATACAATGCTTGAACATGCCATTATTATTTGGATCATGCAATGCAATAGTTCAAGCTAAGTCTCTTCAAGAATAGGAATGTTCACTGTTTTAGGTACCTTATTTTTGTTAGGATGCCATATTTGTATATAATATCTTATATTTCAAATTATGGAAGAGACATCACGAAATAAAACGATTAAAGGGATAGATCATCAGGGAATACTTATGTACAATAAATTGCCTGCTTATATTAAAAATATCAAAAGTTCCTTTAAATTCAAGTGTGCCGTGAAAAAACTACTTTCATGTAAATTATTCTATAGTATAGATGATTTTCTAATGTATACCATTTAAAATGTATAATTGGAATGTGTTAATCCCAAGAAAATTGTAAATTGTATGTATCTGTATTTTTCATATTGTTTTGATATTTTGCATAACGTCTTTTATTGATATGAAGTGTAAAACATGTATTGACAAAGCCATGCATAATTCTATGCTTATGGTGAAGGAATAAATTGAATTGAATTGAATCACATCACGCATGATGAAATTCACATCTTTTCCTGCATATTCTCACGAGTTACAAAATGTTCTCTCAAGCCCAACCCAAGCTACTTTTCTCCCATTTTCAGTCTCTAGTTGAATTATGCAAGTGATGCCAAACTTCTTTGAAATCTTAAATTTTATATTATGTCCATCCATATATGATCTCAAATTTGTTTCCGTCAGTCAATCTGAGAGTAAAACCTTAAATTGTATGCAAAATAAAAATATCCATACTTTTCACAGGTGCTGGGAAGATTTATGGAAAGAGATGGAAAAACCAAACTTAAATGGAAAAAAACGTCCACAGCTTAAAAATAAAAATGCAAAAAACAAATAAGAAAAAAATACTCTTTTTTAAACAGAACTATTGTTGATTGGAACCAGCTGCCTGGAGGTTTGTTTGAGCTCTTTCCATCCAATTTTAGGAGTTTTAAGAATAAGTGTAAAGCAGCCACTGGGTGATGAAACTTCATTGATCAGTGATTATTATAATATTGTACTGATTGAAATATTGTTTGTATGTGATGTGGACAGTTTTAGAAGTTGTATTGCAGAAGTGAATGATGTGTCAACGGTGCGTGATTTTGAACGGCATATGATATTGAAGAGTGTGTGATTATGGACAGAGTGCGGCGATGGTTGGAGCGTTGTAGGTATGGTGTAAACCTAGCCCTTGTGTGATGGTAAAAGGGCTGTTGGTAATCTGAAAGTGTCATTGTAAAAAGAGCAGTTTGTCTAATATCTGTTCTTCTTGTGTATGTATGTGAGTGCATTGAAAGAGTGACCGTTTACCTGACTTGATTGCTGCCACCAGGAAAATTGCCTAATTGCAACGATATTAACTCTTAAATAAATAATAAATCCTATATTCATGTACATGGCTAGTCTAGTGAAAGAACACACTATTTTTGTTTTTACTTCTTTGCAATTCATGTTTTTCAAATTTGAATGTTTGAGTGGGTTTGCATTAGATGAGCTGTACTTGCAAGTATCCAAATTGTAATAGCACTTGATTAAAAGCGGCTTTTTAAGTTCCATTTCACACATATTTACCACAGATTTATTTTTTATATTCATTGGTAATTCAAAATAAATATGTGAGGCTGAGTAATGTGGTCCTTACTTAGACTCAGTACAAGACTTCTGAATAAAATGTATATCGTCTCTCCCATGAGTGACGTAACAATACACATAGATATAAGGTGAAAATAAACCTGGATTCCTTTTTATAAGAAACACACAATAAAAAATATATGTGCACAGTAGTGACATTATTTTGAATTCAAGAAATAATGGCCTCATGGGAGTTCTGATGGAAACTTTGGTCATTGCTTTCAAAGTAATTTAT